>NW_028257149.1:0-307431 GCF_035046125.1 Drosophila serrata
CGCAAATTTTCATGATGTAACCCATGTCTTTTTTTTAATTACTAAGATGCCATTTTCTCCCAACAGAACAAAGAAGCTAGATGGGCAGCGCTCGTTGCAATATGCAAAATCGGCAAGCAAGTTGTCCATTATCCGATTTGAAGTAACAGGCGAACAGCAAGCAGCAGACGGTGATGGGGAACTAATACAAACTGTTCTACATTTCCCGAGTTTCGAACCATCGCAAGATCAGGCCTTTGACTGAAACGCATCTAAATATGTTTCATTATTAAATATATATATTTTATTTTTATAAATTACAGACATATTTGTTGCCCTTAGGGCAAGGGAATTATATTATTACATTAGCTTAAGCTACGTATTATGCTAGTTAACCACCAGTAACAGACTCATCTGGGCTGCATCTTCAGGACCACCTGACCACCAGTGCTATGCGCCGCGGTTGGTATTGATTAGAAGTCGCGACATTGCGAATTTATGCAAAGTACGAGCGTGGCCTTATGCAATATTCATAGGCGGAGGCGGCGGTGAATGTGGAGGTGGAGGCGTGGCCACTAACCTTCCGTTTTTCTGGCTCTTATCACGACTGCGCAGCCAAAAAGGAGGAGCAAGTGACACGCTCTTGGCTTTTATAGATTCCGCCGGCGCTGGCAGGCCATGCACGCATATATCGATATATGGACGCATTAAAATTTAACGGCAATGGCAGGGCAGGGCAGGGCCTTCCCCCTCAACCCTGCACTAAAGCGGAGCCGCAGCCAGGACACGTGCGCATTTATGCTTATTCTAAACAAAGGAATAAAAACTTTGTCGCCGCGCACATGAGACCATTGCCTCCGTCTTCGTCGGAGGAAACTTTTATTTTTATTTTTCGGCCGCAGTCGCGAAAAAGGGACATTAGTGCGTTGCCAGCATCCATGTCCAAGCGAGCACTGGGGGAAAAGCAGACCAAGGTTTTGACAGCCAGGATCTGAAAAGAAATGAGAGATGATTTTATAAGGCATATAGAATGAATATATCAATGGGGAGTTAAATAAAAAATATTAAAATCAAATACTAAATTGTATATGCCAATTTTTTGGGTAAATCAAAGATTTTCAAATGCCATAACTAAGCCAAAGATGCATAAATTTCAATTCGTAAAGCATTTCTGTGCTGGATTTTAAAGGGATAACAAATCTGCATACTGAGTTCTTAAATATTTTGTAAAATTTTGACAACTTTAACGATGTAACCCCTTTCTTTTTATTTTAAATTGATCGTATTTAAAAAAAAAAATGTTTTTCTGCAGGATATAGCTAGAAAGATTTGGCTGTTGATGCTGATCAAGAATATATATGATTTATAAGGTCGCAAATGACTCCTTCACTTACTTATAAGCTTCTGACTGAAGGTCCATTACCATTTTTGAACCGATATTAACTATATTTTTATATGAAAATTTTCGACAAATCAAAATGTAAAAATTTCATAACTAAGCCAAAAACGCATTAATTTCAATTCGAAAAGCGGGCGTATGCTAATTTTTAGCAGGTTAACAAAACTACATACTCCATTTAAAATGTGAATTTTTTGACGATTTTCGCAAATTTTCATGATGTAACTAACCCCTTTCCTTAAAAAAAAAAATGGGACATTTCTGAAAAAAAAATTTTTCGATCGGAGATGGCTTAAAAGATTCGCCTGTTGATGCTGATCAAGAATATATATGATTTATAGGGTCGCAAATGATTCCTTTACATTATGACAAGCTTCTTACTATATCACTCGCTTCTGTGAAACATAATATTTCCCCACAAACTTAAACACACTTTTCTCTCAGTGTTGCCTGTTCCTGTGCTGGCTCCTGTGCCTCTCTCGGCCAGGAGCTGGCCTCCGGGAGAGCTCGTAAAGGAGCGCAATGCGAGAGCCTAAGCGAAATTTCATTGGTTTTTATGGCTTTCACTTTTTCCTTTGGCCCCGACTTGGCTCGTCTTGAGACTGCCTCCTGCTGGAAAACCGACTCCAACTGCGAGTCCAACTCCTGCTCCTACCCTAGGTCCAACTCCTGCTCCCTGGCCGTGTCAGGAGCAGCTCTCAACGACATTGACAGTGGCTGATGCAAAAGGCTGAGCCTTAAACTGAGCCTGTGGCATCGCCCTCTTTGCAGTGCCACCCAGGGGTGGCATCCCCATCCTTTGTGTGTGTGTGTGTGTGTGTGTGTGTGTGTGGAGGGGGGGCAGACGTGTCGCCTTGCGTACGTCCTTCAACCCATTGAGGCAGGAGAGCAGCAGCAGCATTCGGCACCCCCAAGTTCGCTTTTGAATAGTGCAGGAAAGTGCATACTCCAGAGCTCCCCAGCTCCTTTTGGGCAAAAGCCAGAGCCACCACCGTTTCACTTTCGTTGCAGTGGCAGCAGCAGCAGCAGCAGCATCCACACCCCCACCTCTGCTTTTACACCTGCCCAGGGACTGGTGGTGGCTGTCTGCCAGCACGGCTTGGTGGTGCAACTAAAGCCACGGCCAGCCGAGGATTCTATGTCAACATGACAGGAGTCTCGGCCTCCTCCGGGGGTTGGAATCTCCCCGATGAAAAGGGTTAGAAAACCGTCTCGCCTCGCTTTCGTTTTTGTCTCGTGCCCGTCTAGTGCATCTAACTGTGCAATTCCGCCTCTGCATCCTCCTGCTGCTCATCCTGCTCCTTCTGGTGCTCCTGCTCCTTCTGCTCCTTCTCTCCCCTCCTGGGCTTTTGTGCGCCTCAAGTGCATGTCGTCAGCGCCGACGACGCCGTGTTAAGTGCTCCCAAACAAAGCGGCCACCCATCCTTTACCCAGGGAGAATGTGTGCTTCGTGTGGAGGATGAGGCACTAGCACTAGGTGGAGGAGCAGGATCTGGAGTGGGGTATACGTGACGCGTGATTTCTGTGCAATTTAACCCCATTTTCAGCAGGAGAAACGAACAGCTGCAGTGGACCCTTGCACTGATGACGCACACTTCCTGCGACACAAAAAAACCCAAACCCAAACCCAAACCCCAAAAACCCCATGAGCAACCCCCAAAAAAAAAGTCAGCCAGCCTCTGGGATTCTGTAATCCCCTTTCGGAAAATCTCTAGCTCTTGTAACCCCTCTTTAGCTTCTCTAACCCTTTTCGACGCCTCTCCAAGGCGCCGCTGGCAAATTGGGCAGCCGGATTAGGAGGTGCCTCTTCACACATCGGTCTGTCTGTCCTCTAATTGCGATTCTGGAGAGATTCTGCTGCTTGACTTCTGGCTACTGGCTACTGTTTATTGGCTACTGATTTCTGTCTTTTGATTTTAAGGGAATCAATCTGGGAGGGATTATCAAACTAGGATTAAAAGAGGAGGTTAAGAGGGTTAGGGGAAATGACAGAACAAAGCCTAGTCTAATTTATGGAAAAGTTGTGAGATCACAAATGGTTAAGGAATCAAATATACATCAGGAAAATAATGATAACATTATGAAAACTTAATAAATAAATTAATTATAATATTATTATCATTTCCATATTACCATTACCGTTAATTTGATCATAACTATTACTATTATTATTATTACATTGTTAATATTATTACTCCAATAATTGCTATTATTTTTATCATTATTATTGCAATTATTTCTATTATTTTTATCAATAACAATTTTATAACAATTATTATTCAAATAAATCCCATTATTGTAACTAAGTTATCCCAGAACAATATTGTAATTTAAACTAATAACTAAACCTTAACAATTGTTAGTTGTAAACTCATTAAAAACTGACAAAAATTAGCTTTCCGAATCGAACGTAGTTTTCTTTACATTTTATTTAATACATGTCTATATATATTTATACATTATAATTATAATTTAACGAATAAAACAATAACTTGCAAATCGAAATATATATGACTTTTAGCAATCATTGCATTTTTTCACTTTGTATAGCATCAAGAAAATCTAAAATATATGAAAGTCAGGGACATTAAATCGATATTTTTATTTGCTATATTTTTAGGCAAATCAAAGTTTTTCAAACGTCATAACTTCGCCAAAAAATCTGTCCTATGCTAGTTTTTATCAGCTTTAAAAATCTGCATACTCAATTAAAAATGTTAAAATTTTCAAATTTTTGACAATTTTAACGATGAAACCCCTTTTAAAATTTTTAATTTTTGATAAAAATTTTGAAAAATTTTACTTTTGGCTAAAAAGATTCGCCTGTTGATGCTGATCAAGAATATATATGGTTTGTAAAAATGAATGAAATGAAATGACTCCTTCACTGAGTTTTAAGCTTCTGACTGAAATTATAATACCCTGTACAGGTATTAATTTACATTCCTTATAGAGCGAATATTTAAGTTCCCCTTGATAGCAACTGATAGCTAAAGGTTACTAGGGCTCCATATATTTTCCATTTAACCTTTAAAATCTATATTTATAAATATTACAAAGTATTGAAATTAATTTTATGGTCAGCAGCAACTGAAAGTATGGTAGAAATTTTGTAAATTCTTATTGAAAAGAAGAGGCCTTCTAATGTGCTGCATTTCATGCAGATTTCTGTTGCACTTTCCAATTAATCTGCTGGCTGTTTTAAAAGCAAGACTAGGACTAAGTAAACAAGTAAACTTGAAAAGAGGATACAAAAAAAAAGAAAGGCAGGCTAAGTAATTTGTATGTGCCACAAGGGAGATGGGCAGGGAGATGCCTTTCCAGCAAAGACAAGCTAATGAATGTCGAAATACGTAAACAACTTCAGATGCAAGCTCTGGCAACTTAAGGGGTGACACAACACAACACAACACACACACAGCACACACACGGAGGAGGCAGTGTGAGGGGTCAAGCTGCAGCAGGAGCAGTAGCAGGAAGGACAATGAAAAGGAAAAGTTTGAGACGCTATTGAGGCACAGGCTCACCAGGAGGCGGCTATGGCTTGTCTCAGGGAAAGTGAAATGAAGGCAGGTTGGGGAGCCGTCTTTTGTGTCCTTGCCCGTGTTCGTCCTTTTGTGCCTTTTGCCTTGCCTGCACTTGTGCACATGTGTCGCTCCCGCTCCTGCTCCCGCTCCTGCTCCCGCTCCTGCTCCTGATCCTGCTCCTCCTCCTGGTGGGTGTGGATGGCTCAGGGGGTGGCTGCCTGCCACGAACTGCACTTGAACTACACCAACTTAGAGCGAGGGTTATGCTGTGTGTGTGGCACGTGTTTTTGTGTGCGTTGCCTTTAAGGGATGCAGCTCTGGCTAGTCGTTGTCAGGATGCAAGGCAGTGTCGTTAGGGGTTTCTTTCAACATCTAAACTTGTCTCTCTCTGTGTGTGTGTGGATATGTTGGATTCCCTGGGTTTCACTGGCTTCCCTGCTTAGGCTGAGAGAAAAAAAAAAAAAAAACACCAAACCTCCCGCAGCGACACAGGCCGCGGGCGGTGTGTAAAAAGGATGCTGCAGCACAAGGCTCTATTTGCATATTCATATTCATATATCTATATCTATGTACATATATTCCTATATGTGTATAGCTATGTGTTTAGGTATGTGTTTAGCTGTATATGTTTTATATTTGCGTTGTGTAATGAGAAGGACCCCACCTGCTGCTAAATGCATGCGTATATTCATGTCCCTTTTTTTTAGCTCGTTTCCTGCTTACATTCTTTATTTTGTATTTTGGGGAGTTTTCATTAGAAACTTTTTTTTTTTGTTTTTGCCAGTAAAAGGGTTCGCTTCAGCCTGCTCCTGCCCCCCCTTTTGTCACTAGGGTAGTACAGTCCCGCACCTAATAGTATGTACAGTTGTGCGCGTGGCCAACGGGGCGAATGAGAGATAAACGCCAGCCTCGATTTAGATATTTTAGACATGCGTGGCACCCGAAGGCTTCTGTCGCTGACATGTTCCAGTGTCCAAAACCCTGACCCTTTGCTGACCCCTCCTGACCCCTCCTGACCCCTCCCGATCCTTTCCTGACTCTACCCCCGTGATGATGCCGCGTAACCCGGGACAACTAAGCACGCTTAATTAGAAAGTAGCTGCGGTCGCGGGTAGCAGGAGAAGGAAGTCGCGTCCGCTCATTTTTCAAACTGACCCCGGGTTTTTCCTTGCTTTTTTTTTGGGGGGGCTGGAAAATTTCTGCTCATTACATGACTTGCCCAGGGATTGGGTTCGGTCTGGGTTCAAGGGGGTGGCTGTGCACACACACATACTCTATATATATACATATATATAGTATGCTATATGAATATTCGCATGTTGAATTAATCACTTGGGCTTTGTTTTTGGTGCCCCTTTTTTTTGTTGTTTTGTGTTTGCCTCCCCCCCCCCCCTTGCCTAGTGCCAGTCAACCCTGCTTCTCTCTCTCTCTCTCTCTTTCTAGGCATATATTTGGCGACCCATCTCCAGGACCTGGACCAGGACCAGGACCTCCCCCCATCTCATTACTATATGGCGACGGGCAGATCGATAAAAAGTTCGACCACCACCGCAATCGTCGACATGTGTGAAATGCGCACATTAAATAAAAAACGCGCCCAAAAAAAAAATACACAAATAAAAAAAAGAAAAGCATTGGCACACACAAAAAACGAGTTAAAATTAAAGGGTTGCCACCTGCACCCTGGACCCCATCAACAGCCAGCCTGATATATCCTGATATATCCTGATATATATATATACACACACCACGTTTTAGATAAGGTGACTAGCGGCGATTGTTTGTTTGGGAATTTGAAGGCACAAGTTTATAGCGTTAAATTCTGACGGGGGGATTCCCAAATGGTGTTTTTTTTTGGGGGGGGGAAAGGGAACAAAAATGGTCAAGCGCGACAGGGTTGAATCTCTCTGTGTGGCTTTTGTGTAGACTGTACTTGATTGCAAACTATGACCAGCAAAAGAAATCCGAAAACCCCAAAGCACGCAAATGCCAGCAGTTTTTTTTTGGTACAAAGTCCGGGCGAAAATGCTTTTAATCATCCAAGGAAGCTTCGGGCACTAAGAGAGAGGCACATGAAAGGCTCTGACTAAAATCAAAGACACATCCTTGCATCAAAGTTGGGATTTTAATATCCTTGCTGTTGCAGTTGCATCCGAAATGCAGTTGGAAATGGAACTGGGAGTGGGACTCAGATTGGGGTGTCGCTTTGAGCTTGTCGCCTGTCAGCTCAGCCACACGAGGCTCCAGCAAAGCGTCTAACATGATTTTAATTATGGCAACAAAGCCTGGCCAAGTGGAGCACTTGCCTTGAGCCTAGAGCTCTCTCTCCCTCTACCAATCTCTCACTCTCTCTCTCTCTCTCTCTCTCTCTGTGTTTACTTTTTTTTTTTAAACACATTTTTAGATTGAGTTTTTGAGAGATTTCCCACCTATGAGGGTTCCACAACAAGTTGGTAAATAAAGAAAAGTGCTTTTTAGAAACAGAAATTATATGCCTTGAAGGAAAATACTTGGCTTTTTGCTATTCTGCTATTTTTCTGCTATCTATTGACAATCTAATAAGTAATAAAATATATACTACATATTAAAAGAAGTAATTTTTAATATGCAACTAAGTAAAGTAGTAAATAAATACAACAAGTCGGAAATATCTACATTAATAAGAACAAATTCCATGCTAGTCCCTCGACTAAATATTATAACTAAGATAAAAAAGTTCGAGTTTTAATGGATATGACAATTATGACAATATTTCCGAAAAATTAAAGTTTAAAAATCCCATAACTAAGTCAAAAATGCATCAATTTTTTATTCGGAAAACGTTGGAGTACTAATTTTTAGCAGGTTAATAAAACTGCAATTCAATTTAAAATGTTAAATTTGGACCGATTTTTGTAAATTTTAATGTTACCCCTTTCCTTAAAAAAAAGGGAAATTTCACAATAATTTTTTTTTTCCCCTGATATAGCTGAAAAGATACCCCTCTTGATGCTGATCAAGAATATATATGATTTATAGGGTTGGAAATGACTCTTTCACAGCGTTTGAGGCTTCTGACTAAAAGTAAAATAGCCTGCAAGGGTATACGTACACCTATGCGTATGCGTAATTTTTCTGACTATAAATGCCTTGTTAATTAATTGTTAACCAGAAAGGAATTTAACTTCCGTATCGAAAGCTTATATACCCTTGTTCTTTACTAAAGAATTAGAGTATCCAATTAGAAATCAAGCTTACCTAAGATTAAAATATTAGCAATCTTTCAATCAATATTGATCATTATTTTTATATGAAAATTTTTCCGAAAAATCAATATGTAAAAAACTCAAACCTCAGCGAAAAATGCATTAATTTTATTTCGGAGAGCATTCCCATGTTAGTTTTTATGAGCTTAATAAATCTGCATACTCAAATTAAAATGTTAAAAATTTCAAATTTTTGAAAATTTTAACAATTTAAAATTTTGAAAAAATTAAAATTTGTTTGGACATAGCTAGATCGATGCGGCTCTTAATGCTGATCAAGAATATATATGATTTATAGGGCCGGAATTGCCTTGTTTACAACTAAGACGTTTCTAGCTAACATTTCTAATACCTTATAAAGAAATAAATAATATATTATTAGGAAGAAGAAATATTAATCAAATAGAGCACCCAGGAGCCAATGGTCATAATAATAAGTTTGCTTATAGTTTAGATTCTTAACTTTAGAACAATCTTCTAGCTTTATATAAGTAAATACAAATTAATAAATAAATGTGCAGATTATTTCCGCTTCCGATTATGTTCTTTTTCTGGAAAAGCCTGATCTGATCTCCCCGATCAGAAAAACCCCCTCAATTGGGATGAAATCCTTCTTCTACCTCCTCTCCCCCTCAATACCACACCCCATTTTGCATTCAAGGATTCTGATACATTTTCAAGCCCAAAGTCTGAGGTCCAATGTCCATGTCCATGTCGATGGCTATGGCAATGTGTCGCTGCCACTGATGTTGTTCTGTTGTTGCTCCCAATCCTGCTACAAAGCTGTGGCAAAGGAGCCAAAGGACGACGAGGACATGGAGGAGGTGGCAGCGGGGTAAATGGTAGATGGGATTCAGATTCGGATTGGGATTGGAACTGACGCGAGTCGAGTCTGGGGGAGGATGAGCGGAGTGGGAAGCTGGTGTCGCACGTAATGCGGGCGCAGCTTCGTTTTATTTTTGAACATTTTTCGGCCGCCAAAAAAAAAAAGAAAATGTAAACGTAAAACTGTGCGCTGCAGGAAAAACGCAAACAAAAAAATGAAATAAAATAAAATAATAAAAAAAAAATAAATAAAGGAAAAAGGGAAAAATACACACACAGAGAGAGAGTGGAGTACATACAAGGACCTGGTCCAGTGTGTGTGTGTATATAGGCTGGTGTGTGCGTGAGGAGCAGGAGCAGGAGCAGGAGCAGGAGCTGTCGAAAAATAAATCGAAAAGGCAACACGTCATTGGTGGCATGTGCATAATCAAGCTCCATCCATGGTGCATGGTACGTGGTCCTTCCTGCTCCCTGCTCCCAATGGTTCCTGCTGCCTGCTCCTTGCTCCTGATCCTGATCCTGGTCCCTGGTCCCTGGTCGATAGGCGTAGGCATAGGCTTGCGCGTTGCAAGTTGCAAGTTGCAGTTGGTTGCAACTCTGGCCGAAAAGTGCGTGGCAAATGAGTTTAAAAAAAAGGCCACGCCTGCTTGGTCCTCCTCCTCCTGCCTCGCTTAACCCTTTTTCTCTTTTTTTTTTGTATATCCTTTTTTGGAGAATGTGTGTGTGTGTGTTTTTTATATTTTTTTGTGTGTGTGTGGCGATTTTCCCTCTATTTTTTTGCTCGCTTTTCTTTTGTGTGTTGTTTTTTGCTCTTGCTTTTTTGTTGTTGATTATATTTCCTGCACAATTTTAATGGATTTTTTCGTGTGTGTGTGTGTGTGTGTGTGTATATGGTAGAGGGGGGAAATGTGTGTGTGTTTTACTTCATGAGTTGCCGCCTCTCTCTCTCACTCTCTCCCTCTCTCTCTCTGCTCATCGTGATGAGCATTTTTTTGTGTTCCAAGCAGATAATTACATTTAAATAAAATAAAAATTTCATGTGCCCCACCCACGCATACACACTGACTGGACACCACCGCCCCCCAAGAGTCCTGGTCCAGGTCCTGGTCCTGGTCCAGGTCCTGGTCCAGGTCCATGTCCTGCAGCTCTTGACCAAAAAGGGTTTGAGGGAGAGACAGAGAGAAAAGGGGTGCACTTTTTTGTTGGCATGTTGTTTTATAATTCATTTCTCCGCGTTGTTTGACTTACTCCGCCATGGAGGTGCCATTGCCCAGGTCCTGGTGGTCACTGGTGTCTCCCTTTGGTTCCTGCTCCCTGCTGCCTGATCCCTGCTTCCCAGTGCTTTGCTCTCCTCACTCTCCGGAGAAGGCAATGTTGTCACTGGGCCGCAAATTGCCCAGCATGCCGCTGTATGCTTTTAGGCCAGAAAAGGAGCAGAAACAGGAGCTGGAGCAGGAGCAGGAGCAGGAGCTGGAGCAGGAACAGGAGCGGGAGCAGGAGCAGGAACAGGAGCAGGAGCAGGAAAAGGAGTCACAGGAGTATCTGGACTCCCGACCCGTGGCCCTTGGAGTGCCCCAATAGACAAGTCATTCGCCTCGGCTTATTTTTGTTTAACAAGACTGCAGTCGCATTTTATGTTAATGCTAATTGCAGGTCCTTCACTTGGTCCCTCTCTATATCCTGCTCCTGCACAGCCTTCCCCCTCCTGATCCTGATTTGCTTCTAAAGAGTATTGCAGTAATCCCAGTAAACCCGGCCCCAGGTGCCACAGGACACACACACACAACAGGAAGCCGCAGAAAATTGAATTGTTGTCGAATTTTTTTTTAAAGGCAACGATTGCAACCTTTTCGTGGCAGTGGCCTTGCAAGGGGGGGATGTGTGTGAAGGGGGAGTGTGTGTCTGCCGCAATAAGAAGGCAAAAGAGTGCCTCTGTCTGTCTGTCTGTCTGTCTCAGGACCCATCATCAGGGGTGGTGCTCCATCGCCATCTCCATCTCCATTTGCACACGTTTTTTTTCTGTTGCCTTTCGACACTTCAAGGCCAAACGGACACAGGCGAAGTTGGCCAACTTCTGGGGCGTTGAGTTCGTTGTTTTTTTGTGCCAAGAAACACAGGGAACACACCTCGCCAGACTGGGCCAACAGTAGCAGTCTGCGCCTTCGTTTTCTCCTCCTCCTGTGAATCCTCTTCCTCCTGCTCCTGCTCCTGCTCCTGCTCCTGCTCCTGAAGAGTGACACATTTTGGGTCAATCGATATGGCCCCCAAGGAGAAGCTGGTGATGAGGTGTCTCCTCACGCTCGGCCTTGACCCTTGGAGACCCTTTATGGCTTACGCTTTCAACTTGGTTATTTCGGGACTCGCCTCGAAGAGAGTTCCAGGCTACCTGCGCCTCCTCCTCTCCTGCTACCTTGCTCCTTTGCTAGCTGCTTTGTCTTGGCATCGTCGTAATGTATCCTGTCATCAGGCCGTTATCCTTCCGCTCGCCACACCTGCACAGCATAGCTCCTACTCTCTCTCTCTCTTTCTCACCCTGCTGAAACATCTGAATTGGGACTTCTCCTTCGTCCTGGCGCGGCCCCTTTTGTTCCTTTGCAATTAAATTAAAGTCCTTTGTTAGCCCGAACCGGGTGTTTGGCATTATGAGTAATTACACACTTCTGCGACAGTTCCCGGGGAATCACAAAAGCCCCAGTAGTCCTTAGTGCCGGAAGGAGCGGCAAGAGTAGGATGGCGAACACAACTGTACTCAATGTGGTCGTTGGAACCTAGTTGCTTGCTGCTATCTGCTATTTGCACTCTCGGTTCCATTTGGGGATTTCTTATTCATTTATGATATATTAATAAAAACCCACAGTGTATCCCCCACAGTTACATTTATAGATGTAAAATTAAATACCTTTGTGGCTTGGGTAATTTTCTAAATAGCAAGCTCGGAAATATTCCTTGAATTCCTTGAAAAATTCCTATTATAATTTTAATCAGATGCTTAAAACAACGTAAAGGAGTCATTTCCGACCCTATATCATATCATAATCATAATCATATATATACTTGATCAGCATGAAAAGCTGAATCGATCTAGCTATGTCTGAGTAGAATTAATTTTTTTTTTTCGAAATTTGGAAAATTTTATAAGGGGTTACATCGTTAAAATTGTCAAAAATTGACAAACAAAATTGAATTTTTAAAATTTCAAAACTTAGTATGCAGATTTGTTAGTGCTATAAAAACTAACTTTAAATAGTTATCCTTATTGAAATTAATAAATTTTTGGCTTAGTTATGGCTTTGGAAAAACTATGAATTAACCCAAAAATTAGCATATAAAATTTTAAATAAAATATATATGTTACATTTTTAATTTTTATCTCCAGATTGGTTAACCTAATAAAAACTAACACGGAAAAGTTTTCCGATTGATTATTTATAAATTGATTGAGCTATGATGGATTTTCTTTGCAAGAAATTGTATTTTTAATTTGAAATCAAATAATTAACGCATTCCATTTCTGTATTATTATATTATTAATATCATATACAAAAATACAGGTTTAGAGTGAAGTTTAGGAGCTATATTTAAAGAAACTTTTACAAAAAATAGATCAATCGGATCATTTTGCAATATCGGGACAGGTCAATAGGCTGATATAAAAAACATTGCATTGTATTGTGTTGGTTTAAAAAAATTATAGAAAGTTTTTCCAAAGAGACTACAATATTTTCAATATCATTACAAACTGTAGATAATTTTGAACACCAATAAAACACATTCCTTGAAACACTGGATTAGGTTGGTAGGGAGAGATGGAAATGGTTAGGAGATCGATAGGAGCCAGAGCTAAGAAGAAACAGGGTCCCATTCTCAGAAAATTACAGAAAACCGTAATGACAGAATTACTTAGTTTTGGATTTAGGTATTTTCTATAACGGTCTCCCTTTGATTTTAAAAATATCATATTGCTAGCACATTGCTGGAAAGGTAAGGACTCTCTCTCCAAGCCTTACCAGCAATGTACTAGCAGTATGATATTGTTAAAATAGAAGAGATAAGATTGGTTAGGCTAGGAGAGAGAGTCCTAGGTTTACTATCAATGTGCCGGCAATAGAAACACAGAAAGAGAGAGCTTCTTCCCATTACATTAGTTGGTTTTAAAAAGTAGTTCGTTAAAATAACCTGCACAATAATGCCATTATTAACACAAATTCCTGCCCTGGCAGAGATCACGAGATAAAGAGATTTTCAGGTATCAAATATTGCATATAAAATCGGATTTTCTAGGAGAAAAAAACACAGTCCCGATGGCTCCTGACCTGCCCAGGGTTTTTGGCAACTAAATTAAATTAAAAATGGCAGCGGAAAAGCATCACCTCCCTAGTGTCTGGTTCCAGGAGTAACTGCAGCCTGCTCCAAAGGGGGAGAAGTGGAGAGATGGGACTCTGAGGGAGGAGGAACTAAGCTTGTTAGCAACTTGGCAGAGGCAGCCACACGCACTGTCGCACTGCCACAACCCTTCATCCGCCATCCGCCTTTCGCCACCCAATCCTCTAGAGAGTTGGAGGCACATATGCATGTTTTATTGTGAATATTATTATGCATATTTTATTTCCGGCTTTTGCTTGGCTTTTCTTGAACGTTTTATTTCTTGGCATTGCATTTTTTCTTGCCTTAATATTTTTTATTTCTGTTGCTTTTGTGTAGCTTTCTTCACATTTTTCCTGCCTTTTTCTTGATATATTTTAGCTTTTTATCTTTGTTTATGTTTACTTTTTCTTACTTTTTGCATGCTTCTTCTTAGTTTTTCTTAGCATATTAATGCTTTTGCTTGCTTTGCAGCAATATTCTTTCATTTTTGATCTTTTTATCTAGATTTTCTCGCTTTTTTTCGCTTAAGATTTGATATATTCTGTCATTTGTACGCTCTTTTCTTGGGTTTTCCATGGCTTTTTCTAGCTTTTTATTGATATATTCTAGCTTTCTCTTGATTTGTTGCCATATTCTTGCTTCCTTCGTTCTTTTTCCTTGCTTTTCCTCAATATATTTCTGCTTTCTTCATGCATTTTTCTAGCTTTTTATACCCTTGCAGGGTATTATAATTTCAGTCAGAAGTTTGCAACGCAGTGAAGGAGGCACCTCCGACTATATAAAGTATATATATTCTTGATCAGGATCAACAGCCGAGTCGATCTAGCCATGTCCGTCTGTCCGTCTGTCCGTCTGTCCGTCTGTCCGTCTGTCCGTCTGTCCTTCTGTCCGTCTGTCCGTCTGTCCGTCTGTCCGTTTCTACGCAAACTAGTCTCTCAGTTTTAAAGCTATCTGAATGAAACTTTGTAGTTAGCCTTCTATATACTCTCACTCGTATATATGTCGGAACGGGCCGGATCGGACGACTATATCATATAGCTGCCATAGGAATGATCGGAAAATTTTTACAAAACTTTTTTTTAACTTTTTCAGTTTTCAATAGAATTGGATCAAATTTGAGATATAGCCATTTTACTATACTCTACAATTTTGCATAAAATTTTATGAAAATCGGACTACTATATCATATAGCTCCCATAGGAACGATCGAGAAATTAATACAATTAAATTTATAACCTTTCAGTTTTCAACTGATTTTCATCAAATTTTAGGTATAGGCATTTTATATTAGTCTTAAATTTTGTGTCAAATTTCATGAAAATCGGACTATTATATCATATAGGTGCCATACAAACGATCATTTGATGTAGAGGAAAAATGCAAATCAGTGAATGTAAAACTGCAAATATAATATGTATAGGTGAATGAAATGAAAGCAGGTATTACTTCATTGTTTTTTAACACAAATATATATCATTTATATTGTATGGTTTTTTATTCATAGAAGTTCTATATGCAAGGGTATATAAACTTCGGCGTGCCGAAGTTAGCTTCCTTTCTTGTTCTTAATATATTCCTGCTTTCTCTTGCTTTGTTGCCATAATCTTGCTTTTTTGATCCTGCTTTCTAGCTTTTTCTGGATATATTCTAGCTTTTGCTTGCTTTGCTGCCATATTCTAGCCTTTATAATCCTTTTTTCTAGCTTTTTCTTGGTACATTCCAGCTTTTGCTTGCTTTGTGGCCATATTCTAGCTTTCTTAATGATATTTTTTCCAGCATTACTATATTATATCGCTGTTTTCTGTTTTCCTGCTGCTTTTCATGCAATTTTCATCATATTTTCTAGCTTTTTTCCTTACCTCCTATGCATGCTTTTTTCTTATCTCATAAGCCTGCTTTGTTCTAGCTTTTCCCTTGCATTTTCCTAGCTTTGTTCTAGCTTTTCCCTCGCATTTCGCTTTGCTTTATTCTTGCCTTTTCCTAGCTATTTGCTTAATTTCGTTATGTTTTTCATGCCTTTTTTTTCGTAGCTTTCTTGATTTTCTTGCAGCTTTCTTGTACTTTTCTTTTGGTTCTCTTTTTGCAATTTTTCTGTGCCGTTTCTTATTTTCATGCACTTGCTGCGCTGCTGCTGCTGCTAAAAATAGTTGTTGCTGTGTATTGTTGTGCTTTCGGGCTGCTGCATCTTCTTTCAATTTTCCCGCACACTCTCTCCCTCTGTACCTCCTCCACCTTCTGCTTTTCTTGGAGTTTTCCTCGCACTTCTCATATGTGCTTGTAAAGTTTTTACTTCGTTAGCATAATGAGAAACCGCGTGTTCATATCCCCAAAAAAAAAAAAACCACCTCCTCCCTCTGGAGCATTCTGTTCCCACGCGAGAGCAGCCATATTCTTGGCCAAGTTGATTGTGGGGACCCATCCTCATATGCGTCAGTATTTCGCAGCTTGGTGCTCCTCCAGCTCCAGCTCCAGCTCCTCCAGCT
Organism: Drosophila serrata; assembly: GCF_035046125.1. Taxonomy (NCBI): domain Eukaryota; kingdom Metazoa; phylum Arthropoda; class Insecta; order Diptera; family Drosophilidae; genus Drosophila; species Drosophila serrata. Next base: position 15,824 of record NW_028257149.1, read on the forward strand.
CCTCAAGCTCCTCCGGAACACACAGCAAATTCTATTTAAATTGTGTACAACATTATTAGAAAGTTTTCTGGGGAGCTGGTGGGAGCTGGGAGCTCTCGGGATCCGGTGCTTCTGCTGGAAAGTTGCAAAAGAACGCGGGGCTATGGTAAAAAGTGAACATAGAGAAAGAGAAAGAGAAAAAGTCGAGAAACGAAATTTTTAATTTGCCTCGCGGCAGGACGAAGAAGCACACGCGTAACCACAAACACACACACACACACAGCACACACACACACAGCACACACACACACACACACACACACACAGCGCACACACACACACACACACACACACACACACCACACCCAGTGTCCTGACAACATCCTCCAAGGCCCCCCCTTATACCCCTTGCCCTGGCTTAGTCCAACGAAGCGAAACCGCGCAATTGTTTTTTTAAGCAATTTTTATTCACTTCTCAAAGATGGAGGAGACCAAGGACGAAGACAGAATTGTGGCTTCGGGATCCTACTATATCCTATCCGCAAAGATGAGCAGCTTCAGCCATCAGGACATCATCCATCAGGACATCAGCCATCAGGCCTCGTCTCTGGCGATTCGCCGGGCTCTGACTATAATGAGCCAAACTTTCTTACAATTCTTTCCATCTTTTCATCTTTCTTTCAGTATATCCCAATTACACAGAGAGAAAAGTAGCAGATAGATAGGTTAGTTAGATGTTTAATAAATATTAACATTACATTAAGTTGCCTCGCTCACTAAATTTATATTTTTAGCGTTAGAAACTCATTTTCAAATAAATATATATAAATATATATAAAATAATTCATATAAATTTCCAGAAACCTCTATTAGTTTGTATTAAATCTTTAGGAAATCTAGGCTAAAAATCAAATTAAAATCCCATTTGATTTTTGTCTCTTTAAAATCTGTTTAATGCCCAAATAGATCTATGTTCTATGTTTTTAAATCTGTGACTTCAAGGTGGGAATATATATAATCGAAAGAAAAACAAAAACGATTTGATATATCGACAAAAATATATCACACTCAAGAGAACAACATAACAATTAATACAACAGCGATATATTCCATTTTTAAATATCGAAAAATTTTGCGACAAATCGAAATTTAAAAAACTCATAACTCCGTCAAAAAATTATTAATTTCAATTCGAAAAGCTTTTCTATGCTGGTTTTAATCAGGTTAATAAATCTGCATACTCAATTTAAAATGTTAAAAAATTCAAATTTTTGACAATTTTAACGATTTTGAAAATAATAGTAAATTTTTTGTTTCTATCTTTCATGCCTAGAAAGATTTGCCTGTTGATGCTGATTAAGAATGTATAGTTTATGAGGTCGGAAACGACTCCTTCACTTTCTTTTAAGCTTCTGAAGAACATTATAATAACCTACAAGGGTACATGTACACCTATGCGTATACGTAATTTGTCCGACTTTGAATGCCGGAAGTAGCATGTAAACCAGAAAGGAAACTAACTTCCGCAATTAAAGCTTTAATATTCTTGCAGTTTACAAAAGAATTCTAGGATTCTATCAGAATTCAAGCATATATAAGATTAAGATATTAACAGTCTTTGAATCGATATTTATCATTATTTTTATATGAACATATTTTCTATAAATCAAAACCTAAAAAACTTATAACTCAGTCAAAAAAAGATTAATTTCAGTTCAGAAAGCATTCCTATTTTAGATTTTATTAGGTTAATATTTCTGTATACTCAATTTCAAAATTTAAAAAAATTGACAATTGCGAAAAATTTATGTAAATAACATGTTGAATATGGCTTTTATTCTATGGTCTATAGTATCAAGCATAATTCAGTGTCAATATATTGATATATTATTAGGTTAACCCTTAGTCAACCATAATAAATTCCTAAAGAGATTCTAAAACAAATCTTGATCTATGTACAATTGACCTATAAAGATGTTGTATTTAAATTAAATACATCTAGCTTTTATATTCCATAGAACCTAGCATAAAAGCATTATGTAGAAGGTATTATGTATTATTAATATGTATTATTAATATGTATTTCTTTCTATGTAAAGGGGTTTCTCTGTAGGCAGATGTGAGATTGGGAGGGAATTAAAACCGCAAATGTTGCTGCGACATTAGTAGAAATGCGTGAGTGTGGATGGGGGTGGTGTGTGTGCGGTGTGTGTGTCGTTTTTTATGGGGTTAGCTCTGGCGCCGCACACACAAAAAGAATTCTTAACAAACTTTTCATATGCTTGTTGTGCCCATACCCCGTCCTCCTTCCCCTTGATCCTTGGAACTCCATGCTGCGTAGGCAACAAAACCCACTCCATCTCCATCTCCATGTGCTGGAGCGCCAAAAAAGTTAAGCAATGGAGGAACAGGAGGTGGAGCAGGAGGAGGCCGCACTTCTTAAGCATATTTCATTACATGTGCCACTTGCCGGGGCTTCCCCCAGCAACGTCTCCGTCTCAGATGTCAGCCAAGATCGTTCGTGCCCATCATCAGCCAGCTTTCCACTCTCTCTCTCTCTCTCTCCCCCCCCCCCAGACAAAAAAAGGAGCCCATCAAGGCCCCGCTTTTCACATCCTTCAGCTTTCACCTCTTCCCCATACAGCTTCATCTCTCCTTTTCCCTCACAAAACCCCTCTGTGGCTCTGTACAAAAAAATTAACCGCACGCTCGCAGTCAGCTAATTTAACCCTGAAAATCCTTGACACACACAGGCACAGGCACGGGGGTATCCTTTCCGGCATTCCTTTGCCTTTGTCTTGGTCCTGGCAAGAGGGAAATTAAGCCCTGTTTCCTGCTCATGATTATTTTGAAATTAATTTAAATGCCTGACGCTCCAGGACCTTGGGTCATAGGATCCCAATCTTAATGAATTAGGTAATAGTGTGCTCTCACAACCCTTTTGTGTCAAGGACATTCAACGACCATTGGCTCCGACACTCGTCCATGGCTCGGCTTCTAAACTAACTCTCCTCCCCCTGAAAAAAAAATAAAATAAACTCATATGCAAATCCATGTCCTTCGTCAAGTCAGGACGACGGGCCTATCACGCAAAACTAAACACACTCGTGGCTTTCGGGCCAACCACGAGCACACACACACACACTAGTCCAGTTAGAGTAAGAGGTGGGAGGAGGAGGAGGAGGCACAGGTCCTGCACTATTCGGCAACGTGAACGATGACGACGAAGGACGAAGGACGACACGCATTTAGGTCAGAGCTAGGAGCGAGCACCTACTCGCAGCAGACAGACGAGAGCTCTAAGCATGTGCAAGGCTCCCATTGGCCTGGGCGCACAGGCCAATCACACTATCGCAAAATAATTTAAACAAATCTAGGACAGGACTCTCGCCTGCCTTCCCCCTCCCCCCCGCCAGAGGTCCCTGCGGTCGGAGCCGACGCACGACGACGAGTGTGCGGAGCCGAGAGCACGCGAGGCAAGCAGGATAATAGAGTGACGAGGGGGAAACCCCATCAGGATGTGGCTGATGAAAAGAGCACGACCAGCACACACACATGGCTAGCTGGGCACAACTATGCCAGGCGGAATAGAGCACAACCAACACGCAGGCGAGAGAGAGAGAGCGAGCGAGCGAGCGAGCGAGTGAGAGCGAGCAACGACAGCAAGGACGATTTGCTAACCGAAGGACCCCCCCCCCAGCATTGCTGATTAGAGAGGCTAAAAAGCAAAAAGCGCCGAGGACACCGAATAGGAACCCGAACATGCAGCCGAGCAGCCAGCCAGTGCCAACGAGGACGAAGGACGAATGCAACGATTTGAAAGGCTTTCTAAGTCTCGCTGCCAATGTTTGATTGGCCACCGAATGGTGAGTCCTGTCAAACTAATGCAATCCATGGAACCCTACCCCCTATCCTTGGTTGCCTAAATCCATGAGTATGCCATGCATGCCCATCGATAAAGACCATGAAATTAGCACTAAAACGAAAAGCAGATGCCTGCTGATGATAGTCGAGAAAGGAGAGATGAGAGGGAGGACTCTCCTCGTCCTTGGTACTCACTGGCAATATGCGTAAAATGTATTTATGATAATGCCAGAGAGAATTACGTTAATGTTAATGCAAAACTGTTACGACAAACAAGAACAATACGAGAAAATGATGATGGCGAAACAACAAGGAGCATGGAGCAGGAGCAGGAGCAGGAGCAGGAGCACAAAGCACCAAGGACCAAGGACCAGGAGCTGCCACACACACACACACATAACGTTATCATAAAAGCAGATAAATTCCCAGCCCCCGCGCAGAAAAGACAAACTCATAAAGGCAAAATGTTTCATTCTATTAAAAATTTTTATTGCAAATTTGTAATTTACAATTTGCATTTCGTGTGTTTTTATGTGTTGTGTGGTCGAGGAGATGCTCCTCGTCCTCGTCCTGCTCCTGCTCCTGCTCCTGCTCCTCCTTCACCCTAAGCCACCGCTGAGCCTTGACTTGCGACTGTTGCTGGCAGGCTCCTTTGTTTCGTGGCGCAATTTTACAACCGTTATTCATAATAAAAATGTTATAGAACATCATTTTTGGCAATACATAAAAATGCAGGGCCAATGGCATAGGGATACAAAGATACAGATGCAGAGATATAGATACTACAGATACAGTAACTTGCACAAGGACAAGTAATTTTTTTCTAATAAGCCCTCACTCGTACCTGGAACTCTCTCTCTCTCTACTCGTCGTCCTGTCGATGCCAAAATTTTAATAACATGTCATAAAAATATTTTTGCCTCGACTCGGGCAAACTCTTGTTCCAACATGGTCATAAAAAAGTCATTACCCATCCATACGTGGAACCAGAATCCGCTCTCCAACTCTCTCTCTCTATCTCTGCCACGATATGTGGCGACTTCTGGTAATAATAATATTGTTGCTCTGTGCCACCGAAAAAAATGAAATTGCATGAAAATAATAAATATATTTGTTGCCTATTTTCCATAAGGCCCTAGCCTTTTACGATGATCCATAAACGAGGAGCTTCGGAACTGCAGCTCAGATCGGGACACGGGATGAAGGATATACTGAACGAGGGACCCTGGTCAAAGGACACTGGTCAAAGGACACGGGACAAGGCACACTGGGCCAAGGGCCAACTGGGAGCCATGCTTTAGACCAGTTCCGGGGAACACAAAGAGTTGTGCCAAAGATTTGTGTCTGGCGATAAGGGGAAATGAGAGATGGGATCCTTGGGGATAACAACTGGCAACTCAAACCATGTCCTGGTTCTTTGTGAGCCTGGCTAGCGGGGACTTTGATTTCTGGGGAATTGGAATTGGAAATGAAATTGGCTTCCCCACATCATCATTTTGTTTTAAAGGGTCTAGCATATTGATAAAGCTAGCTGGCCCTAATTTATTATTTATTTCTTAGTTTAACTATTTATTTGATATAATACAAATAGTATAATAAAACCCTATTTTTGTGTTATAATAAAACTAATGATGAAATAAGTCCCTATTATAATCCCTATTATCCAACTATTCAATTTCAGTCAGAAGCTTAAAAAGCAGTGAAGGAATCATTTCCGACCCCATAAATAATATATATTCTTGATCAGCATTAAAATCTGAATCGATCTAACTATGTCTATGTCATTTTTGGCTTAGTTATTACTTAGTTACTTTAAGAGTAACCAAACCATTATAAAAAAATTTATCTTTGATTCTTACTTCTAGAAATGTTTAAATAGTCCTTAATTTTTTATTTTCAACTATAATTATTTATTATTATTACCTATATTTTACTCTTTGTATTTATTTTATTTAAAAACTTTAAAAACTTTTTAAAATGTAAAACAATAATCACACATTTTTTTGAGCAAATACATTTACATGATAATAAAAACCTCGATTTTTTTATTTACACCAATAATACTGCTGAAATATAGATTTATTTATCTTTAAAAAAGATAATAATGATTTCATAAGCCAATAATTACTTTCGGTGTGCTGAGTAAGGTATTTTATTTTTTTTTTTTAATTCTGCAACAAATTTGTAAGGCTTTTTGGGCCCAAAGTCTTAATTAAATTAAGCAAAGGAGGTGAAAAGTGTTAATTAGAAGAAGAAAAGTAGGTTTTCTCTTAACCTACAAATAAATACAAAATAATAGGTTTAAGTTATACAAATGATATTGATTTGTGACTAGAAATGATCATCTATAGACCTTAAATTTAATGTAGAAAGGCTATAAATAAAACATTATTGATTATAAACAGAATTCGATTAGAAAATGAACTGACTATAGCTGCTGCTTAAGTTTTCTTTGAGGTTATCCTTCAAAGACAGTGGAAAGCTGCAAGGATATAGCTCTGGGATGAACCTCCAATCAGCTATGGGAAGCCAAGAGAAAGCTCTACTTTCACTTGTACACTCACCTCTATCTGTGGTTCTTTTAATAAAAGAAACCCCTTGTTTTAAGACACTTTCCCCAACTGTTTTTATATGGGATTTCAGGTGTTTAAGATACTTTTACAATACAAATCATAGAAGTAACCTAAAGGGATGAGATTAGGTCTTCATACCCGGTTAGGCATTTAAAAGGGGGGCCTTGCTTAGATGTCCTTGGCCACGAGGACACATGTGCCGAAACGTGAGCTTTGAAATTTGCGCAAAGCGGAATTCAAGGACTCAAGAAACAGGAGCAGAAGCAGATACTGTGATGCTGTGGCAAAGATGTGTCAGTAAAAATTAAGCATTTTCAACGTGCCTCTTCTTTCACTCTCTCTGAGGATTAATGTCGAAGGGATAGGGATCATTTGTCTCAAGGCTAAGGCCAAGACTAGTTGCCAGCTGTGGCACCATGATACCCACCACCCACTCCGTCTCTCTCTCTCTAACATTATAATATTTAATATTATTTTCATTCTTTATTTTTATGGTACTCGAGGACATTCTGGGCCACAAGGACGAGTCGTATAGTAGGCAGTTTTTGGGGCGCTTATCGCGCATACGCGACGTGGGACCACATTTCCCAGCCTCTGCCGCCTAGGACGATGGGGGGAGGAGGGAGGTAGAGCCAGGGAAATCTTGTGCAATAAAATTCCTCTAAACACTCATAAAAATTGCAGGCATATTAAAAATTGTGTTTGTTTTAAAAAAAAAAGCAAAGAGAGTGAGCGTGTGTGAGTGAGAGAGAGAAGAATGAAATAAAAATAAAAACGGTAACAACAAGGTAGCAAGGAGCAGCCCCTTGGGTCCTTTGCTCATATGCGAATTTTTTTCTTTTTTTTTTTTGAGGGGGGAGGAGGGCTTCAAAGGAAGCCCATAAAACTGAATGGATATTTGAATAGAATTTGCAATAAAAAATCCCGTTAAAAGGCAGTGTGTGTGTGTGTGTGCGTGGGTGGCAATAACAACTTGTGCGTTATGAAAAACTAATTTCTCTAAACATATGCGCTTCGCAGGCTAAACACGCGAATGAGCCATGGGCAAGGACGAAGCGAGGACGAGGACGAGGACAGGCTTTTTACGATGCGATGCGACGCAGGACCCAGGACTCCTGCTCCTGCTCCTGCTCCTTGCTTCCACCACTCACATCCCGTTCAGCATTCGCGTATGTTGACAGAGGCGCATGTAGCCAGGAGGAGGAGAAGGAGCAGCAGGAGCAGGAGCAGGAGCAGGACCCAGCAAAAGCAGGAGCAGGCAGGACTGGGGACTTGCCTCGAAATTGCAAATTTACGAGTATTTATATTGATGCCATTTTACTTTGATTTTAATGCGCGACCAAAATGCGTGCGAAGATTTTTAATATTTTTCTCGTTTTTTTTTTCTGTATTTTTGCATGCCTTTGCTTGTCGCCCCACGAAGGACGAAGGAAAATATTTATTTATTTTATGCCAAAGGCTCAGGGAATGTATATACAATATATATATATATATATGCTTCACATGCTTCAGAACCCTTCGAAAAGCCTAAAAGCCAAGAGCGATCGATGTCCAAAGCAGGAGAAACTTCTGCCACTACGATTTCGACTTTTTTTTAAGAATTAAATTAGTTAAACATAGATAGAGAGTTATAAATATATTTAGTTTATAGATAGTAAGTAATCTGAATATGCCTTCTTATAGGCCGAAAAATTGTTATGTTAAAATACTCTTCAACATGCCATTCAAAGGCTAATCAATAAACAATCACAAATTAAGTAAAAATTTCGAAACAAATCCCTTGTATCGTGTAAAAGTGTACCTAATTAAAAATGTTTAGAATATAGTATAATATTATATTAAAATAAAACTATAAAATGTATACTCTTAGACAGAAGTTTGTAACACTTTAGAAATAGTTAGTATTAAACATCAAAGTCACTGACGTTGAACAATGAAAAATAAGTTCATATTTAGAGTCTTGTGTTTTTAAATGGAATCATATCCATTAAGAGTGAAAACCAAATACAGGAAAAACTAAACTTGTTTCTGGCGGGAGAATATCCTCCAGATTAAGAATCGATGTAACTATTGCAACTAATAATCATTCTGTAAAATTGAAAACTGACAAAATTGACAAAAAACTTGTATGTGTTAAAAAATTTTAGAATTTCTTGTTTTGCTGCACACTTTTTAACTTTTTTCGATTCTCAGCGTCTTGCAAGATTGTGCCCTGCTCTGTTAAGAAATTTTATATCATTTCCTCAACGTTTATCCCATCAATCCCTTGATCCGGTTTCCATATATTCTATATATTTAAATAATTACAGACCCTTTTATATTATCGATATTTTTTATACGGGAATTGTATATGAAATTATTGTCGACAAATCAAAATTTGAAAAACTCATAACAAAGCAAAAAATGCATTAATTTCAATTCGGAAAGCGGCAGTATGTTAATTTTTAGCAGGTTTACAAAACTGCATACTCCATTTAAAATGTGATTTTTTGGCCGATTTTCGCAAATTTTCATGATGTAACCCCTTTCCTTTTTTCCGAAAAATGGGAAATTTCTGAAAAAAAATTTTTTCGATCGGAGATGGCTTGAAAGATTCGTCTGTTGATGCTGATCAAGAATATATATGATTTATAGGGTTGGAAATTATTTCATCACTAAGTTTTAAGCTCCTGACTATAATTATAATACCCAGCAGGCGAATTAATAAAGATAACTTTAATATATTCATTTTTAAAGTATAGAAACTATATCGCCTTCATGCTTAATATATTTTAATTGTTTTATATATTGTTATTAAAATATTATAATCCAGCATTAAACAAAAATTAAGGATTTGAGCTGCCATCGATTAAAACTTTTCCTGTTCCTAAATAATTTTATAATTATTCCTATTGTTATAAATATAACCTTTTGTTAGTTGCTATTTCTTAACATAAACTAGATAATCTTGTATGATGTGATATTAGAAATATACCTAGGAATAATATATATATTATTATATAAGTATGTTAGAAATAAGTCTGTGGATAATGTCTGTATTATATACAACTATAAATAAACAAATTATCCTTGAATTTGCCTCTAATTTCAATACATATCCCTCTCCCACTTCTCCTCCCCCTTAATTTCTGCTGTCTCAATAAATCAAATAAATAATTTCAACCAGAAAAGCGCCACAAATGGCCTGCTGCCTTCCTCTCCCCCGGATCGATTTATTGCGGCAATCGATTACTCCGGTTGAAGCTCAGGTTCCGAGGCTCTCGAGTGGCGGCAGCTAAGGTCAGAGGTTGTTCCCTTGCTGCCTTTGCTACCTTTGCTGCCCAGCAACTCGTCCTGGTCAAGGACACCCCGCCCCCCTTTTTGCCACTCGAACGGCAGTGCAACTAAATGGTGGAAATTAATTTGTGTTTGCATTTTGCACTTTGCCAAACGGTGGGTAATAGATGGAACTTGGCTCGGGGGAGCCCAGGAGTGCACGAGGTGCCCATTCCTGCCACTGCCACTGCCACACTGCCGTTAGGAACAAAACAAAAGCGGAACAGTAGGAACAAAACAACAATAGTTGGCAAAAAAAAAAAAAAAAAACAAAGCAAAGCACCTGGAGGGGCCCGTGCTCTTTTGTTGTGTCCTTGTTTGTTGCAGGAACGCTACTCTGTGGTGGCCAGGCAGAGGCCGGTAGAGAAGCTGCCACTTGACAATCAAAGCGTTGGAAATCAATTACACACAAAAGCGTCAAGTGGCAAAATGCAAATGTTTGAAAAGCAAAGCACAAAACGCAAGCAAAAAACTTGGCAAACAAAAAAATAATAAAATATAAATAAAAAAAACAGGATCCAGTAAATTGTGGAGCAATGGGCAGGGAGGGACAGTAGCTCCTCTAAAAAGCAGGGCCTACTACACAATGTTAATCGACAGCTTAAGCCCTGGGTCTGGCTATCAAAATATTGGTAATTTTGTAAAGGATGCGAAATTTATGTGAAAAATGCAGCCTAGGGAGTAATGGAAAGAGTCAGACAGGACCAGGACCAGGACCAGGACAGCACAGAGAGGAAGCTGATGCTATGCCAGTGAAAAAAAAGGCTCAACCATAACAACGTAAATGTGAAAAAATGAAAAAAGTGGAAAGCGGAAAGGAGACCCCCATGCAAAATGCCGAAAAAACGTTGATTCTGGAGGGTATCCTGTGAGGGTATCCTGTTTGGGGTGGCACACAGTCTCTCCGCTGCGTGTGAAGCCGGCGATTATGCGACGCAAGTTGCCCAACAAAAAGACAGGCAACAAAAAAGGAGTCGACCCACATTCGACCCACAACAAACGGGCGCCCCATCAGGAGCAGGACCAGGACCGGCAGGACCAGCAGGACCAGCAGGACCCTGGCCAGGACCAAGCCAGCCCTTCAGCGTGGGCAGTTTTTAATGACTGAAAAATAAAACACATCCCCCCTCTTTTTTTTTGGGGGGGGGGGGAATGCAGGATGCGTTATCATTGTGCCAGGAAAGGAGCGAAAAAAGAGAGGGGAGGCATCAGAATAATGCAAGTCAATGCAAACATTTTATTTGCATTAAGCGCCGCAGCAGCAGCGAGAAAAATGTGAAAAATCAACCCAAAAAAAAAAAAAATTATATAAAAAAGCCCATGTCGATGCTAAAATACATACGCAGGCAAAAAGTACAAAATAAAAAGAGTACAAAATGTACAAAAAAGTACAAAAAAAAAAGACTACAAAAAAAGGCATTAAAAAAGAGTACATGCATAGCACCTACTTATGGCTTATGGCACACACACACACGCACACACACACACTCGCACACACACCAAACTGGCAGCCAATAAAAATGCAGCGCTGCAAGTTGCGTGCAACAGGAAAGGCATAAAAAGCGCGAAAGGCCCAACAAAAAGCCGCCCAAAAAGCACAAAACATACAACAAAAAATTGCACACAAAAAACCAACGCACAAAAAAATAAAAAAAAAAAAAATTTACAAAAAAAAAAAGAGGAAAACAGGAAAAACTGGAGAGGGGTGGGTGGTGGAAAGAAAATCAAACAACATATTCCCAATCGCATGCTGGCCTGGGTGCGAGTGAAATGACAGCAGGCTCTCTGCCGTTGCACTGGCCACTGCATCCTGGCCCTCCCCCCTGCCTCCTGCCTCCTGCCTCCTCCCCCTCCTGTATCCTTCTGCCTCCTGCCTCCTGTCACCTTGCCACATGCCACCCCGACTTTTCCTTGTGGGAGGGGCTCGCACGCCGATGCATTTCCCAGCTCTCGGCTGCACTCGGCTATCGGCTTTCGGACCGCCGAGTTTGGCCCTGAAATAAAATAAAAAAACAAAAACCAAAACAACACAAAAAACCGAGGGAGATCCTAGAAATATATAAAAATTGTCCGAAAAAGTACAAAAAAAAAAAAGGAGAGCAGAGCAGAGCAGAGCAGAGCAGAGAAAAAAAAAAGAAAGCATAGGCTCAAAACGCACACATCCTAAGCCCTGGGCGAGAGCAGGAAGGACGATGGCCGAGCGAGCGAGAGAGGGAGAGAGCGTGTGTTGCAGTTGCAGTTGCAGTTTGTTGCTGCTGCGACGCTGCAGCGCAGCAGAAGGACGTTGTTTTAGTTATTTTGCCAGAAAATGCATTTCCCAGGAGCGAAGCTACATATTTTCCCTTGGAAAATGTATGAAAATTAAGGGTTTCTTATTAACCAAGCATGGTTAGTTTTTGGAATATTTAGAAGATAAACCCTATATAATATATCTATCTATATCAATCTATATAACTATCTATCTATAATATATCAATCTATAATAATATCTATCTATAATAACATCTATCTATAATAATATCTGACATTAAATCATATCGAAAATATTGTAAACTTTATTATTAACCAAGCATGGTTAGTTTTTGGGAAGTGTTAAGAGAAAAAATCCTTATAAGATATATCTATCTATATCAATCTATATAACTATCTATCTATAATATATCAATCTATAATAATATCTATCTATAATAATATCTGACTTTAAATCATATCGAAAATATTGTAAATTTTAATAGATCGCAGTTTAAAATATCAAAAAATATTGTATTCAATTTTAAAAATCGATATAATTGAAATATATTTGACATTGAATAAGTCCCATTTTAAATATAGAAAAATGTTACACGTGATAAAAATATATAAACTAGTTCAAAAACATATTACACTTTGATTCTTTGAAATCTAATGCTAAAACATAGATGGTTTTTAACTAATATCAACCATTTTAATAAACCCAATTATTATATTTATTTTCTTGACATCCTTTGTTTAATATTTCAAAAATGATTAACAGGACGTAGGATATAGAATCATCTCATAAGAATTATTGCTATAAAATAACTATTTGTATTGATTAGTCCAACTTCAACCATTGAAGTCTTGCACACTGCCTACTTTTACTAATTGTTTAATATTAAAATGTATTATAGTATTGTATTATAATAAATTATAAAAATATTATTATAATATTAATTCAATTAATAAGACTTTAAATTTGTGATAGAATAATTCCTAACCGTAAAGATGGGGCAAAAAAAAGGAACAAAGGGGAAATATATGAAAAAAATATATATTATTTTGTCCTATTCTAAGAAATCTCCTATATATGAAATCCCTTTCCTTTTGTCTCATAATATATATTTTATATATCTATATACTAATATTTTTGCATATTTTTCAACACTGTTTTGAAGGCTTTCTAAGAAGTTATTTTTCCCAAAGTAAAATATATAATCTTGTCTGTACTTACATGAAGCTGCAGTTCCTGCATGTCCTGTAGTTATCCTTTAGTTCACTTCGATCCGCTCCTGTGCCGGCAATGCAGTTTATTGGATTCCACCTCCTCTCTCTCCCCCGCCCAGCTATAGGCCTACACCTCCAGCTCCACGCCGCGGATGCACTGCATCCCGCACGAGGTGCGAGCGAGAGGTGTCCGTGGTGGGATGAGATGGAAGATGCCGATGCTGCTGATGCTGCTGCTCCTGGATGCAACGGTGGGAGGAGCAGTAGGTGTGAGTGTGCGTGTGTGTGGAGCACCCAAAGGGGTCGGCTGGCTAGCACAAAAAATTAAATAAAAAAAGGATATATATAAAAAATATATATAAAAACCATAAATAAATAAAATTAAGCAGAGAACTGTGAGGGAGAGAGAGCAAGGGGAGAAAAAACCTGAAAACCGAAACGATGACAGCGAAAAAAAGGATGCAGGATGCAGGATGCAGGACTGCAACTGCAACTGCACTTTACATAGGAGCAGGGGGGGCGGGGGACGGTCAGTGCAGTTTGGCAATTTAGTGGGAGAAAAAAAAAAGGAAAAAATTAAAACAAAAAAATATATATATGCTTTACAAAAAAAGTGACAAAAATGACACACAAAAAGGCGAAAAAGGCTGCAAAAAAAGTGTAAAAAATGTGCAAAAAAAAGCGTGAAAAATATATTTAAAATGCCAAATGGGCGTTCAAGCTGGACAGGAAAAGGAACCGGGACAGGGACAGGGACAGGGATAGAGGCTCTCGCTCACACGGACACTGGTAGGGAAAAAAATATGTAAAAACTCCGCCCTAAAATGCGAGGCAATAAAATAAAAATCAATCTAATGAATGCCAGGCGAACGAAATGCCGAAAACGAACAAAGATGGCGATAGATGAGGAGGATCTCTCACTCTCTCTGTGTGTGTGTGTGCAAGGATACGCTAATTTAAAATGCGCAACTATGACAGCTCCTCCCACTCAGACGAAGCCTCCTGGATGCAGCCCCCAGCTCCTGGTCCTGCTCCTGCTCCTGCTCCTGCTCCCTCTCTGAACTCTTGTCTCCTCCATGACCATTTATGGGCAAAAGCACAAAAAAGTGTTCAATGCGAGGCAGGACCCCAGAAATCAAAAAGGGTTTAATTACCAAACAAAAAAAACAGAACCTATAGACAGCCTATATATAACTATATATAGATCTAGATTTAATTTGAGGACTTAGCCAGGGAAGGGAATCTCTTAACCAAGTCTTGATATAAAAACAGAAGGGAAGTGTTCAATAAGAGGCAGGACCCCTAAAATCAAAAGGGTTTAATTACCAAGAACCTATAAGCAGCCTATATATAACTACATATAAATCTAGAACCATGGCTAGAGTCAGATTTAATTTGAGGACTTAGCCAGGGAAGGGAATCTCTTAACCAAGTCTTGATATAAAAACAGAGTTGCTGCTGCTGCTGAAGGGAAACTAAACCGCAGCCCTTTTTATGGCTTTTTACGAAATTGCAGGCCGATAACTTTTTTTTTTATTTTCGAAGCTCTAAAAATGAGACATTTCTTATTACTTTTACGGCAGGAGCAACTGCTACAGAGAGAGAGAGAGCCTTTAGTGGGTTAAAAACAATTCCGGCTCAAGTTTGGGCTTCCCATTCTGGCAGGACACCCACACTCTGCCTCCCTGTTAACGGCACTCAACGCATACAAAATTTCAAAATCATCAAAAAGTAGAAAAATACGCATTTCATGCACATTCGCGGCATTTATGAGCCCATCAACGTCGCTCATGGATGAAAGTAACGCGTTTTATGCGTCGTTTGGGTGCCTGCCAAATGTATCTTTTTATGTTGGGCTCTGCCGGTGGTGGCGGTGCCAGTGGTGGTGGCTACCACCTCCTCCTCCTCTCCCTCATGACCACATGAGAGATGCTTGCCAGCACACGGCATTGCCGTAAAATGGAGAAGAAGACGAAGGAAGAAGGCCATCAAGTTCAAAGTTTTTCGGCAAAAACATTTACGAGTCACGAGTCCTTTGCTGGCCAGTAAAAAGTGAAGGGCATCACGATCCCGGCCAGCGATCCAACCAATAGAAAGTTGGTAGTATAGCTATATATATATATATATATATATATATCCACCTGACGACGAACCAGAGACCCGAGGTTACTAGGCTAAGGCCTAAACAGCAGCAGCTCCAATATAATATAACCCACCCTTGTGCAATTTGAGTCTCCTGCAACTAACAAACAGTTTTTATGCGCTATTAAAAATATTCTTTTTATAAGCCCTATAAAAAAGAGAGCAACGCAGTTGAAGGCCCTAAACAAAATCGGCCGGCAATTTATTCGCAAAGCGCTTTCCATTCATCCAAACCGAAACCGAAACCAAAACCAAAACCATAGCATCCCCTCTTGGTTTCTCTCGGGAGACAGAGACATTTTATGCGCACCTAAGTCATTTCGAACAATTTCGATTAAAAAACTCATCTAAACAATTTATGGGCGCGGCGTAAAAATCAAATCAAAGCCCAGTCGGTGGCAGTTGGGAAAAAGTGCAGCATTCAGCGTTCATCCACCACCCACACTCACTCCCTCTCTCACTCACTTTGCCCCATTATTATTTACATTTCCCTCAGTTTACAACTATGCGGGAAAAAGCATAAATTTCGAAAATTAGATGACTCTCTCCACTGACTGTTGATTAGCCATTAAACGTTTTGTGTGTGGAGTGGCCTCTAATCAGGGAGGACTCCGAATGGGATTGGGATTGAGCTGGGGAGAGATGGAGTTGGTCAGGAGATCGATGGGGGAGCCAGAGCTAGGAAGAGCCAGGATCCCATTCTTAAAAATGATAGAAAATGATTTTGAAAGAAATGCCTAGTTTGGGTAAGTAACTATGACCAATAGATAACTATGATCAGTAAGATTCAATGATAAGTTACTTACTGTGAACACTTGTAAACAATGACTTGCAACTTTTTTAACACAACACATTTCTGATACTTGGCCGGCAGCAGTCACTTCGTTCCGGGGATGTTAGAACAAGTTGGGAATCATATGCACAGTGTGCAAGATTTGTTTTGGAACTAATTTAAGCTATTTGAATGAAACTATAGAGTTCATCTTCTATATAATTTTAGTCGTATATAAGGCGGAGCATGGCAAATCGGTCGACTATATACATACATATATATAGCTGACATAGGAACAATCGGACGATGTATAAAACTATGATCAGTAATTAACTTTGACCAATAATTAACTATGACCAGTAATTAAATACGATCAGTAAGTTTCTCTGAATATTAAGTTACTCAGGAGAGTAAGTAAGTATGATCACTAATTAATTGTTACCAGGAAGTATTTATGAGCACTAATTAATTGTGACCAATAAGTATCTATAATGAGTTACTTACTTTGACCACTTGTAAACAATGACTTGCAACTTTTTTAACACAACACATTTCTGATACTTGGCCGGCAGCAGTCACTTCGTTCCGGGGATGTTTAAACTAGTTGGGAATCATATGCACAGATGTGCAAGATTTGTTTTGGAACGAATTTAAGCTATTTGAATGAAACTATAGAGTTCATCTTCTATATAATTTTAGTCGTATATAAGTCGGAGCATGGCAAATCGGTGGACTATATACATACATATATATAATTGACATAGGAACAATCGGACGATTTATAGAACTTTGATTAGTAATCAACTATGACCAGTAACTAAGTTTGACCAGTAATTAGCTCTGAACATTAATTAACTCTGAACAGTAAGTATCTATTACCAGTAAGTAACTCTGAACAGTAAATATCTATGACAAGTAAGCAACTATGATCAGTAAGTATCTATGACCAGTTACTTACTTTAAACACTTGTAAACAATGACTTGCAACTTTTGTAACACAACACATTTCCGATACTTGGCCGGCAGCAGTCACTTCGTTCCGGGGATGTTTGAACTAGTTGGGAATCATATGCACAGATGTGCGAGATTTGTTTTGGAACAAATTTAAGCTATTTGAATGAAACTATGCACTTGATCTTCTATATAATTTTACAGGTATATAAATCGGAGCATGCCGAATCGGTGGACTATATATATATATACATATATATGGTCGAAAAAATTGTATATAAAAATATGGATAAATATCAGTTAAAAATGGTAATATAATTTTGATCAAAAGACTCAAACCCTGTTAAAGAGTCATTTCCGACCCTATAAATCCTATATATTCTTGATCAGCATTAAAAGCTGAATCGATCTAGCTATGTGGAAACATAATTTTATTTTTTCAAAATTTTTCAAATTTTATAAGGGGTAACATTGTGAAAAAAAAAATATAAAAATTTGAAATTTTTTAAACCTGTCAAATTAAGTACGCAGATTTATTAACCTTATGAAAATTAAGATAGAACAGCTTTCCTTCTTAAAATTAATGTGTTTTTGGCATAGTTATGAGTTTTTTGAACATTGATTTGTTGTGTAAAAACATTGATTCGAAGAATTCAAATATTTTAAACTTAGGTATGAACAATTTCCGATTCGATCCTATAATTTAAGCTGTTCCTTAAGAGAACTTCTTACTTTTTTCTCTCTCCGAATGTAAATAAAATCTAACTATAATACAAAAGAACCTGCTCTTTGTAGTAAGATTGAAACGTTATGATTGAAACGAACAGAGTTTGAATGTATAACCTCCACTTTGATTGAATCTCCTGAGCAACCTAGAACACTTTATACTCATTGCCTGGGAGGTGTGGTATCTGCTATCTTGTATCCAAAAGAAAGCCTTCTTCTGCCATTACAAAGTTTCTAAACTTTACGATTAAATATAAAGGCAGGAAGGGAGCAGCAGCAGGAACAGCGAGTGGAGGGAAGTTAAAACCGTGCGGGATATTAAAAAGTGCACGGAATAATGTTTCTTTTATGACTAAAGTGGCATCTCGGACCAAGGGGGTGAAAAAGCTGAACCTGAACCTGAATCGTGAACGAGAACATTGGGAAAAACTGAGGAATGAAGCGGAGGCGGAACCTCAAACTGAACCCAGAACCTCTTAACCTCCATAAGCAGAAACGGGCGCGCATGAGCGCTGACATCTCATCTCTACCCCTATTTCCAGTTTCCAGTTTCCCCGTTTCCCCGTTTCCCCGGTTTCCCGGTTCCTGGTTCAAGGCTCATTTCGTTTTTAATTTCCGTAATTCCGTCAGCAGAAAAATTTTTGCAATATAAAAAGTAAATATCGAAATTTATAGACCTGCAGATGTGCTGCTGCCTGTGCTGCTGCTGCGGGGGCGTTAGTGTGTTCCAAGACACAGGCTGAAGCTGAAGCTGAAGCTGAGGCTGAGGCGACATTAAAATGTTAAATAAAAACAGTAACAAAATACACACAAAAACAAACCAAACACGCGGCCAAAGGAGGAGCAGGAGGACAGAGTCCTTTTGGCCCATTCAACCCCCTTTGGCAACTTACACGAGGAATTTAATGACAACACTAAAAAGTTTAAGCGTTATTATTTCTAGGGTAGCACCACCCCCAAACCCCAACTCCCAACTCCCAACTCCCAATGCCCCAACTCCCCCAAAAATCAGCTCACCCGGATAAGAGCTTAGGAGGAGAGGAGAGAGCACTGGCAGAGATGAAGATGGATGGAATGGATGAATGGATGGGAGGATGGAAAAAATACGACGGCTGTAAAATGGCAAATTCATGACCTGCAACTGCCACCCCGCACCCCGAGTGTGCATTCTAACGGCAACTAAAAACGAGCGGAAACGGAAGTGGATGTGGAAGTGGAACCAAGGCACTGAGCTCAATTGTAACGATTGGGTTATTACCATTATATTGCCGAAACAGCGCGCGCGTAGCTCTGAGACACTCCTTCCCCTTGCAGAAACAAAGTCGAAACGCACATAACTCAATCTTCGAAGGGTATACATATATATATATATATAGTCCTTGGAAGCCTCAGTTTCAGCCTCGTCCTTTTGCCCGTTCCCCCTTTTTATTGCTAATGGCAAAGGCGGAGAGAGGCTTCGGCTGCTGCTGCTGCAGTTTATGCGCCGCTGTTAAACTTACGGTAGTTTACCGCGGTCCAAACCCACTCCCTCCCCAGGACTTTTACCGAAAAATCTCCACCCCCCCTTACAGTTCCTTACTGTGTAACCTTACCCCCAAAAACCTCCTTAGTTCCTTTACTGTTCTCACCTCCCCCCCAGAAGACCTTTACTTAACCCAAACTACCTCCTACCTACCTAGCTACCCCCCAAGCGCATTCCCTCACTCTTTATTTTTTATTTTTTCTGCTGACTTAAAAACGAAACAATTTTTACAACTTTGTTGTTTGCCAGCGGCAGGCGGCAGGCGGCAGAGTATTTCTAGTTGGGAAAGCTTGAACAACCTCCTCCTTCCTTCCTGCCTTGGCCCGTAAAGTGAATGTAGTAATTTTTCACAAAAATCTTTTGTCTTTAATGGACCATCAAGCGTTTTCTCTTCGCCAGTGTCCTCGGCTCTTCTTGGCTTTTGGACTGAGGCTAGACAAGGCTTCGTCGCTCCTTGGAGATAGAGGGGTATCGTCAATATTGCTATACGGTTGTTAAAAATGCGTTTTAATGCTTCAATAAAATACAAAAAAGTTTGCATTAAAAACGAGCTAGCAGACTTTTTGGTGGGGGACGAAGGGAGTGAGTCATTTTGTCATCCGGACAAAGCAATTAGCGTAAAAAATAAGCGAGGAGAGGCTAGTTTTGGGTTGGAAACTTTATCTTAGTTAAGGGGAGGAACTACTCCTTCTCCTTCTGCCCAGCAGGCATCCCCCCCAGAAATCGATTTGCATTTTGCATTGTGCATTTTCGAGGCACAATTAATGTTTAATCAACAAAGTGCCAGGATGCATGGGGTCCAGGGTCCAGGGTCCAAGGCACAGGCACAAACTAGCGAAATTGCATCAAAGAAACGAAAATATTTGCAGTGCGTGGGTTGTTGAAAAAACGTTGAAATAAAAATGAAAATCGGATAATGCAAACAGCAAATTAAAAACGAAAGAGAGGCACATGTCCCTCTGATCCTTTCCCATTCCTCGTCCTGTGGTAATGCTGATGATGATGACGGGACCCCATGGTGTATGTTTGGGAACGCTAATTGAAAGCCACTGCCGCCTTTGCGCTTTGCAGCCAAAGACAAATATTGGATGGACCGCAGCTTTATGCATATTTAAAATCAATTAAGTCAATAAATAATAAGGACAACCTTAATGCGATTGCATATATGTACATATAAATATATATATATATTTATTTGAGGCAATTGCAGTGTGTAAAAAAGGATTAAGAGAGAGAGAGAGAGAGAGAGAGAGGAGTAGGTCCTGAGAGGTCAAGATACGGGGGCTTGGAATTTTGTTAGCTCGGACACGCTTCAAGGACCCTCTCCAACTCCTTTCACCATGCTTGAGCTGCATAATTTTGTTGCCATTTTCTGTGTTCACTGGCCGGTGCACGCCAGTCGAGAGAAAGAGCGATGCACTCGGCCACGAAATTCGGGTACAAAGACCTCAACATGGTTTGTTTTCCTCCAGTTAACTGGAGCGGCGAGTGGCAGAGTAAGCGGAGCGAAAATCAAAACGAAACAATTGGCTAAAACAAGGTTCTACCTTTTTCTTTTTGCCGCAAACGACTGCGACTCCGACTGCATTTCTCCCCACCTCACCCAAAAAAATAAAGGAGCAGCACGCCATGAATGTGGCACACACACAAAGAGAAAAAAAAAAGACAGATCGAAATGGGTATGAGGGGTGTCCTTGCTGTGAGGGCATCAGGATGTCCTTGTGTGTCGGTGGCGTAAAGCCAAAAGCAATCAGAGTGCGTCGGCAGTTGCCCAAAAAGAATGCAATGGAGATTGGCAAAAGACGAGTGTACTGTGTGTGTTTTCCCCCCTCAGTTTTCATTCATGACGATGAGCTCGCAAGCCCCATGTCCTTGCCACTCCTCTCCCTCTGTGTGTGTGTGTTTGCATCTTTTTGCTTTCGTTTTAGAAAACTCACGACACTCGAACCCGGAGCCAGAGCCGGAGCCAGAGCCAGAGCCAGAGCCAGAGCCAGAGCCGACGCCGTCATCAAAAAGAAACTGCAACGAATCAAGGACGAATTTTTTGGCAATTTTTTTAGCCTGCACATCCAGGTTCACATTCACATCGACCATCCACCCACTCATCCATCCATGTTACTCTCCTCCTGCAAGCAGCAGTCGGTTTGCCTTTGTTTTCTCGACTGTTGCTTTTCCTTTTTCCACAAACACACAGACAGACAGAGGATGCACACACGTGGCGATTCTTTGGCGCTTTTTTCCAGCAACTGAGGCCACAAAAAGGAAGCACCAGGCAAAAGGCGCGACCCAGTTATCGAGGAGGGTAGCCAGGATGAAGGTGAATGGAGCTTGAAGTGGTTTGCTGTCCATTGAATGCTCATTAGGATAACCTTCTTCTTTTCCTACTCTTCTCAACTAAGCGGTGCTAAAAAGCAATGTCAGGCATAAACCTAAACTGATATCGAAATCAAAACCTGTCGGGGAGATATGCCATCTGGTCACTATATATATAGTTCTTCAGCTTCTGTTCCAGTTGTAGTAACTCCTGTTTCTGTAACTGCTTTTTTCGGTTCCTGTTTATGCTTTTTGCTGTTACTGCTCATGCTTTTTGCTGTTCCTGCTTCTGCTTTTCCCCATTCCTGCTCATGCATATGTGATGTTATGAGGCTAACCCAAACACCAGCTGTGGCATGCAAAAGAGCCAAGAGGATGCGGATACGGATGCGTATACGGATATGCCAGGATGCGGCTATGAATCCTGCGACTAAGCCCAACCAGTGGCTGTAACAAAAGGCGTCAAAAGTCGAAACGAGAGTGAGAGTGAGAGTGAGAGTGTGTGAGAACACAAATCCCGGTTTGTAAGCCAATTTGCACTTAGGCTTATCTAATGTCGTATCATTTGTATAATGCTCACTCTCTCACTCTCTCACTCACTCACTCACTCACTCACTCACTCTTGATGTCTACTGTACAACAGCAGTCAATACAGAGGCTTCGATGGCTCTACGCCTTCCTCCTTTCTGCACTATGCGTGGGCGTGTGTGTGTTGTGCGCCTTATCCTGCGGGGTTCATTTCTAAGCTCATTTATGTTTATCACAAATGCGTGCCAAAGTGTGTCGTTATTCTTTCCCACACACACAAAACCCCCTTAGACATACCTCCCCCCAAAGAACCAGAGCAAGACTCAAGTCCCTGGCCATTCTCCCTTACTACATACTACATCCTCTTCGAAGGATCTGCGTTTCAATGTTGTTGGCTTGGCGCGAACAAAAACATTTCAAATATTCAAAAAAGCCACACACACGCACTGGCAAGACCCCAACTCCTGCTCATCCTTACCAACTGTACTCAACTAGTCGGGACATGTACTGGCCATAGAAATTCATCTAACGGCTGTAACAGGTAATTGAACTTGGTTATATGACCCTCGGAATGGCATCGCGGAGCCCTTGCGCGTTTTCCTCTTTGCAAAATGGAAATGTGAAAATGCCAGAGCATCGTCGGCGTGCCTAGGGGTATAGAGGAGGGTTATAAGGGTGCAAAAGGGAAATACCAATGGCAATGGCAATGGAAATGGAAATGGAATTGAATGACGCTCGCGTATCGTGTGCCAAATGTGATGTCTCCACCCCTGTCATGGTGCGAACTATATAATGCGGGCATAAAAAGGATTTGCACAAGGAGCAAGGAGCAGCATGTGTGTTGTATGTGTTCCTTGAAGGAAGTCAATTTCCAAAGACTACCAAGACTCTACACATGAAAATTGCAAATTGTACATAGTTCGGGGGGGAGGAGGCTGGAGGCCAACTGTTGAACTGTTGAATAATTCATGGCCAACTGGAGATTTGTGCAGGGCATCAGTGTGCTTTTGGATGATGATGATGATGATGTCTCTGACTAAGCAAGGCCTGATGCCGCGATTTGTGGCACGCATAACTGTAAATCGCACGAAAAGCCACACACAGAAAATTCTGCTGAGCCAGTCGAGGATGTAAAAGCTTAGTTGGAAGTCAAAAGGAGTGGAAACAAGGAGGGAGGCAGTGTCCTCAGTTGCTGCTCTATTTTTTTGGAGCCAAAACTGTGCCACACAACAAGTAAAAACCAAAAAAACAGCAAGAGAAAAATCAAACCAAAAAAACCCAGGCTGCACTTGCCTCCATTTCATGCATTTTTCTTTTGCTTTTGGCTCACAAAAAGTGAACTCACTCACACAGAGAGAAAGAGGGGAACTCCCTCGTCCTGCCATGGTTGCCCATGTGTATGCATCATGCAATTGCCAACTTTGGCTTGGTCCTGTTGTGTTAGGGACTTCTTTCTTTTGTTTGACTGCAACAGGTGGCACCTGGAACTGAAGTTCCTGGACACATGCAGGCAGGAAGGCAGAGCAGGCAGGCCACAGGACACAACCACGACCGCGACACGACCCACTGCCCACTGAAGGACGTTTTTCCTTCCTTTTGGAATGTCTGGTTTTTTGTGTGAGTGTGTGTGTGTGTGTGCCTGACTGCTCCTTTTTCCTTTCCCCAGTTTCTTTTCCTTTTTGACAAAAGGCAACTGCACAGCGGGTACCCCAAAAGAAAAACATACACACACAACAAAACAAATGATGGATTTAAAAGTATTTTTCGATTTAAATATAATTCTTGGTAATGTCTAGGCTCTAGGTTAAAAGTTAATGTGCTCCTTGTTTTTTTTTTTAGACTGCATTCCGGAAGCTAGCAATATCGTCGAGTTCCAGTGGCTTCCACTGGATGTCCACATGCTTGTGTATCTCCTCGTCCTGGCAATTACCACCAGTACAGCTGGTTATATTCTTATGATTATCAGCTGGGTCTGTGGATTTTAAACAGTTTTGAATCGGACTCAACGACGACGAGGTGCATCCTTCTTTGTACTCACCATATTTGTGGTCATGGTCCTGGTCACAGGACTTGGGACAAAAGACAATCTTCAGATCGATGGGTTCATATACCTTGACGATAAGTTGCGGCACCTTTTCGGTGGTATAATTCCCGGGAATGGTCACTAACGGATGGAGGATATTCGAACTATTAACTTGGCTCACTGGGTTTAAGGTGGAAGTGACGGCGATGGGTGTTAGGTGAACGGTTTGATTGCGAGCCGCCAGCAGCCATGGTTTGCCATTTACGGACAGCACTTCCTGGCGAACTGCCGGCGACTTGGTTGATGTTCTTTCTGTTCTTGGTTTGATATGTGATTTTCCTGCATTTTTTAGCAGATTTGTCATGAAACTTCTTGGCACTCTTGTTGGCTCTCTTTGTGTCACTGATGATGCTAATGATGATTCTGTGACTGTTGTCGTAGATGATTCAGTAGTGGATGATGTTGTAGTGGAAACTATCCTAGGTGTTGTAGTAGTTGATTGTGTGACTGTGGTGGCTTTGCTGGTAAGCCCTAGAATACGCCCAAGGAAACTAAGTCTGCGACTAGCTTCATCTGCTAGAGAATTGCTTTTGGTCTTTTCTGCATTCACTTCTGCTGAGGATTGCCTCAGGAAGCTGGCTGTGGGTAATTGTGAACTCTCTACACTTAATTCTTGTGGCTTTGATTTGGTAACAGGAATAGGAATAGGCATGAACTTCTGTATTTGTGGCTTTGGCTGTAACTGAGACTGTGTGGGAACTATATGTCGCTTGGCATTAATTGTCTGAGGCTTCTTGGCCAATTCCTCTTGGTTTTGGTTAGACAAACCGCTAACAGGTTCATCTTCCATATAGTCATCATCATCATCATAGTATTCCGAGCTTCGATGGCTTTCATTTTGAGCTGAAAGCGTTGACTCTGGCTTAGTAGTCGAAGTCATGGGGGAAATAGTACTCGTACTAGTGCTAGTGCTTGTACTAGTACTTGTACTAGAGCTTGAACTTGTACTTGTACTAGAGCTTGAACTTGTACTTGTACTTGTACTTGTACTAGTGCTGGTACTTGTACTAGTACTTCCTTCTTTATTTTTTCCCGTAATAGCCAGAGGCAGTGGCTGCAGCCTCTCCTTGAGCAGGCTTAGCAGCATACTCTTTCTTGCTTCCAGACTCTTTACTCCACCCGGAATTTCATTCTCAGCCTCATCATTGACATAATCAGAGTCGGAATACTCCGAATCACTTATCGTAGTTGTGGTTGGACTTGCCCGGGAACTAGTTTCCTGCTGCTCCGTGGTCGTGATCATGGAATCCTGGACTGTCGGTAGCACAGCGGCCATTGTGGTTGTACTGGCCATGGCCTTTGGTGCATCTCTTCCTTCCAAAACTTGGTTATCCTCATCATCGGCATCCGAGGTATCATAATACTCCGAATCCTCTGACTCCTTCTTGGTTGCCACAGGGAGGATCTGTGACTGAACAGAACGCTTTTGCGTGGAGGCCAATTGCTGAATGGAGAGACGCAGCGAATGGGCTATGAAGGGTTTGGAGGTGGCCAAATTGTGCCTGGCCATTTGGGCAATGGTCACTCCGGGCGGACGCCGAGTAGGAGGAACACGCTCTCGACTAGCCGGAGTGGTCGTGGAGATTACATTAAAGAGTTTCCTCAAAATGTGAGCAGCTGCCAGGGTGGACATGGTCGGCACCTTGGGTGTCGTTGCTCTTCCCGCTTCCGCCTCGAACTCGGCCGGAAACGATGGCGCATCGTCCATGTAGTCCAGGGACTCTTCTCTGGAGTGCAAACTATTCGCTCGCAACTCCTCCTGCTTACCCAGGGGATTCCCGCTCCCAGTTATCGCTGTGTTGGTGTGTGTTTGCTTGGATGACTGTTCGATAGTCTGTTGTTGGAGTGACTTCAGGTGTTGTGTCGGTGTGCATGCTGCATTTGTGTTTGTATCTGCAAGTCGAGTGTGTGTGTGTGTTTGGATTAGGTGTTTTCTGTTGCTGCTGTTCGATCGCAGTGGCCTTGAGGCTGTGACTGTGAATGAGGCTTACCTGCGGTGGAGTCCGGGTCGGGGCAGTGGGGTCGTGTCGTCAGATCCGTCGTTGCTGTGCTGTTGTCTACGGGGGCTGGAGAGGTCGTCACTGTGCTCGTCGCCGTCACCGATGTCAATTTCTCAGTTGTAGTTGTTGGTCCTTGGGTACTTATGGTCACTGTCGATGTCTTTGGAGTCGTTGTCGTTGGCCTTTCAGTGGTAATTAGTACAGTGGTCGTTTCCGTTGTTCTTGTAATTTCCGTGGTTAGCCAAGGAGTCGTGCTTGTTGGTTTTTGGGTCGAAGTTGTAACTGTGGTCGGTTTCTTAGTAGACGTAGTCGGTTGTGGAGTCGTCGTTGTCGGTTTCTGGGTTGTTGTTGTGACTGTAGAGGTTTCCGGAGTCGTCGTTGTCGGTTTAAGAGTCGTCGTTGTCGGTTTAAGAGTCGTAGTTGTTGGTTTCTGGGTCGTGGTTGTTACTGTACTTGCTTCACGAGTCGTCGTTGTTGGTTTGAGAGTTGTGGTTGTGACTGTAGATGTTTTTGGAGTCGTCGTTGTTGGTTTCACTGTCGTGGTTGTCACTGTAGATGTTGCAGGAGTCGTCGTTGTTAGTTTCTGGGTCGTGGTTGTGACTGTACTTGTTTTAGGAGTCGTCGTTGTTGTTGGTTTCAGAGTCGTGGTTGTGACTGTAGAGGTTTCGGGAGTCGTTGTTGTTGGTTTATGGGTCGTGGTTGTAACTGTAGAGGGTTCTGGAGTCGTCGTTGTTGGTTTCAGAGTCGTGGTTGTGACTGTAGAGGTTTCGGGAGTCGTTGTTGTTGGTTTCACTGTCGTGGTTGTGACTGTAGAGGTTTCGGGAGTCGTCGTAGTTGGTTTCAGGGTCGTGGTTGTGACAGTACTTGTTTCAGGAGTCGTCGTTGTTGGTTTCACTGTCGTGGTTGTCACTGTAGATGTTTTGGGAGTCGTCGTTATTGGTTTCACAGTCGTGGTTGTCACTGTAGATGATGCAGGAGTCGTCGTTGTTAGTTTCTGGGTCGTGGTTGTGACTGTACTTGTTTTAGGAGTCGTCGTTGTTGTTGGTTTCAGAGTCGTGGTTGTGACTGTAGAGGTTTCGGGAGTCGTTGTTGTTGGTTTATGGGTCGTGGTTGTAACTGTAGAGGGTTCTGGAGTCGTCGTTGTTGGTTTCAGAGTCGTGGTTGTGACTGTAGAGGTTTCCGGAGTCGTCGTAGTTGGTTTCAGGGTCGTGGTTGTGACAGTACTTGTTTCAGGAGTCGTCGTTGTTGGTTTCACTGTCGTGGTTGTCACTGTAGATGTTGCAGGAGTCGTCGTTGTTGGTTTCTGTGTTGTTGTTGTCACTGTACTTGTTTCAGGAGTCGTCGTTGTTGGTTTCTGAGTCGTTGTTGTGACTGTAGAGGTTTTAGGAGTCGTCGTTGTAGGCTTTTGAGTAGTTGTTGTCACTGTAGATGTTTTTGAAGTCGTAGTTGTTGGCTTTTGAGTAGTTGTTGTCACCGTAGATGTTTTTGGAGTCGTAGTTGTTGGCTTTGCTGTAGTTGTTGTTACTGTAGATGTTTTTGGAGTCGTAGTTGTTGTTACTGTAGATGTTTTTGGAGTTGTAGTTGTTGTCACTGTAGAAGTTTTTGTAGTCGTCGTTGTTGGTTTTTGCGTAGTTGTCGTTACTGTAGATGTTTTTGGAGTCGTAGTTGTCGGCTTTGGAGTAGTGGTTGTCACTGTCGATGTCTTAGGGGTCGTCGTTGTTGACTTCGGAGTGGTTGTGGTTATTATCGGAGTCGTTGTTTCCAGTTTTTGAGTGGTTGTTGTGGCCTTCTCTGTGGTCTTAGAACTTGTTGAGATTGTCTCAGTTGTCTTTTGAGTGCTGGATTCTCTTGTTGTTGATTTCTGAGTTGTTGTTGTTGTTACCTTCTGAGTAGTTGTTGTTGTTGGTATTGGAGTTGTTGTTGTTGGTATTGGAGTTGTTGTTGTTGGTATTGGAGTTGTTGTTGTTGGTATTGGAGTTGTTGTTGTTGGTTTTCTGGTAGTTGTTGTAACAGTGGGCTTTGTGGGCTTCTGAGTTGTTGTGGTTGTAACCGTACTAGTTTCTCGAGTAGTTGTTGGTTTTGTTGGTACAGTGCTGGTATTTGGTATGGGCGTTGGGTGTGTAGGACATGAGTGTGTTGTGGGTTTGGCTGTCGTTGTCGTCTCTGTAGTTGGCACAATAACAATTTTATTGGAAAGATGCAACTCCTTAACAGCATCCACCTTTGCCTGCGGGTTCTCTGTGAACCTCTTGTATTGATATTTGGTCGAATGATACTGAGTACTGGTTGTGGCCGGTGTAGAGCTGGGCAGAATAACAACATTCACCGAAGGTTTAACAATTCTCTCATCCTCAATGTGCAAACTTTCTGAGGCTGGCTCCTTGTTGCGATAATAGGAAGAATCGTCATAGGAATATGACGGATAGCCATAATGGGGCTTCTCGGTGGTCGTCGTCGTCGTCGTGGGCAGTATGACAATGTTCTCTTGGAACCTTCCGGACTTTGGAACGGAATGCTCCTGATGCTCCTTATTCGTCGCTCCCGCTCCCGTATCGTAGTCATCCTCCTCGTAGAGTGGAGCAGCCGGATAGGGCGGATAGTAGGGATAATAGGGATGCGATGGCTGGTAGTCATAGCAATCAACTTCACTGCGTGGCCGACAGATCTTCCTTTCCGTATCGAAACTATTGCTGCCGGGACACTTGAAGCGCGTTTGGAGATAGTTGCCGCTCTCCTGCTGGCGGCACGTATAGTACAAAGCGCAGTCCGTCGGCGAACGGAAGGTCCCGTCCTCGGTGCACACGGGAAACTTGAGCTCACAGTTCTGTGGAATGTAACTGCCACTGGAAGATATCTCCGTCGAGGGGCACTGGTCACCGGGCACACACTTGCGGACCAGCGGCGAGAAGATGGTTCCCTCGGGACAAGCGAATAGCCAGGGCTCCGTTTGATTCTTGTCACAGCGATAGTATGTCCTGCAATCATGCGAATTGGGGAATCGACCCTCCTTCTGGCACGGCTTTGGTCGGGAACGATGCGGCTGGAGTGACTGCTGGGGACCCCGCTGCTGGACACATCGTCCGGTGGTCGGATCGAAGCTCTGAGAAGAGCAAATTTTTTTCGGTTAGGTGTCTTCTTGGACTCCTTGGACGGAGGACATTCGGTCACTCACCTGATGGTTACGGCACTTGCTGAAAATCACGCAGTTGGATTGGCACACATAATAGTACTGTTGCTGGTCAGGATGCGGCTTGATGCCAATGTAGTTCCGCGAACAACGATTATTCTGAGGCACAAAACAGTTAAAAATAACAAATAGAGGTCAAGATGGGAACATTGAGACAGCTGGTTTGGTAGCTCAATCGTTGATGAAGATGAGAATTTATGATTTATACAACTAAAAAGCGAGTCTAATTGAATCCTTTGATACAAGACATTACTATGTTTTCAAGGGTTATTGAAAAGATATACAAAAATATAGACTGTCTAGCTGAATATAGTAGTTTTAGAGCAGGGAATTCTTGTTTATTAAGGAGCTCTCAACACAGAAAACTAAAATTATGCAGCATAATTATTTAAAGGATATTTATTGATATTTTTATATGGCAATTTTTGTCGAAAAGTCAAAGACTAAAAATTTCATAACTAAGCCAAAAAATCATTCATTTTAATTCGGAAAGCTGTCCTATGCTAGTTTTTATAAGCTTTATAAATCTGCATACTCAATTTAAAATATTAAAAAATTTAAATTTTTGGCAACTTTTTTAATGTCAATTTTAACATCATAAAAATGTGAAAAAAATTAATTTCCGTCGGACATAGCTAGATCGATTTGGCTGTTAATGCTGATTAAGAATATATATGATTTATAGGGTCGGAAATGATTCCTTCACATCATTACAAGCTTCTGACTAAAAGTAAAATGTCATTTATTAATCGATATTTACCAATATTTTATAAGACAATTTTCTAAACAAATCAAAGTTTAAAAATCTCATAACTAAGCTAAAAATGCATTGAATTTAATTCGGAAAGTTTCCCTATGCTAGTTTTTACTAGTTTTATAGATTTGCATACTCAATTTAACAGTTTAAAAAAATTTAATTTTTGGCTATTTTTTAATCTTAATTTTAACAATTTTACCATCATAAAAATGTGAAAATTTTGAGAAAATTAAATTTCTGTCGGACATAGCTAGATCGATTCGGCTGGTGATGCTGATCAAGAATATATATGGTTTATGGGGTCGGAAATGATTTCTTCACTGGGTTTGAAGCTTCAGACTATAAACTTAATACCCCATAAGGTTTTTAAAATAATACTGTTTTAAGACAACTTTTTAGCAAGGGAAACCTCTTCAAGAGCCATCTTAATAATTATTAAAATATTTCCTACTAAATTGATTGATCTTCTCAATATCAAATTGATTAATGTAAAATATATTGACAGTAAGAAATAGGGCACTTTTCAAAAAGGTAAACCTATTTAAAAAGAGATTTTGAAGTAATAACAATATTTTTTACAAAATTTAAAGTTTTCCCCCAAACCAAAACCAGTTTAAGTATTTTTCCTCTAAAAACAATAAGTATTATACTTATTTCTCACCACAAAAATAAAAACAAAAATAAATAAATAATAAATTAAGACAATAACAAAGTAAATCTATTTAAGTTATAAAAGATTCATTTAAAAATTCTTCCCGCTGCAGAAATTCGAAACAAAATATAAAAGTAAAAAATGATTTCTTCGCCAAAAAGTCAATAAATAATAATTAAAGTGATGAAGTGATAAATCAAATAATAATATCAAATAAAAAAACAATAATGACTTACATAATCAAACTGCACTGGATCACCGCCTCCGGGAAAACTCTGATAGACACCATAGTAATTTCCAGCTGGAGGGAAGCCATGTGGCGGCGGGTGACTCTGGTAGCCACCATATCCATACGAGTGCGGCGGATAGACAGGATAATGGGGCGGCGGCGGCGGTTGGGGATAGTAACCACCCGGGAGTACCGGCGGATAGCCACCACCACCTGCACCACCGACTTGACGGACCGAACGACCGGCGGTCAGGTTGAACAGGGCCAAGGCCATGAGGCCCAGCAGCAGCTGCTGCTGCGACCAGAGGCAGTGCATCATGGTTGAGTCACTACACTAGGTTTGAGTCCTTTATCCTGTATCCTTTCCTTTGCTATCCTTTTCGATTTCTTCACTTGTCAAGGCAATATCCTGAGCACATTTGTTGCTAATCCTTGAGCTTGACTGCAACTGCGTTGGAGCTCTCCGGTGGCAGTGATGACTTGGAGCGGGTCAGCAGGTCTTTAATAGGTCGCTGCCGTCGAGAATGTGTTGCATAACTTTAAAGCCGATTGACAAGTGCCCGTGGCTTAAGTACGACGATCTTGGAGCAGTAGTTCTCCCTCTCTCTGTCTGCTGGAGAACCATGTGGCTTCCAAGCACAGACCAGTGACCGGAAGATAGCGACTACCGTCATGACTAAAACGTCTTTTATTTTTTTGCTCTGCCGGAGAGCAAAAGACGTGTTGCACTTCCGCCATGGAGATGTCTTCTCCTCTTGGTCATGAGTATGAGTAATCTTCGGTCTTTCTCCATTCCACCGACGTGATCCACTGGTTAGAGAGTTCTTCTGATATCTGCAATGATTAATGTAATGTAAGGTCATGTAACCATCAAAAATCTCTCTTCTTGAGCAGCACTTCCGATTCTTACACGTACGTAGCTACGTTGTGGGTGTTACGCATCCAAAAAAAATAAATAAATAAATGCGAAAATTCCAAAAGTTGGTAAATTTCGGAGAATCCCCATTAAACACGTTTCGGTCATGTTGCTTTTTGGGCACGAATTGGGAGATCGGAGGCCTATACGTAATTAAATTAAACTATGTACATTTATCATAAGCACGTTGGTGAAACAACAAGGAATGTAATTAATGTTTTTATATTAACTATATAATATAGTTTATAGTATTCCTAATCAGTTATATGTGAATGATTATCATCATGTTCTCAACTTGTTAAACACAGTCGAATTATAGCTGGAAACCTATATTAATTTAATGATATTGATTAAGAACTTGCAAAGCTATATTCTTCCATATTTTTTAACCCTACTTCGGACATGATTTTTCTTCGATTCTTTAGGTTTTTTCCAAGTGATATGTACTCTACTTTGATTGAAACTTCCGGTTTTTGCTGCTCTATAACTGATAAGGTGCACAAGCCACTGATATTTGCCTCCAATCACCTGTTCAGTGAGTTCCACAGAGTTTCCTATCAGCCGGACTGGATCCGGAGCGTACTCATTCTCTACGTGATTATCAATCAGGGAATATATACATTATATTTATATGACACAGGGCAGAAAGCTGGAGACATCTAGCTTTACCTATCGCCATGTCATCCATGTCGGACAAGCTCTCGAGCAAGCAAAAAATTCTTAAGATTCGAACACGTCTCCACAAGCCACAAGATAAGCGTGAAAGTATCTTAGAGAAACAGAGATAGAAAGATATATTTAGAGTAAGAGAAACATAGATCTTCAGCTATGTATCTACACAAGTCTGGAGGAGATTTGGAATTTGTTGAAATATGCATCGAAGCACGTACAATAGATTTTAGTTGGGGGAATGCTCATTCTGTTCGTGACGCAGCCAGTAAGAGAAAGAGGTGGAGAAGCCCACACTTTCATTCATAATTATCCATATTTCTTTTTGTTTTTGTTTTTATTTTTGGGTTTTACTTGGGGGTTCGAGGCTCCACTAGCGATCGTGGGAATTTAGTCTAGACTTGCATCCAGTGCTTTTTAGACTGTTATTCAGTTTTGGAAGCCTTAAAGAATGCTTCTACCAATGTATACTTGGTTTTGTTAACGGTAGTTAAATGTAGAGGATCAGTAAGTATCTTTCAACAATAAGTAACTATGAGCAGTAACTAACTATGATCAGTAAGTTTCTCTAAACATTAAGTAACTCAGGACAGCATGTATCTAGGATCACCAATGTATTGTGACCAGTAAGTAACTATGATCACTAATTAGCTGTGACCAGTAGGTATCTTTAATCAGTTACTTACTTTAAACACTTGTAAACAATGACTTGCAACTTTTGTAACACAACACATTTCTGATACTTGGCCGGCAGGAGTCACTTCGTTCCGGGGATGTTTGAACTAGTTGGGAATCATATGCACAGTGTGCGAGATTTGTTTTGGGGCAAATAAGAGCAAGCTATTTGAATGAAACTATGGAGTTATTCTTCTATATAATTTTACTAGTATATAAATCTGAGAATGTCGAATCGGTGGACTATATATACATATATATAGCTGACATAGGAACAATCGGACGATTTATAGAACTATGATCAGTAATCAACTATGACGAGTAACTAAGTATGAACAGTAATTAGTTCTGAACAAGTAAGTAACTATGATCACTAATTAGCTGTGACCATTAGGTATCTATAATCAGTTCCTACTTTGACCACTTGTAAACAATGACTTGCAACTTTTGTAACACAACACATTTCTGATACTTGGCCGGCAGCAGTCACTTCGTTCCGGGGATGTTTGAACTAGTTGGGAATCATATGCACGGATGTGTGAGACTTGTTTTGAACCAATTTAAGAGCAAGCTATTTGAATGAAACTACGAAGTTATTCTTCTATATAATTTTAGTTGTATATAAATCGGAGCATGGCGAATCGGTGGACTATATATACATATATATAGCTGACATAGGAACAATCGGACGATTTATAGAACTATGATCAGTAATCAACTATGGCCAGTAACTAAGTATGACCAGTAATTAGCTCTGAATAGTTATTAAGTCTGAGCAGTAATTATCTATGACAAGTCAGTAACTATGATCAGTAAGTAACTATGATCAGTAAGTTTCTATGACCAGTAAGTGTGTATGATCAGTTACTTACTTTAAACACTTGTAAACAATGACTTGCAACTTTTGTAACACAACACCTTTCCGATACTTGGCCGGCAGCAGTCACTTCGTTCCGGGGATGTTTGAACTAGTTGGGAATCATATGCACAGTGTGCGAAATTTGTTTTGGGGCAAATAAGAACAAGCTATTTGAATGAAACTATGGAGGTATTCTTCTATATAATTTTACTAGTATATAAATCGGAGCATGACGAATCGGTAGACTATATATATATATATATATATATATATATATATATATATATATATATATATATATATATATATATATATATATATATATAGCTGCCATAGGAACAATCGGAACATTTTAGGAAAATTTCATATATACCCATTATATTTTAATCTAGAATTTTGTGTAAAATTTTATGAAAATCGGACTACTATATCATATAGCTGTCATACAAACGATGGAGAAATTATTACAATTAAAAATTATAACTTTTCCAGTTTTCAATAGATTTTCATTAAAATTGGGATATTTTTTTTTTTATTTATTTACAATTTTGTGAAAAATTGTTTTGAAAATCGGATTGATAGGTCATATAGCTGCCATACAAACAATCGTTAGAAGAAAAAATGCAAAACGGTGAATGTAAAACTGTCATTCGGCGAGTAGAGCATTCAAGAATCTCCACATTGGTTTCAGATTCCGCTAGCAATCATGGATTCTACACGCAAACAGTGCATTTCAAAAGGTTCATGTAGAGTTTGGTTTAAAACTTCTCTAGTGATCGTTGCTAAAGACAAACCATTCCAATGAGAGATTTAATACAAGACTCTTCTAAATTCTAGAGTGCATTTAAAACTGTTATTTAGCTAAGAGAACAATTTATTCAGCATAGAAAAGAAATCTTCGGAGAAAAAGACTCCATTCTTCTGGTGAAGAACTCTCCGCTTTTCGGTTCGCAGCTCCACTACTGATCGTAAAAGCCCAGCTAAGACGCACACCACCAAGCTAGAAAAGCTTTTAGCTGGCAGCTTTGTAAGCAAAAAATAATCAAAGAAAATCAAGGAAAAACCTAAAGGAAAAATAAATATACCTTCTACACCCACTCCACCCACGATCCTGGTCCAACTATTCCTCAACAGTAGAGAGGAAAAGGAGGGTACCCAAAAAAAAAAAAAATAGAGAAAAAAAAAGTTGAGAAAAGAAAAAGTTCGCCAAGACGAAGGAGCGCATGAAAATAAGAAAAATTACTCCCAGCAGGAGATGGAGCAGGAGCAGGAGCAGGTCCTGCGACCAAAATAAACAGTGGCAGAGCACTGGCAGAGCGGCGAAAAAAAAAAAACATGAAACTCAAGCAGAGGAAAAGTGAATAAAAAAAGAGGCAAAGGCGAAGGCAGCCTCCTCATCCTGCATCCTTCGTCCTCATCCTTCATCCTGTATTGGTATTGGTATATCGGCGCTACGTCGCAGTCAGCGTCAACGTCAGCGTAGGCGCTGTGTGTGTGTGTGCGTGCGAGTGTGCGGGTGTGCGGGTGTAGTGGTTAGTGCGTAAGGCTTCGGTCCTTGTCCCCCCTTTCTCCCTCTCCCTCTCCACCAACCATTTCCCCATGTGGCCAGGACGACTTTCACTCTCGTTCCGCCGTTCCGTTCGTTTTTCCTTCAACTCAACGACGACGCCAACAGCGCCGTCAGGTTTTTCAGGTTTTTCTTTTATTTTTTCCCATTTTTCCCCCCAGCTTTTCCTTTTCTATGGATGGGAGGGAGGCAGGAGGTTAAAACGGGTGGAAATTCGGTGCTCATCAAGAAGTGCGGCGCTAGAAAAAAGCATGCCAAAGTGCGGCGGCAACTGATACATTTCTTTCTTTGCCAACACAGAAAAAGAAATACAAGGAAAATATAAAGAAAAACCATAATAAAAGAAAGGAAAAAGGAAAAAGAAACAAGAAAAATCAAGTAAAGAAAAGCAGCAAGGCAACGTTTCGGTTTCAAGGTAACACACACACACAAACACACACAAAACGGGCCAGAAACTGGGTTGTGGGTGGCATCAGGCGACCTTGAGCTGGACCCCGGACTGACTGACTGATGGACAGACGGCAGACATCGTTCCAGGAAAGCAGGTAACCCAAGAACCAAAGTTAAGACCGAGACTAAAACCAGGGACAAGACTAGGACCAGCAACTAGAGAGGCACACACACGGAGAGAAATTCTCGGAATTGTATCAAAACAAACTATTAAAGAATCTAAAAGTTATATCAAAAATGCGGACTTTATAATACATGTTGTATTTAACAACAATTAATATCAATATATGCAATTTAATCTTCTTGGTTTTATTAGTTAACTAATATGTATGCATTCACCAGTGAAATCTTATTTAATTTACACAAAAACTTTTTCCATTTTAAATGGAATGAGCATGCAGATTGATTAACCTTATAAAAAGTAGCATCGTAAAGTTTTCTGAATTGAAATGAATGCATTTTTGGCTTAGATATGAGTTTTTTAATTTTGATTTGTCGTAAAATTTTCATTTAAAAATAAAACTAGTTCCGATTAAAAAATGGTATTGCACCTTCAGTCAGAAGCTTAAAAGAAAGTGAAGGAGTCATTTCCGACCCTATAAATCATATATATTCTTGATCAGCATCAACAGCCGAATCGATCTAGCTGTATCCGACAAAATTTTAAATTCTTAAAAATTTTCAACATTTTATGGGTTGAATTTGTTAAAATTGAGATTAAAAAAATTGTCAAAAATTTAATTTTTTAAAACATTTAAATGGAGTATGCAGATTTGTTAAACTAGTAAACACTAACACAGAACAGCTTTCGGAATTAAAATTGATGAATTTTCGGCTTAGTTATTCATAATTTAATAAATCGATTTCTCACAAAAAATGATCATATAAAAATATTGATCTATATTTCCCATAAGGGCGTTTTTGATGTTTTTTTAGTGATAATTCGTAGAGGAGTCATTTCCGACACTATAAATCGTATATATTCTTGATCAGCAAGAAAAATCGAATCGATCTAGTTATGTTTGGCAGATTTTTTTTGTTTTTATTTTTTCCAACATTTTTTAAGATGTTATTTTTCATCTTTTAAAATGTCAAAATTTGACAAAATTTTAAAATTTCTAAATTTTAAAACTTAGTACGCAGATTTGTTAGCGCTATAAAAACTAGCACAGAACAGCTTTCCGAATTAAAATTAATGATTTTTTGGCTTAGTTATGGTGTTTTGAAAGCTTTGATTTGTCGAAAAATGGTCATATAAAAATCATAATAGTGGTATATATTGCTATGTATAAATATTAATTTAAATTGATTAAGAAAAGGCGAATATAATAGCATAGTTATAATCAATTTTCCTTTTTATTCTATAAATCAATTGCAAAATGCAGAATTATATAAATTTAGGCTTCCCTAAGTGAGTTTGCTTTTTTGTTTAATTTTGATTTTTCTTAATAATGTATATATGTTGTGTTCATAAATATGCTTATAATGCGATTTATTTATTTATTAGAGTGTTTATTTATTTATTTATTTATTTATTTATTTTTTTAATTTTTTTTTTATTTATGTATTTATTTATTTATTCATAAATATGCATATAATGCGATTTATTTATTTATTAGTTTATTTATTTGATTATTTATTGGATTATTTATTTATTTATTTATTTTTGAATTTATTTATGTATTTGTTTTAATATTTATTTATTAATTTATTTATTGGAACCATCTTGATAGCTTCTTATAGCCAAAAAGCATATTTTAGTTTATACATATCTATAATAGCTTTACTATCTATAATCTATAATCTTTCTAATATCCATAGAATCTCTTCACCCATTTTTTGTTTTCTCTGCACTTCTAATTACACCAACAGCTGACACTCACACACTCCGTCACACACTCGCACACACACACACACACACACACACACACACGTACTGACGGATAACCACCTGTAGTCCTGCCTGGAGTCCTGCCCCGTTGCTGACCGGAGATTAGGGTGGCACACTCCCCCAAGGCTGTCTTGCTTTTCT
The DNA here is from genome assembly GCF_035046125.1 of Drosophila serrata. Classification (NCBI taxonomy): domain Eukaryota; kingdom Metazoa; phylum Arthropoda; class Insecta; order Diptera; family Drosophilidae; genus Drosophila; species Drosophila serrata. The sequence continues at coordinate 54,047 of NW_028257149.1, forward strand.
TTTTTTTCCTTCTATTCTTTTTTCCTGCCTTGGCTCCTTCTGCTCCTTTTGCTGCTTCTGCTGTGTCTCTGCCAGAAGGATTTTCTCGCGCTTAGCTTTCCTCTGCCTTCTCGGCTCTCAACAGGTTGCAATCGTGCGTGTGTGTTTGTGTGTGTGTGCTTTGCGGGGGTGTCCTTTATTTGCCGGGACCATACCCAGTGACCTTGAGTGCTGGGCTAAGGCTAAGCGCTGTCATGACAGCAGTCAAGGCGTCATCTCCCCCCCCCCCCCCCCAGCTCCAGCTCCTGTCTGGGCCGTAATCCTGGCAACCAGACATATGAGTGTGTGTAGGTGGACGCGTGTCCTGGCTGGTGTGTGTGTGTGTGTCAGCCTCAAGATATGTCCTCTTGGCTAGGTTGGCCTATCCCCTGGCCGAATAGTGTCCTTTGGTCCCGCCTCCTCCTCGTCAAGCTTTTGCGATTAAGCGCCACCGCCTTGATTTATTGTCCCTGCTATCGGTCAGGTCAGGCCGGGTCAGAGCCTGCTCCTCTGATGAGTTAATCGCCACACAAAAATAATCCCTCAACCCTGTGACTCTGTCCCTGTGTCCCTTTGTCCCCTCTATCCCATTTAACAACAAAAACCTGTTTTTCTCCCCCGGCAACTGCAAATGCATCGCATCCGTGTGATGGCGTGTTGCCTCGAGGTCGCCGAGGAGTTGTGGATGAATTTGAAAAGGCAATGCATTAGCCAGCGAACAAAAAAAAAAAAAAAACGAAGAAAATGAAAACCAGTTCAACGGCAAGGAGCCACAATTGTGTGTTGCAGCAGCGACCTACATAGAAAGAGGAGCTTGTCGAGTGGCAGAATCCTCTTCCATTGGAAGCCGGCCTGCAACGTGGCCCAGGTTTTTCGACGCGGAACTAACAAAACTCGTTTTAACTCAAGTTGCGTTGAGTTTCGCCAAGGCATTTTAGTTTAGTTGCTTTCCTTGTGTGTGATTTCAGTTCAAAAACTGGTTTACTCCTGGCTAAGCATTTGATTAAAGTCTCTCCCCTCCCCAGTTTGGGTCGAAAAAAAGGAATCTCAGGGATAGAAATATCTCAAAGTTTTCCCCACTTGAAAATGAAATTAAGTTCTTCCCCTGGACAATTGACTGTGGAAAATAGCTCCCAAAGTACACACACGCTCAGGCATGACTGGTCCAAAGGACCCTCAAGTGTTTATCATGTAAAACACCAAGAAAACATGTCAAACATGCCAAATATGCATGACCTACAAATTATGCGAAGGCGACACCCTCACGCACGCACATGGCTCCATGGCAGGTCAGGCCCAGAAATCTGTGGGATTAACCGAGAGAGACACACACAACCCTTGGTCGTGGGTCCTTTGCCACTTCCGGCTCTCAAGGACTTCTTGACCCTGTGTGTGTGTGTGTGCCTGCTTGCGGGCATTCAAATTAAGCAATAGCACAGACCAAAGACCAAAGATACCAAGTTTATTAAATAAGACTAAGCCACGTCAAAGGAAGTCATAATTGGAAATTACACACATCATCAGGAGAGGGGAAGTCAAACCACCCACACTTGCACACACACACACACACAAACACTCTAGAGGAAAAGGGCTTTCCCCCAGAAGACAGCCCTATGAATTTATTAGAAATTCAAGAGTGAAATTCTCGGATTTCTCGGCTAACACACACACAAACACACAAGGCACGTCCTCGATTGACTGACCCACAAATGTGTTTAGCTTGTGGTGGTGGTGGTGTCTGGAGTTGGGGGGAAAGGGACTTTCAGGGGGGGATGGGAACTTCCGTAATGGGATGGTTGTGGATGGTGTCCTGGAGATGCCCAAGGACGTTGGCACGTGCTGCGGGTAACTTTTTTCCGGCTGGTCAGCGTGCTTCCTAGTTTTAATCATTGTACTCCTAGTTCTACTCCATACTGATTACTCCTTACTTCTATTCCTACTTTGACTCCTATTTATACTCCTATTCCCATCCGTATTTCATATACTCCTTACTACCTTATCCTACTCCTACTCTTTCTCTTAGTCCTAATACTATTCCTATTCCTACTCTTACTCCTACTCCTACGCCTACTCCTAGCCTTGCTTGCTACTCTTTACTACTTACTCCTTACATTTTGCTTACATTCTGTTCCTTCTACTACTCTTATTCTTAAAAATTACCTTTACTACTACCTTTATTCCTATTTTTACTCCTACTACAACCTTTATTCGTACTTTTAGTCCTACTCTACCTCTAATTTGTATTCTTACTCCACCTCTACCTTTAACTCCTATCTTTACTGCCTTTATCTCTAACTCCTATCCTTGCTCCTTACTCCTTTCTCCCTAACCTTGCTCCCTAACCCTGCTCCGTAACCGTGATCCGAAACTGTACTCCGTAACCGTGATCCGTAACCGTGATCCGTAGCCGTACTCCGCAATCGTGCTTCGTGACCGTACTCCGTAACCGTGATCCGTAACCGTAATCCGTAACTATACTCCGTAACCGTGATCCGTAACCGTGATCCGTAAATGTGATCCGTAACTATACTCCGTAACCGTGATCGGTAACCGTGATCCGTAACCGTACTCCGTTACCGTACTCCGTAATCGTGCTCCTTAACCTTACTCCTTAATCCCACTCCTACTCTTACGCCAACTCCTACTCTACTCCTAGACATGCTCACTACTCCTTCCTCCTTCCTCCTTACATACATCCTATTCCTACTGCTACTCTTAGTATTACTCCTTACTCCTACTACTACTCTTAGTGTTACTCCTTAATCCTACTACTACTCGTTGTCTTACTCCTTAATCCTACTTCTACTCTTAGTGTTACTCCTTAATCCTACTGCTACTCTTAGTGTTACTCCTTAATCCTACTGCTACTCTTAGTCTTACTCCTTACTCCTACTACTACTCTTAGTGTTACTCCTTAATCCTACTACTACTCTTTGTCTTACTCCTTAATCCTACTACTACTCTTAGTCTAACTCCTTACTTCTTTTACTACTCCAAAATTTAATCCTACTTTTACTCCTATCTCTATCTCTAACTCCTACACTTACTCCTTGCTTTTTATGTTTACTCCAAATACTAATCCTTTTCATACTCACATTACTCCTTTTTCTACTACCTTTATCTACTCTTATCTTTACTCCTTACTCCTTATTCCTTACACCTTGCTCTCACACTTTCTTCTACATATTATTCTGCTCCTAATAATTATTCTAGTTCTGTAGCTGCTAGTACCTCTTCCTACTGCTTTGTCTATTACTTTTCCTACTCCTTATTCCTATTACAACTCCTATTCCTACTCCTTATTCCTATTACAACTCCTTTTCCTACTCCTTATTCCTATTACAACTCCTTTTCCTACTCCTTATTCCTATTACAATGCTTATTCCTACTCCTTATTCCTATTACAACTCCTATTACTACACTCACTCCTATTCCTATTCCTATTCCTATTTCCACTCCCACTCTCCCATAAGGTCTCCCAGGTATAGTCTGAATTAATTAGCAATAGTCTCCTCCAGGACCAGCTCTCTCTCTCTCTCTCACTCTCTCTGTCTCTGTCTAGTGTCCCACAAGGAGGCGGAAATTAACCCTAAAATGATTTCAACACTTTTATGCCACTTTAGCGCCGCCTTCCATCCTTTTTATATCCTCCGTCGTTTGCCACAGCCACATGAGTGAGCATAAGCATAAGGTCAGATCCTGAGCTCAGGCCAAAGTTTTTTTTTTCTTTTTATGGGGTGTCCGGTTGCCGTTATTCCAACAAGAACCGGAAGCCAAGTCAAACGAAGGCGGCTGTCCGCAAATTAGCATGATATGCGTGTGTGTGCGATGGGTGTGAGTAGGATAGATAGATAGAGAGAGAGAGAAGGATGGACGGACAGGCAGCGATTAGGCCCATCAAAGGATTAGACGGCAAATGGGACAGGACACCAATGGGGGGGGGGGAGGAGGAGGAAGGGGAGAAAGGGTTGCTTGCCTTGCCTTCCTTGAACCGGGAAGGTCAGAGGTTACACAAGTTTTGACACGCAATTACCGGGGATCCGGGCTCATGTGTGGGTTACCCCCCGGTCCCATTTAAGGAGGAGGGTTGTTAATGCCATTTTAAGTGATTTTATGATGAATTTTCTGCCCTAAAATTCTAGCTCATTTGCACACACCCAAACACACACACACGCCAGGACACGCACAACATATCAACAACTTCATCATCATTAACTTGACTTAAACTTGTCCTGGTTATGGTAAGGGTTCAAATTCGAGTTCGAGTTTGGGTTTGGGTTCTACAGTTTTTGGGTTCTGGCTTTCTGTGTGGCAAAAGTTTTTAGTGTGAAATTTTCACAGCCATTTTATAGGCGTACTCAAGTGGTTTTGCCTCTCGGCGGCACTTCTAAGCCCAAAAAAAACCCCCAACCCCAACCCCAAACCCAAACCCAATCCCTTACTGCTCTATTAGGCACACACATGTGTGTGAGTATGTGTTGAAATGGTGTTGATTTTGTGGCATTTAAGCCTTTTTGAACTTTGAACTTCCTGGAGAGAGAGAGAGAGTGTGTGTGTGTGGGGTGAATAGCTGCGGGATAGCTGGTTTTCCCGACTGGGATTGGTTCACTTTTGCTGGTAGTTTTTGCCACCATTTGTTGCTTGTTTATTTTACGATTTCTCTACCTCCCAACCTCTCTCTTCCCTCACTCTGTGTGACGAATCATTTAATACCCATAATCCCCAACCCAAACCCTAGAGCTAGGGGGGTTTTTTAAGTGAGACTTTTACAGCCTAAAGTGCTTTCTAAATTGGCGGTTAACCAGAAGCGTGATTGATAATGAATATGGTAACAAGTTGTTTTCCCAGAGATATATACATATATATCCCCCTCCATTCTCATCTCTTGTAGCTCATCATCATCATCATCTTGGATGCCTCATTTTGTGCGTTAGGCGTAGGATGAGCCCCGAGTGCGTTGATCCCTTTTTCTGGAAGAGGCCATAATTTAGCTTGGAAAGCCTGCTAAGATTCACAGCCCCAAAAACTGAAGAGAGAGTGTGTTTGTGTGTGAATCAGAGAATCTCCAAAATGCAGAGGCTTCTCTGCATTTGTACAGTCCCAGCTAGGGGCTTCAAACTTCAAAGCAGCTCCAAAGTAGCGCGATCTTTCAGCCTGATCAAAGGGGGGTGATGAGGCTGGAAGAGGAGACTGGAAAAGGAATCAGGGAAAGACTCAAGGGAAGAATCTGGGAAAGAGTCATGAGGGGAAGATTGGGGAGAAGAATCTGGGAAAGAGTCAGGGGAAGAATCTGGGAGACTCGGCGCAGGCAGAGCGATCTATGTAATGCAAACGACAAAGACTTCCAGGGAAGAAGAAAGGGGAAGACTAATGACGGATTCAGTGAGTCAGAGCAGGAGAGCACAACACATTTTTTGGCAAAAGTGTATATTTTTTTGTATTTTTTTGTTCATCATTAATTTTTTTTTTTTTTTGGCAAATTTACTCAGCCAAAGAGTGAGGAAGGGCGAAACAGCGAACCGAGCAGAGCTTGACGGCGATCGTTCGTATCAAGACTGTCCTTGTCTCTCTCTCTCTGTCGAGCTCCCTCTCTCTTTCTCACTCATACTCCCTCTCTCTTTCTGCCTCACACTCTTGCCATAGTTTGAAATGTGCATGTTCCAATACAAACACACACACAACACACACAACACACTCAAAAAACCAACAAAAGTCCACATTTCGGTTGCTCTCCCTCTCCCCTGGGTATTATTTTTCGGGGGCTACTTCCTAAATTTTGTGTGCTGCCCTCGCTAGGTCGCTGATCGTTCACTGAACGTACACATTATATACATATAAATGTATATATATATATATATCTGCAGTATATATGGTATATGTATATAGTATATGCATTGAGAAACCTCAAAAAAGTTGCATTGAAGCCGTTAACCTCGGTCCAAGCGCAAGGCGTTCGTCGGCCGAGTTTGTGCTTCTTTTTTTTACTTTTTGGAAATTATAAGTGCTCCTCCAGAGGGGCATAGAGAGAGCGAAAGAGATGGCCAGAGATATATAGAGTGTGATAGAGGGAGAGAGCATGATTAAAGTGAAGTCATTTGCCAAAATATCCAAAGGACGGACAAGCGCCTTTGCGCTTGTGCTTTGTGCTTGGTGCTTGGTGCTCTTGCTTTGCTGCTTTTGCTGTATTTGTGGCGCACTAAAAATTACACAAAAATTACGCAAAAAATAAAAACACGAGACTGTGAAAAACACACAGAAGAAGACACAAACTCGTTCGGTAAAGAAGATTTGTGAGTTTGCAATATATTTTTGTTGCTGTTGTTGTTGTATTATTTTTTGGCACACACACAAACTGGTTTTTCCCTACAGATATATATTGTTATATATATATATATATATATATTCCTTTCTTTGGCTTCGTTTTTTTTTTCGGGCATTGCAACTCTTGTTGGTTGTTGGATCTTGTTTGGCCAATTTGCGCACAGCTTTCTATGGCTAAAGCCTTGGCATAAAAGGGGCCCTTAAATCATGTAAGATCGATGGGTAGCATTCCTCTCTCGTGGAAGCCAGGAAAAAGATGCAGCAAGGGAAGGCACAAGGAGAGGTGTGCGGGAAAGGGTGCTGCCCAGAGGAAGGTAGAAAGGTAGAGAAGTAACTTCACTTCAGTAGAAAGTTTTTGTGCAAGTTTCTTTGCAGATTTGACTCTTTTTTTTTGTGTTCCAAAATAAAAAAAACATTGTGAGATGTTGTGAGGCAACGATTTCTCTTTTTGATTTGCCCAGTTAAAAAAGGGGATCGTGGAATTGAGTTCAGGATGGGCTTTGCCCGGGCCTTTTCACATATTCACTTCCAGTGGCAATTGCATTTCACCTGCCTCTAACGGAATCAATTAAAATCGTTTATGCTAATTTTTTTCACTCACCTCTACTGTATAGCATTTTTCATTAAGAGCCCGGGTAAACATTATAAAAAAAAGTCATTAAAAAAATTGAAGAGAAACAACAAGGTACACAAAAAAAAAAAGAAAAAATACAAAAAATGTACACAAAAAAAAAAGGGGCAGCAAAGGAAAAATCGCATGCAACCACAAAAAAGGCGATGGCACAGAGCATGGGGCGTGGCCCAAACCCCCGCTACACGCCTCTCCCCCTCTCCTGATCCTGATTTCACCGAAAAAAGGACGACACGCAGCGGCGTTACATTATATTTTTAACATTTTAAAAATGGCTGCCTTTTTGCAACACTGCCACGGGTATGAGTGTGTGTGTGTGTGTTTGCATTCAGACAATATAAGCTTATAAATATATATAGATATATATATATATATATTGGTTTGGAAATTGCACAAAAATCAAAATAAATAACCACACGCGCTCTCTCACTCCCTCTCTCTTTTGTAGGCATAACAATTTATTGTTCAAAAAAAAATATACAAAAAACTGAAGCCCAAAAATTGTGGGTGAAAAAAAATAAAGAAAATTAAGCCTGAAATGGTTAGGCCAAATTGCTATGGCATTTGTTAACGTTAATTTAAGCCAAAAGTATAGATAAATACAATCAAACATGGGGGGTAATATAAAAAGAAAGAACGAATTCAAAGAGAATTTGGTAGCCTTTTTGGGGGAAGGGAAAGGGAAAGGGGAATGTGTGCAGGTCCTGGCTTACTCTCTCCTTTCCACCTTTCCTGCTAATTCCCAAAATCAAATGCGCACACACACACAGTCCACATCCTTTTGCTAGGACTGAGAGGGTGGAGCTAGCCAGGCTTCAACTTACGCACTGCCCCCCTGCCTTTTGTCTCTGTCTACCTCTTTTCCTCTCTCTCTCTCTAGCTGACTACCTCTTTCTCTTTCTGTCTCCTTCTGCTACTCTCTCTCTCTCTCTCTTTTCCTCGCTGCCACCCATCGTATGTCATTTTCATAATACGCACGGGCCTGGCATGTATTGATGCATCATGTACCACACGGCGTATGTGTAATTTGTACAGAAAGCCACCCACCCAACCGCCCAACCACCCAACCACCCACCGCCCAGTGCAGCGCATACAGAAAACAAAACAAAACAAAATAAAATACAAAAAAAAGAAAGAAAAAAAGTGAAAACAACACAAAACAAGGCGCGTAAAAAAGCAACAATGCGAAAAAAAAGAAACGATGTCAGTGGAGAAAACGAGCAAAACAAACGAAGGCGAGAATGCGAAACGCAGGAAAAATAAAAAAAAAGAAGAGGGAAAAATGAACCAAATAAATGCCACGTGTAAGTGTGTGTGTGAGGGTGTGCGTGTGTGTGTGTGTGTGATTAACAAAAATGCATTGGCCTTATGGCTGGACACTGTATCCTGTATCCGGCATATCCTGGTCCAGCCCCCTTTTGCAATTTTATTTTTCATGCGTGTGTGATGTCCTGGCGAGGAGAGTTTTGGTGATTTTTTATTATTACTTTTTTTTTTGTATCATTATTATTAAACTTTTGTCAATTTTGTTGTGTCATTTTTTTTTTTTTTTTTTTTTTTTTTTTGTACATTATGTATTACTCAGTGAGGGAGGGGTGAGGGGAGCATGTCGTTGATTTTAATGTGATATTTTTCGGGGAGCCCAAAGTGCACGTACATAACATAGACATACAACCCTTGCTCCTTTCCTTTTTTCGCCAGGATATACATATATACATTTTTGTATTTTTTGGTGCATACAAAAAAATGTTTTTCACGCAATTTTCCTGCAGCTAACGGCAATTTGGACAGTCCTGGTAGAACTGAGAGTCCTGGGAGAAGGATACAGTGCCTGCCTGCCTGCTGCACTTTCTCGACTCTTCCAGAATAGGCGCAAAATTGGTTGCCAACAACAAAGAATAAGATGAATCCCCCAACGAAAGCCTCTCTCTCTCTTTCTCTTTTTCTCTCTCTCTCTTTCTCTCGATCTCGATCCCTTGAAGGCTCCTCCACAGGAGGAGTCTCAGGCCAATATGTCCAAGAGGACAATGGTAGACTCCTGGGGAGGATGCCAGGATACATCAACCAAACCAACAATTGATTGATAAACAACAAAAACTCAGAAAGTAAACGAAAAACACATGTGAGAAAAGAATAAGAATTTATATAATTTAGTTAACCAGCAGCCTAAAAAGGATACAAAAAGACTCCTAAGCTAGTTCCAGTTCGTTAAGGGATAATTCATTTGTTTAGATATTTTATTTATTTACCTTCACTATTTAATAATAAAAATTAAAACAATATAGGAAGACCTTTAATGCTGTAAATATTGATTTAGTTTGAAATTTTATAACAAAATTCTAGATAAATCTCGATATTTTTGCATAGCCCTATATGCAACATAAAAAATAAGTATATTCTGTTTGATATTAATGAACCAATATAATAGGATAATACAAATAATTTAAGTATGATTTTTTGCTTTTGATATTTCGAATTGTTTTTGATTTTTATGTTAAATGAGATTTTTCAATATTTTCTATATTATGATGAGTGCGATAATGTTAATAGAAAAATTAATAGTACTTTTATGCTCAATATTTACATTTATATGCCTGAAATCTTCTCTCTATTTTTCTCTCTATTATTCATTTTATTTAAATATACTACAAATATATTAATAGTGCATAATTATATTATGTTTTTATAAATACCTTGACAAATTCGTTATTTTTAAGGAGTCATTTCAGATTACATAAATCATATACATTCTCTTTTATATTTAAAATTTGAATATGTTAATTTATTATACCAATAAAACTTTTACTGAAAAGTAATATTGTTGTGGCTTGCATAATTTACATTTAAACAAACAATTAAGAAATAAACAAAACAAATTAGGGACCCTAAAATGTGGGTAAATAAGTAAAAATGTAACTATCTTTCTTCAAATAATTAAAACAAAATTTATATGTATTTATTTTAAATATTACTTGAGCATATACTTCTAATTTTTATTTGCATATACAAATTTATTTATTTATATATATTAAGATGTAAAGAAAATTATGTTTTTTTTATAATCTAAGCTTTTTTATGAAAACATTTAAATATATTGTTAAAAATTATGTATTTCTTGTCATAAATTTCCTCAACAAATCTGAGTTTCCTCTCATTGAAAACACTGATCTACAATCTAGGCTCAACAGGTGCCTAAAACTTAACCCTCTTGGCAATCTAGTGACTAAAAAAACTACATTTTCCTAGATTTTTCATAGATTTTTCCAATCAAAGCTTAAGTTTATGGTGCTCTCTGGTTGCATTGATGCATTGCCACATACACACACTTATACCTCTACTCCGCTCTGGCTAGGCCTATTAAACAAACATATTACCAGGACACCCTCCTCCCACACACACACACACACCACACACACACACACACCACACACACACACACACCACACACACACGCAGTATTCTCCCTTTTCCCTGGCCCAGCGCAGAGGTTGGCCTGCTCACACTCAGGGCGCCCAAAAGCAGGCAGCGAAAAAATTGCACAACCTACGAATGTATGCGTGCACACATATATAGCAAACGCCTAACTGCAGCAGTGTGTGTGTGTGTGTGTGCGTGGGGATTTTAGCGCATTTTTATATAATTTCCACTTTGTTGCCTCGCGCGCGCATTTATTTATTTTGGTTGTTTTGTCCCCTTTTTTTCTCTGTTTAATTTTTTTGTGTTTTTTTTTTAAACCCGCTGCTGCCACACGCGCCGCGACCTTGCCGCACCACACCCGCCTACTGCCATTAACTGCGCTGCATTCTGGCTGCAGCAGCAACAGCAGCAACAGCAGCAGCAGCAGCGGCAGCACTGTTGCAACTGCACTCGGATGCAGCGGCAGCGGCAGCATTGCATTTTTATAATTTTTAGCTTTTTTTGCATTTTTATTTGAATTTATCCTCGTTTCTTTTTTCGTTTTTTATTTCTTTTTTTTTTTGGCGCACGAAAAAACGCCCATAACTGGTCCAGGACTGGCCAGGACACGCATACGCACGCAGCGGCATGTCCTTTTTTCGGGGGTTGTTTTGCTCACACGCACAGGCACAGGACGCAGCTCGCAGGACATTGCAACATAAAAAAAAAAAATAGCACAAAAAAAAGGATAGGGGAATGCATTGCATCGCATCGTGTGCGTCTCGTTCGTTCGATTTTTGCATTGACTTATTTTTTAATTTTATTGCAGCAGGATCAGGCAGGATGTGTGTGTGTGCGTGTGTGTGTGTTGTGTCCTGGCAAAGTGCATCCTTTTTTCGCCTGCCGCCTGCCGCCTGCCGCCTGCATTCAATGTCAGTGCATCGGCCGGGTTTTTTGGGTTTTTTGTTTTGTGTTGCCTACTTTTTGCGCGCGTTGCATTTATATTTTTCGTTGCTTTTAGTCCTTTTTTTTCACCACGTTTTGTTTTGTTTTGTGTGTCCTTTTGTTGTTTTCTTTTTTTGTTGTTTTCTGTATTTTTGTTGTGTGCGTGAAAAGTGCGTGTGATAGAGCGAGGCGGCAAACTGCAGGTGCCTTCCCTTTCTTTCGCTGCTTTCCCCGATTGCAGTTTTGGTTTTTTGCCCGCACTGCATTTTCACATTTTCACATCCTGCTCCTGCTCCTGCTCCTGGCTTGGCACTTTTTTTTCCTGTCTTTTTTGGCACTCTCCCATTATGTGCTTCGTTTTGCGTGACTGCCAGCGACTTTTTGATAGGCCTACATAGGCTGCCCCCCCTTCGCCTTTTATTTTTTGGGGGGGATTTGAAAGGTTTGCCTATGTACGCAGGTTCCAGATCCTGCAAGCAGGAGGAGGAGGGATCTGGGAGCTGGTGGGATCCTGGCAGCTGGGCAGCAAAGGATGATACATGCACTGGCTATGGCAATGGCTATTGCCGATTGTCCGAGGGCAGGCGGTGCGTATACGTAATGTTATATGCATTTTTATCCTCATCTGTGCTTTCTTTTTTACTTTTTCTGTTTTATTCTTTTTGAGTCATAGGCATAGCGCCACTCGTGTGTGTGTGTGTGTGTCCTTAACTAAATAAATATAATGAGTTGCACACTGACACGCAGTTTGCTGAAATGGAAACGATTTTCTTTTTTTCTGAAGCTATCTTCATCAGTTGATATCACGTCCTAATTATTTTATATATTGTATATTAAAGAATAAGCAGCTTTATTCTTTAAGTAAACCCAAGAAATTGTTTTAAAATTAGTTTAAATAATAAAAGAATATAAAGAAATCCACAAATTACAATATATGAAGTCTCTAACTTTGAGAAACCGAAAATTCCACAGAAAATTTATCATAATTCAGTCAAAAATTCATTTATTTACAATCGGAAAGCTTTCCTAAGCTAGTTTTTAATAGGTTAATAAATCTGCATACTCAATTAAAAATGTAAAAAAAAAGATTTTTTTGTTCAAATTCTTTAACGATTTAAGCCCTTAAAATTTTCTTAAAATTTCGAAAAATTTAAATATTTGTCAGACTTAGCCAGATCGACTCGCCTTTTTATGCTGATCAAGAATATATCGGAAATGACTCCTTCACTGCGTATCGAGCTTCAGACTAAAACAATAATACCATTTTTTTGAGTCTATATTTCGATATTTTTATATGACAATTTGTTCTACAAATCAAAGCTTAAAAATCTCATAACTAAGCCCAAAATGCCTTAATTGCAATTCGGAAAGCTGTTCTGTTCTAGTTTTTAATAGGTCAATAAATCTGCATATCAAAATTTAATTTTTAAACTATTTAAATTTTTTCCCATTTTTCAGAATGTTAACTATGAAAAAAAGGGTTAAAAAAATTGAAAATAGAATTTCAAAAATTTATTTCCTCTTTTATGCCTAGACAGATTCGCCTTGTTATGCTGATCAAGAATATATATGATTTATTGGTTTGGAAATGACTCCTTTAAGAATTATCACCAAAAATACATAAAATATGCCCCTTTATGGAAATATAGATCAATATTTTTATATGATCTTCTTTTGTGAAAATTACTGTTTTCAAATATGAATAACTAAGTCAAAAATCCATTAATTTGAAATCGGAAAACTGATCTATGCTAGTTTTGATTCGGTTAACAAATCTGCATAAATAATTTACAATTAAAATGTTGTTTAATTTTTTTTGAATTTTTCACATTTGTAACTCCTTAAAAAATGTTGAAAAAAATAGCAAAAACTTTTTCAAATTTTTTTTTCGGTCGCAGATGGCTTAAAAGATTTTTCTGTTGATGCTGATCAAGAATATATATGATTTATAGGGTCGGAAATGACTCCTTCACTTTCTTTTCAGCTTCTGACTGAAGGTGCATTACCATTTTTTAACCGATATTTACTAAATTTTGATATAGTTATATCTGATGTTGATTTATATCCAAGTTTATGATATTTTCTATATACTTTTCAAATCTGAAGCTTATTATTTACCAAAAAGTTACCCTTATTAACCAAAATTGGTATTATTATTATTCCCCCTTTTAGATGCTCCTCAGGTACTTTGGCCTAATCCTCTGATCCTTTTCCAGTCTCAACTCTTCTCTTTTGCGGCTTAATTGCAGCAATTGTGTCCCACTGCCATGGCTCCAAGGGGAGGGTAAGGTGGATTCAAAAAAAAAAAAAAAAGGGCTTGGGGTTGGTTCGATTTTTAGCCAAAAAGAAATAATAAAAAATGTGAAAAAAGAGAGCAGCAAGCACACACACACACATACACAATAAATAAGCATTGAACTTTTTTCTCCCCATTTGAAATTGCATTTCAGTTAGTTTTTTCCTTTGCTTTTTTTTGTATATTTTTTGTGCAGCGATTAAATATATTTTATATATATATATATATCAATATATATATATGTGTATATATATCTGGCTATGTGGTGTTGCAGTTGCAACTGCAACTGCAATGCTGCCACTGCAACTGGTGTTTGTGCATTATTTCTATATAAAACGAAATATAATATAAAAAGGCTGCGCCGCCGATTTCTTTTTTGTTTTGTGTGTGCATTTTTGTTTTGTTTTGTTTTTATTTTGATTTTTATTTTAAATGATTTTTATTTTTGTTATATTTTTTTTTTTTGTTTTTTTTTTTTTATTCGACGCACATCTCTGCTGGCTCTGTCGACGTTGACGTCGTTGTTGTCGGCTCAGCATAGGCCGAAAAAGGACGAAAAGCCTCGCTCATTTGCCACGCATTTGTGTGTGTGTGTGCGAGTGTGTGTGTGTGTGTGTGTGTGTAAGAGCTGGGGGTGCCTCAAGGGGTGGGGGGGGGGTGGAGTTGTGTGTGCTGCACACATATTTTTATAGGGTTTCGATTGCATTTTTTGCCTGCTTCTCCTCTTTTTTTTAGCTTCCTTTTTTTTCAACCAATTTGAAGTGAGTGTGTGTGCTGTGTACATTTTGTTGTTGTTGTTTTTGAGTGTGTGTGTGTATTTTTTGTGAGCGATTTTTGTGCATTTTTGCAGTATTTTTTGTGTTTTTTTTTTGTATTTTTTTTGGGCAGATTTTTATTTTTCGGCGACCAGTACCGGCTCGTCCGACAGAGACAGCGAGAGTGTTGCAAGGTAAAGGAGCAAGGAGCAAGGAGCAAGGATGCGGGAGCTTGACCAGGTCCAGAAGTAGGGGTAGCTATGTGTGTGTGTGTGTGTGATGACGATGATGATGTTGCCTCATTACGTGTGCTGCCGCATTGCATATTATGTGCTTGTGTGTTGTCCAAGCGGTGCAGCGGCTCAGAAGCGACTTTGCCGTTGCCCCGCACACACACACTCACACACACACATACACAGTCGCACGCACAACACACACACACCACTCTATACACACGCATGTAGCTTGCAAAGAGGGATGAGTGTGTTTATGTGCTAACTACTACACATAGAGGAGGACGGACTCCAAAAAATTTTGTTGCTGGTGTCCCCCCCCCGAGCGAATCCGAAACCGAATCCCAATCAGAGAATCCGAGTGAGGGGGGGAGGTAGGTAAGCTTCTCTGCCAACCGAGGCAGCGACGACGCTGTGCTGCCGCCTGATCTCTCACAAAAACACATTTTCTGGGCAACATTATTTTCCGTATAGTTGGGATCCATTTAGATGAACATCAGTTAGCTATCCGATTGGACGTGTGCGTCGTTCGACCCCCAACTAGGACACATCACAGTTTTGCACAGTAACTCCCAAATCAGTTCACAAGGAAGCCAAGGGAAAACAACATCTGAACAAAACACACACAGGACACTCGAGTGCAATAATAATAATAATAATTATAATAATAATAATGCCTAAAACAAAGACAATCCGCCGCTAAACGTTATGGAGGAGCCAGGATCCACGTGAATCCTTTCGAAATCTCAAAAAAAAAAAGTTAAAGAAAAGTATAAAGAAAGACACTTTTTTTGTTCAAGTGCGCTGCTTAAAAAACAGTTTCTTTTTTTTGTTGTTTGTTTTTGACAAGTGAAAAAAGAACAAAAAGAACCAAGTTACAGTAAAAAATAAACTAAGGATATATCCTAGACAAAACCCTAAAAAAAACATCAAGACCCAGGAAAATCTAAAACAAATCCCTATAAAAACCCAGAAAAAATCTAAGACAAATCCCTGCAAAAAAAATTAAAGGAAAAATCTTAGAAAAACTCCAGTAAAAACACCAAGTAAAAGACCAGTAAGAAAACCAAGTAATATTTCCAGTAGGAAACCAGAAAAACTTCAATAAAACTCCAATTAAAAACCAGGAAAACCCTAGGAAAAACCCCAAGCCAAACCCAACTATAAACACTTCATTCAAAAACTCTACCAAGAACCCCCAAGATCATCTTTTAAGATCTCTAAAAGTGCGTGCCAAGTGCCCTGCTAGACAATCTCTATCAGTTTACAAGGACAAGGACAAGCACAAGGACACCATTACAGGTAGGTGATTCTTTCCCATATGCACAACTTTTTTTCAACCCCAAGTTTGGCGTTAGAAATTACAAAGTTATAACAACAATAAACGGGAGGAAAGCAAAACATTTACTTTAGCATTTTTCAACACTTTGGTTAAGCGGGGAATACAAAAAAAAAGGAGGCTGAAGGTCCTGCTCCTGCTCTGGGTCCTAGTCCTAGTACCCCGCTTCCTGCATACTCCTGTTTCTGCTACTGTTTCTACTCCTACTCCTGCTCCTGCTCCTACTCCTACTCCTACTCCTACTCCTGCACCTGCTATTGCTCCTAGTCCTGCTGCTGTTCCTGCTCCTACTCCTCGTTCTGCTCCTACTCCTGCAAAAAGGACAATGAAAAAAACCGCGACACCAACTAAAACGGCGTTTAACACACACACACACACGCCCAGCATCCTCCTCTAAAGGACCCCTCCTATAAGCATAGAAGGACACACACAGCCATAGACAAGGGATAGAAACGTCCCTCACAAACACACCTCAAACTCCACACACACACACTCCCTTTCACATACCCCTCTCACACACAACCCCTGTATACCCCCACCTACACCCACCTACACCCCCCTCTACACCCATCTACACCCCCTTTTAGAACAGGTTGCAACAAAAAATGCAAACACAGACAAAAGTCAACAAAAGTGCGACCACGACACAGGCAGGAAATCTGTGAGGATGAAAAGAGTTTTGCAGGCAGGACGAAGCGGAGTGCGGAGTGCGGAGTGTGTGGCCCCTCGAGGACCAAGTGTCCAAGAGTCAATTGCCCAACAAACACCTACCACAACTCCCTTCCCTCACTCTCCGTAGAGAGCTCCTCCATAGGGAGAGAGAGCACAGGATATTTATATGGAAAAGTAGGGGGTGTAACCACTAATGTCTGCCATTTAATTTCAATTTTGTGCGGTGTGTGTGTGCTCTAAATCGTTGCTTATTATATTAATTAGGCGCTAAAAGTTAATGAAATGCAAGCAAGGGAGAGGGGGGAAAACGAATTGGTAGTAAGTTAACAATTGGAAATTAAAAGAAACTTAATTCTTAATTGATTTGATATATATATTTCCTAAGTAACAGAAGTCTTCAATTTTTTACTTGATAATACTTGGTAATAGTAACTTTTTATTATTATTATCCATATAATAATATTTCCATTATATTAATTAAATATTATATTATAATATATGTTTGTTATATTATAGTTATTTTTATTATTGATACGATTTCATTTTAATTAAATTATATATTCGATATAGTTGTTAAATTAAAACGAATCAAGGAAGCGAATCTATGAAAACCAGAATTTTAGCTTTTGAAAGCCTTCAAGTTTTTATATTTTTATTTTATTATTACTTTAAAAAGATTTTTACATTTATTTATTATATTTTTATTATAATTAATAAATTTCTCATTATTGTTTATTATTAGGGAAGGCTTTCAAGTAACTTGACTTGATTATTTATATAAATTTTTGTACCCTTTCAGAGTATTATAATTTCAGTCAGAACCATAAAATCAAGTGAAGAAATCATTTCCGACCCTATAAAGCATATATATTCGTGATCAGCATCAACAGGCGAATCGATCTAGCTATCTTCGGCAGAAAAAAAAATTTGAAATTTTTTCAACATTTTTTAAGATGTTATTTTTCATCTTTTAAAATGTGAAAATTTGACAAAATTTTAAAATTTCTAAATTTAAAAACTGAGTACACAGATTTGTTAACGCTATAAAAACTAGCATAGAACAGCTTTCCGAATTGAAATTAATGCATTTTTGGCTTAGTTATGAGATTTGAAAAACTTCAAAATAAGCCCAAAAATTAGCATATAAAAATTTCAGTAAAATATTCTTCAAATACACATATTTAAAGTTTTCTATGAGGTATAAAATATCAAAAAACATGATTGTCAAACGTCATTAGATTTGCAATTAAATTCGTAATCAATATAGAATAAAATATTAGAAATATATTGAACATATCATACAATGTTTATACTCTTTATAATTTTAGTAATATTACTTGTATTACTTTTTATATTAATTATGAAAGACTTTGACTGATATTAAGTTCTAGTTCGGCTCAATATAATATTTATAATTGTATAGCAAATCTTATATAGGATTTATAACTATAATTATGATTACATTTACAATTCAATTCATTCATTATATTATATTATATTATAAATTAAAACAAATAGCTTTCATCTTTCTGATGAGTTTTTTATTTTAAAAGATTTTAAAAGAAACTTCACCCAGAGTTCCTGTTTGATTATACCCTTTATATTATATTATTAATAATATTTATTTACAAAAAACAAACGAAAGCAAAAATGAGGAAAGTTTATATTCACTTTTGACTTCCTTTGAAGATACTTAACTTCTCATTTCCATGTCTTTTTTTTATATATATATTTTATTTTTGTGTGAAATTTCACTTCCTACTTGGGACTTTTGTGTGTACTTTTTGTTATTTTTCTTCTTAGCTCGCAATCTCTGTATTTTCGCTGCTTCTCTCGCCGATCGCTTTTGTTAGGGTAAAAGGAGGGGAACATGAGGGAAGAGGAGGGAAGAGAGGGAGGTAGGGATGAGTTCAAATTCCAGCAAAAATTTCACGCAGTCCCTCCAAAAATTGAGACTGCAATTTTTTGTTTTTAGGCAAAGAGGCACACACAAAACGACAGGTTCAATGACCCAAACAGGCGGCGTTGATTCCAAACAAAAGCCAAAAAAAAAAAAAGAAAATACAAAAACCGAGGGACCAAAAACCGAAAAAAAAAAAACCAAAACCAAAACAACAACAAAAGCTGCACTAAAGGTCTCTTTCTTCGCTCTTCAGTTTTCAGATTCTTTTTGCCGAAAAGAATGAGAAGAAAGAGACCAGAAAGCAGTTGCAGTTTTGCCAAAATGACGATGTTTTTTATTTTTTGTTTCTTCTTCTCTGAAACCTGAAATTTTGTGCAAAAAAAAAAATATATATATCAAATAGCAAATTACTCATGCGATGAGAGGAGCAGGAGAGATTCTTCAAAGATGCAACCCCAAAAAGAAGGATTTTTAGTTAGGAGAAGAAAGATCATTAACCCCTTGAAATATCAAGTATACGCCATGGGGTAAAGGATTAGAAATTGAACTATTACATCTATAAAATAACTATACTATACTATATAGTTTATACTCTCTCTCTCTCTCTCTCTTTAGAGATCTTGGAAACCCCTCAAAAATATACAAAAATATACAAAAAAGAAAAGAAGTGTATATAATGCAAATGCAAAATAATGCAGCCAACCTTGTATCCGGTTAGACTAGAATTTCGGGTATTAAATGACAAAGAGGGAAGCAGGCCAAAAACTAAACTTTTTTATGCGCAGTTTTTATGGAATATATATATATATATTTGCTACGAGTCTGTATATATATAGGAATAATACGATATATGCGACAACGACGCCTACGAAAGTGCATAGGCCTGATCGGGGGAGAGGTTCGGTTGAAGTTCGGTTCGGTTTTTTTTGGTTCTCTCGGAACCAGAACAACACTTGTATGCCTTCAGGAGTGTGCGTGTGTGTATGAGTGTGTGCGACTATTCAGTTTGTGCAAAAATTTTAAAAAACACACAGCGCTCTTTCTTTTTTTTTTTTTGGCAGTCATTGACCCTACGACCAACGACTCGAGGCGAGAGCGATCAGGGCCAAGGCGATGGAGGTGGAGGTGGAGGAGCGGCGACAGAGTGGCGATGTAGAAAGATAGCAAACAAGTTAAACAGAGAGCGATAGTGTGTGTGTGTGTGTGTGTGTGTATGCACATGCACATATTGGATAGGGGAGGGGGCCAAGGGGGAGACTCATATGGTGATCTCACCAAGCAGCAACGCTTCGCTCTTCATGTGTGTCTCTCGTTCTGACTCTCGCCTTTCGCATTATTCTCTGGGGGGGGGATGTGTGTGCTTTCTGGGGTCTTCTTCGTGCTGCCTTCACCTCCTTCTTCACCCATTCTACGCTCTACGTTCTACGTTCTTCATCCCCCTCTTACTTCTTCCCTCTTCTTACTACTTTTACCCCTCTTTCTTTACCCTTTCTACATTCTTAGTTCTACGTTCAGCGTTCTTTCTATCGTCATAATCCTTCTCGCATTTCCTTTATTTATTCTATGTTTCCCCTATTTCATGACCCTTTCTAAGTTATCTCTTCTTTCTTCTTCCATTTCCACTCTACTCTTACCCCTCTTTCTTTACCCTTTCTACATTCCCTATTTCATGACCCTTTCTAAGTTATCTTTCTCTTTCTTCTTCCATTTCTACTCTACTTTTACCCCTCTTTCTTTACCCTTTCTACATTCTTAGTTCTACGTTCAGCGTTCTTTCTATCGTCATAATCCTTCTTTCATCTCCTTTATTCATTCTATGTTTCACCTATTTCATGACCCTTTCTAAGTTATCTCCCTCTAGCTTATTCCATTTCCACTCTACTTTTACCCCTCTTTCTTTACCCTTTCTACATTCCCTATTTCATTATCCTTTCTAAGTTATCTCTTCTTTCTTCTTCCATTTCCACTCTACTCTTACCCCTCTTTCTTTACCCTTTTCTACATTTTAAGTTCTACGTTCAGCCTTCTTTCTATTGTCATAATCCTTCTCTCATTTTATTCATTCTATGTTTCCCCTATTTCATTACCTTTTCTAAGTTTTCCCACAATTTCTTACCCATTTTTCTTCTATCATCTCCCATCTTCTTTCCCCTATCTTCTTTATCTATATTATTTCTACATTCTACCCATTTCTTCTCTATTCTCTTTATTTCATTTAGATTTACAAGTTCTAAGGTCTAAAGCCTCCCTTTTTCTCTTTTCCTTCGTGTTTCATCTTTTATCCTTCTTACTTCTCCTTTGACCGTACTCCCCTTTTTCTAGCTTTAACATTCTCCCTACTCTGTTTTCGTTTCATCTTTTTACATTCTTTTCTAATTTTCCTTATTTTTTATTAGATGGAAGGACAGAAAAGAAAGGGGTAGTATTCTTTCCTTTCTAGCCTTCCTTCTTTCTTTTTTTTAGTTTTTATGTTCTTGGTTTCCCTTAATTTTTTTCTGTTCTTTCTACGTTCTAACTACTCCCTTCTCTGTAACCTCCATTTTAATTATACATTCTATATTTTTTAGTTATACTTTCTCTTTTCTTCTTTCTAACTTTTAGATTCTTCCTTCTCTGTTTCCCTTTCATTTTTTTAATATCTCCTTTCAGCCTACTTTGTTCTAACTTATTCTTTCTACGTTCTACCTTTTTTTTAGTTACCTTGAATTCCCTCTTTTTTTTTAAGATTCCTTTTTGCGTTCTAACTTTCTAATTCTTTGAATTTCTAACTTTTTTATACGTTCTACTTTATCGATTCTTCTTTATACCATTTACCTTATATTTTCTCTCTTATTTATTATTTATTTCATTAATCTATCTTCTAACTTTATTGTTTCTCCATTTCCTTTTATAAAGGGAAAGCATGGAATAGGAAATGCTTTTCTATTCTGTGCTTTCCCTTAATATTTTCTACGTTCTGACCTTCTGATTTCACAATTCCAGTTTCTTTTTTCTGCGTTTTACATTCTACTTGCCCTCGCATTCCCTTCTTTCACTCTTTTTCCCTTGATTTTAGTTCAATCTCCTCACCAGCAGCTACACTTAGATACCCGTTCACAGAGCATTGACTTGGCCCAAAAAGGCAAATGATTCACACCTTAAACTCAATCGAAATAAACCGATTGATTATTATGATGATGATGATGATGATGATCACTGAGGGCGATGACTCCCCCACCTATGAGTCGCCGACCCGTTGGAGGTGTTAGAAATTCACACACACACACACACCATGTGTGCTTCTCTTTCTCTCTCTGTCACACAGTGGACCTCCCCCCTGATCGATCTCCTCAAAGCTTTAACTTGGCCCCCTCCGATAAGGTCTCTCTCAGCGGTTCAGTGATCGCTGCTTCACGAGGCAAACAACAAAATCGAAAGCTAAATTTAGTATCTCGTGCACAGAGAGAGAGAGAGAGAGAGAGAGAGAGAGAGAGAGAG
Organism: Drosophila serrata; assembly: GCF_035046125.1. Classification (NCBI taxonomy): domain Eukaryota; kingdom Metazoa; phylum Arthropoda; class Insecta; order Diptera; family Drosophilidae; genus Drosophila; species Drosophila serrata. Next base: position 76,033 of record NW_028257149.1, read on the forward strand.
AGAGAGAGAGTCCACCTTATCGGAGTATATGGATTTGGTTTAAGATTTCGTTTCAACTATATACTATATCCTTGAGAGTTTCCTTAACCTCCCCCCTGAATGACAAAAACCCATGGAGCCATGAGGAGCTATCAATCATTGTCCCTCAACCCCACATTTTCCTTCATATTGTCAAATGACTAGGGGAAAATTTTAATGAAAAGCAATACTCCCCCCGCTCCCCACCTAAGTCTTAGCTCCCCTGCTTATCCTTCGACAACGTCAAATTCAAACAATATTACAAAAAAAAAGAAAGAAAAAGTAAAGGGAACTAGAAGTTATTGCTGATGGGGAAGTAAGAGGTTCTGTTGCTCCTTCTTTCACCATTTCCATTTCCATTTTCCCCCCACCCATTTTCCACCACTTATCAAAGCCAGCGACGTTATAGAAATTTTTAAACATGTTTGAACTACACACACACGCACACAAGGAGGAGGAGCAGCAGCTAGCAGACATCCTTCTTCTCGTATTTGAGTAACTCTATTCATCATTTCGTTCGAGCTAAAGAAGAAAAAAAAAAAAAGAAAGAAAAGAAAATTCCAAACATTTTCCTCAAGTGAAAACTGCTTACAAAGATTTCTGCTACATCTGCACACACTCGTGTCCTTATTTTAATAGAAAGGGAAAGGCGAGGAGGCAAGGGAGCAGCAGGCTTCTCTGCCATGTAAGTACAAAATTCTAAAAAAGCGAACAAAAAATTTACAAAATAAAAAAAAATCAGACAAGAAAAGAAATAAAAATATTAATCCTTAGCTTAAACATTTGCCAACGTCGACGACTCCGCCATCTTCGTGTCGCTTGTCGCTTGTCTTCGTCCTTCGTCCTTCGCTTTCCTCCTGGAAGATGCTCCTGCTCCTGCTCCTGCTCCTTGCTTTTCCTTTTGTGGCGCACACATCGCGGCACCAGCCTCTAATACAGCAATCCTCTATTTACTACTATTTCACATTTTTTACTCCCAACCCAACCCAACCCCCCTAAAACCCCCCTCTGCGACGCCCTTGCTCTTATTATTGATTGTGTTATTATTATGCCAAGGCAGTGACGCGGGCAGCGAAGCGACGCCTTTGCCGCCTGTGATCGTCGATGCTGCTTTTTGTGATTTAACAGTGATGGAGAGGGGGTGAGAGGGGAGTGGGGGGGGAGCACAGAGGGGCAAATGAAAAATGTAATGTTCCCCCGAAAAAAAAAAATACAAAAATGGAAATCAGGGAAAATAGCGCCAACAACTACAGCAGCGACTATTTCTGCGAAAAGAAAAACCTTCGCGAAACACCCACCAAAAACCCCCTCAGCAGCTTCTTCAGGTTACAAGGGCGTAGTAGGTACAAATTATAGAAGGGGTCTAACAATTATTACCCTTTTTTTATTTTTTATTACTTTTTAATTATTACTAAATAAGCAAGCCAAGAATTTCGGTAGTATTTAATTTAAAATTATAATAAAGTCTTGAAAATAAAGAAAGTTCATAATAGCAACAAAAATAAGTAATATTCTTCTAACATTAGCATATTTATGTTTAATTTGTTTTTAAATTTAAATGTTAAATACAGAATAAACGTATTAAAAATTGTTTAAATATATAAAATACTTTCCTACTATGGTTTTCTATAATTTAATTGTCCGATTTTGTATACATTTTGATTTTATTATTGTTCTTATATTCTTTTTATTAGATATACCCTTCCAGGGTATTATAATTTCAGTCAAAAGCTTAAAACTCAGTGAAGGAATCATTTCCGACCCTATAAATCATATATATTCTTGATCAGCATCAAAAACCGAATCGATCTAGCTATCTTTGGCAGAAAAAAAAAAATTCAAATTTTTTCAACATTTTTTAAGATGTTATTTTTCATATTTTAAAATTTGAAAATTTGACAAAATTTTAAAATGTCTAAATTTAAAAACTGAGTATACAGATTTGTTAGCGCTATAAAAACTAGCATAGAACAGGTTTTCGAATTGAAATAAATGCATTTTTGGCCTAGTTATGATATTTGAAAACCCTCAAAATAAGCCCAAAATTAGCATATAAGAATTTCAATAAAATATACTTTAAATACATATATTTGAAGTTTTCTATGAGGTATGCAAGGGCAAAACGCCATTTTTGGCCAAAAGTCATTCAATTTGCAATTAAATTTGTAATCAATATAAATTAAAATATTAGAAATAAATTATACAAGCAGAAAACAAATATTTATTTTTTTTTCAAATATTTTTATGGGTTAAAATTAATAATAAAAATTATAAGAAATAAATTTTAATTTTACATTTTAAATTAAGTGTGCATTATTAACCTAATAAAAACTAACACAGGACAATTTTTGATTTGAACTTAATGCATTTTTAATTAAGTTATGCTGGATTTTCTCTGGAAGGGTATAGAAATTTCGGCACTCCAAAGCTTGCTTACTTTCTGCTTGCTTTTTACATTAATTTTTATTTAATTTTCTCATTAATGATTTAATTTTAATGCAGGAATTGTTTCTTTATATTTCTTTATGTTTTTATTTTTGGAAACATTTTAGTTAATTAACTATTTTTTTATTGTTCTTATTCATATTATTAACTGTTTCTCTAGGTTATATGTAATTATTTCAAGAACAAATATTTAATTTCTTTATGTCATGTTTAATTATTTAAGTTTGTCTAAGTAAATTTAGCTTAAACTAGGTAAATAAATATATTTAAAATAAATATATTTAAAAATTTCGGTGTGCTTACTTTCTTCTTGCTTCTTTCCTTAATTTTTATTTAATTTTCTCATTAATGATTTAATTTTAACGCATAAATTGTTTTTCTATATATATTTTTATGTTATTAATATAAGAACCACTTTAGTTAATTAACTATTTTTTTATTAGTCTTATTATTTATATTCTTAACTGTCTCTCTAGGTTATATGTAATTATTTAAAGGACAAATATTTAAATTATTTATGTCATGTTTCATTATTTAAGTTTGTCTAAGTAAATTTAGCTTGAACTAGGTAAATAAATATATTTAAAATAAATCTATTTAGAAATTTCGGTGTGCTTACTTTCTTCTTGCTTCTTTCCTTATTTTTTATTTAATTTTCTCATTAATGATTTAATTTTAACGCATAAATTATTTTTCTATATGTATTTTTATGTTATTATTATAAGAACCACTTTAGTTAATTAACTATTTTTTTAATTATTATTTATTTATATTCTTAACTGTCTCTCTAGGTTATATGTAATTATTTAAAGGACAAATATTTAATTTATTTATGTCATGTTTCATTATTTAAATTTGTCTAAGTAAATTTAGCTTGAACTAGGTAAATAAATATATTTAAACTGAATTTTGAACTAGGTAAATAAATATATTTAAAAATATTTAAAATAAATATATTTAAATTTACCTTGAATTAGGTAAATAAATATATATTTACACATATTATATATATGTTTATATATATGTTTTTGGCATATATGATGATAAGCGAAATAAAACAATCTTAAGCAATTGAGGGTGGGGGGTGCCGTTGAAAGTAACCTGCCACACCTGATGCCCCCCCTTGTTTTTCCTTTGCGCTCCACAACCATGGCAGCTTCTAATCCACCCAAGGAGGGAGGGGGTGCAGCAGTTTCTGGGCAGAGCGAAGCGGTAGCAGCAACTACATTGTCAAGCGGCGCCAACTGAGACGCAGGCAGAGTCTCAACGACGCCGCCGCCGCCGCTGCTGCTGCTGTTGGCTTTCGTATCGTTTTTATTCAAATTCATAATCGCAAAATTTTTATATTCTACTTATGCTCAAAAGACGCGCGTGTATCGCCCCCGTCGCCTCCTCCTCCTCCTCCTCCTGGAACTCTGAGAACTTTGAAACTGGTGCGAGCGAGAGAGAGAGAGAGAGAGCCCCAAGCCAGTGGCGGCGGCAGGTTAGGTAGATTTCAGGGGGGGGGTACGACTAGTGCTTGGCTTTTGTGCTGGGCCTACAATACCCGTCCCGGGCCCCCCGTCCCCCTCCTCTCCATGGCCTTCATCTACAGAGAACCACCACTGTAATCGGAAACTTTCCTCTTTCTTTACATTTTTCATCTTTTTTTACATACTTTTTTTTCCTCGTTGTATATATATATATATATATTTTCTTTTTTTTCTTGTGCTTTCATTTTGCTTGTGCCAAAAATACAAGCAGGGGGGAGGGAGGGGAACGGGAATGAATGAATAATAAAAACGAAGCACTCGATGGCGTAGAATTTGAATAGAAGCTTAGTTTTTCGCTTATACAACAAAAACTTTCTTTTTTCGGGGTTGTTTCCAATTTTTTCTGCTTTTTTCTTCTACTTTTGGGGGCGGGAGGCGGGAGGCAGAAGGACGACATCGACATCGAAGCATCGAAGCTGTGTGTGCACAAAAGGGAGGAGGTGAAGGAGGGAGGGGGGGGGGGGGGCTAAAGGCAAGGGAAAAGGCGAAGGAAAAGCGCTTTGGCAAAAGGGAAAACGCGCTACGCAAACGCACACATAGACGCAAGACGGTAGAAGAAAAACTGAAAAGTTTATAATTACTTATTTTTTGATGAATTGGGTAAATATTAAAAAGGGAGCAGTAGGAGAGAGGGTACTTTTTTGGGGTTGAGCAAGAGAGGAAGAAAGCAAGCAATAGAGAAAGAGACAGAGAGAGACAGAGAGAGAGGGAGAGAGAGGGAGAGGGAAAAAAGGTACAATGACGATGGGAGTGCTTAAAAAGAAATACGACTACATTAAAAATTATCGATCGATTTTCTTCACTTTTTTTTATTATTCCTATTTATATATATATATATATATATAATTTTTATTGGTGAATAGAAAGCAGGAAAAGTGGGAAAAGTACCTGACTTAGGGTATTGTCTTGGTGCAGCCAGGACTCTAGCTCCTTCGCACCTCCTTCTCCGTGCTCCAAACTCACTTAATTGCTCTTCATCAGGATGTGGGCGTAACCGCTGCGCCTCGATGTTTCCAACTTCATTTGCTTTATTAATTTATTAAATAATTCAATTCGGACTCCTTGCCAGACATCCTTATTAATTTTTATTGAATTTAAATTTGAATTTACTTGTTTACCGCCTGAGACCGCAAAGAGAGGACCGTTGAACGTTCAATTATTTGTGCGAAAATTTGAAGTGATTTAATCGAGAGGCTAACTCCTGCTCCTGCTCCTGCTCTCCCTTCACTCATTTAATCATATTTCATCTGGGTTCAAAAACTGTTTAGAGCACTGGCCACTTATTCTGTTGCTAAGTATTACGACTCCTTTGCTTCCCATCAAAGCAACGCCTCTCGAGTGGCCCATCTCCCCAGCCTTACACCCACCCACCCACTGCATCATCATGCTGCAAAAAGTTTACCAACTATGAAGGGGGGTCTTGGTGGGGAAAGGAAGCTGGAGGTTAGCTCCTGCTCCAACTGGAAATGCCAGAGCTCGCATTATCAAAGGCACAGGGCCCAGAGAACCCTCTACCCACCATAGTGCCTTCTCCTACCTCTAACTACCTAACCACCTTACTCCCAGCGTTGCCCCAAACGACTGGGAAGCGGGATCCTATAATTCACACAGAGAAATTACAGATATATACATACATATAATAATAATAATATAATATAATATAATATGATATGATATGATATGATATGATATGATATGATATGATATGATATGATATATGATATGATATGATATGATATGATATGATATGATATGATATGATATGATATGATATGATATATGATATGATATGATATGATATGATATGATATGATATGATATAATATAATATGATATGATATAATATAATATAATATAATATAATATAATATAATATAATATAATATAATATGATATGATATGATATGATATGATATGATATATGATATGATATGATATGATATGATATGATATGATATGATATAATATAATATGATATAATATAATATAATATAATATAATATAATATAATATAATATAATATAATATAATATAATATAATATAATATAATATAATATAATATAATATAATATAATATAATATAATATAATATAATATAATATAATATAATATAATATAATATAATATAATATAATATAATATAATATAATATAATATAATATAATATAATATAATATAATATAATATAATATAATATAGTATAATATAATATAATATAATATAATATAATATAATATAAAATATTATAATATAATATAATATAAAATATTATAATATAATATAATATAAAATATTATAATATAATATAATATAAAATATTATATTATAATATAATATAATATATAATATATATCAAACATATAATATAATATATAATATATATCAAACATATAATATAATATATAATATATATCAAACATATAATATAACATATAAATTTATATAAAAGATATGTTATATAATATATAAAAATATATACAATATATTTTAATATAAAATAAGAAAGAAAACAAATTTTGGCAAGCAGTTTGCAATTTGAAATCAAATTATAGGTTCCAATTTGAATCGATCTTAACTAAAATTAAAATATTCCCATTCTATGACTCGATATTTATCGATATTTTCATATGACAATTCTATAGACAAAATCCAAGTTTCAAAAACTCATAACTAAGCCAAAAAAGCATTCATTTTCATTCGGAAAACTGTTCTATGCTAGTTTTAATAGCGCTAACAAAACTGTATACTCAGTTTTTACATTTTTAAAATTTAAAATTTTGTCAAATTTTCACATTTTAAAACATGAAAAATAACATCTTAAAAAATGTTGAAAAAATTTGAAATTTTTTTTTCTGCAGAAGATAGCTAAAACGATTCGGTTTTTGATGCTGATCAAGAATATATATGATTTAAAGGGTCGGAAATGATTTCTTCACTTGATTTTATGGTTCTGACTAAAATTATAATGCAATTTATTAGTAGATATTTACTATTTTTATAAGACAATTTTTTAAACAAACCAAAGCTTAAAAAACTCATAACCAAGCCTAAAATGCCTTAATTGCAATTCGGAAAGCTGTTCTGTTATAGTTTTTAATAGGTCAATAAATCTGCATACCAAAATTTAATTTATAAACTATTTGAAATTTTGCCGATTTTTCATTTTGTTAACAATGAAAAAAAGGGTTTAAAAATTGAAAAAAAAAAAATTTTCAAAAATGTGTTTTCCACTTTTGTGCCTAAAAAGATTTGCCTTTTTATGCTGATCAAGAATATATATGATTTATGGGGTCGGAAATGACTCCTTTACTTTCTTTTAAGCTTCTAACTACCCAGCAAGGATATCAAAATATATGTAATTCCAACGAAAATATAAATTCAACTTTCTCAAACATTTTTAATTCCTGTGCAGGACCCCTTACCCTTAACCCCTCACCATTCCCTAGCTATGCTCGGTTTTCTTAGCGCCAGAAAATCTGCGGAATTTATAAAATTTTCATAGTTACAACTTTCTTTCAAGGAGATGAGGAGCGGAGGAGGGGGGGGGGGGATAAAGAGTGAGCAGGACTTGCTACAGGACGAGGCAAGTTAATGTGCAGTGAAGCCCGAACCCTAAGCCCGCAGCCCGCAGAGCTTCTTCTATTTTGCAGTTTAGTTTCAAATACATGGGAGCTCCTTTTGCCTTGTCCTTTTTTTTTTGGCAATATTTTTTTCTGCCTGCTTTCGTTCTATGCAGAAACATAAAACTTTTCATTATTATTATTATTATTATTATTATTTTGCGTTGTTGTTGCCAGAGACGGGTGCCTCTCATTATGCTGCCAGAACCCCCAAACCTCCAAAAATAAAATATAAAAAAGGAACCCCAGCCAAGTCTCTGCGCTCCGAAGACAAACAGACGCAAACTTTCGCAGCTCTAACAGTTTCTCCTACAAAATACAAAAAAATGGGTATCTGGGGGGGGTTTCTTTTTTTATAAGGGAAGGCTAAAAGGGATGCAAGGGCAAGGACAAGGATAGAGACAGAGTTAGCAGAAGAAAAAGAAAAATGAGGGAAAGAGAAAGCGAGCCAGAGAGAGAGAGAGCGCCAAAAACTCGCGCGCGAGAAATGTTAAAAAATATTTTTATAGCTCCGCGAACGTTAGAATAGTGTTTGTGCTGCTTTCTCCATCTCGCTTTCTCTTTCTCCCTCTCTCTATCTATCTCTCTCTCTCTCTCTTGAGCTGTTTGTCCTTGCCTTTGCCTTCGTCTTCATAGCCAACTTGTTGTTGTTGTTGTTGTTAGTCAAATGGGGTGTTGATTGAACGGTTGTGCGGCTGTCCCAGAGCCCTGCAACAACCTACAAGATACGAGCTACGAACTGCTCACTATACATACACTTAGAGAAATTTTGGGGTAAACTGAGATATTAATATAACAATAAAATTCTACAAAGTTCTCATGGTGAAATAACAAATGAAACAATTAGAAAAATAACTTAATTAGAAGCTTATTAAATTTTGTTTCACAATGTTTTTGTTACTGTTTCAGGAATATTATTATACAACTTCAGAATTTCCCATTCTACCAATTATAACCTTTCAATAATCAATTTTCATATCATTAAATCAATTAAATTATCTTTAAGCAACATAAACCTTTAAAACATCATTTTAATCATCAAAAATAGCATCTAGAATCTTCTAAAACTGACACCCTTTTAATATATACATAATTAGGGTAAATTTATGGAATAAATATATCAACAAAGTAAGAAAACTTTATAGGATATAATATTTATAACATTTAAATCTTAAAAAAGAGCTTATAGAATCTTCTGAAACTATAATTCTATTAATATAGACATAATAAAGGTAAATTTATTTAATAAAATATAACAAAAATTGAGAAAACTTCATAGAATATAATATCTATAACATTTAAATCTTCAAAAAGAGATTATAGAATCTTCTAAAACTATCACCTTTTTAAAATAAACATAATCAAGGTAAATTTATTTAATAAAAAATAACAAAATTAAAGAAAACTTCTTAGAATACAATATTTTCCTCACTGTACACTGAGTTGCCGTTATATTTATTTTATTCCTTTTTTTCGCCTTGTTTTGCGTTTAGACACAAATTTTACAGCCCGCCCACGCGAAGCAAAGGAAGCGCCAAAGGAGCCAAGTTTGCAAAAGTATTACTCGAGCATATATAAAAAAGATTGGCAATGTGCGGTAACTGCCAGACGGGGAGAGGGGGGGAGGCACAGGCTATATAGAGCCAAACAGGGGTGGGCACCACATCCTTGCTCATGCTCCATGCTACTGCTTTTGCTACTGCTTTTGCTGCTACTGTTCCTACTCCTACTCCTACTCCTACTACACTCCTGTCACTTCCAGTGTCTTTGGCATTGAGCACATTGTAGTTGAGATTTCCGCTAAATGAAAATGATGTATTCGCATGGAATGTCACGCCTGAGACCGAAGATGGAAATTGCGATTTGCGTTTTCTGTTCTTTTTTTTATTTTATTTATTTTTTTTTTGAGTTGCAAATGCGGAAATTTGGAGCAGGGATTTGATGATATAGAAAAGTATATAGGGGAGTATATATAAAACTATATGGAGGAGTATTTAAAGAAGTATATAAAGGAGTTTGTATAGAAGTATATATCTCTTGCTTAGTAATAAGCTTAGAATCTTGGAGATTATATTTGTGGGTTAAGAAATAGATCATTTCTATATACTTCTTCAATCTAACTCAAAGATAACTTATATATTCTCCAATTTTACCAAAGCAGTACCCCTTTCGAACAATCTCCTCTCTTATAATAAAATCAAATTCTCTCCCAATTATAGAACTCTCTCATGTTATTAAATATTAAGAAAGTTTCAATAAAAACTTACCCCATTTTGGTTCAAAAATCCTCCTAGAATGCTCCTTTTAGCTCCTGCAAAAAGAGAAATCGAAAACAAATTGCATTTGTAATAAATTGAGGCACAAATTCACACAGATAGAAAGAATATAACAATATATAGCCCACATATTGTCTATGCCAAAGTCAGTTAGGGGCCACAACAATTGGGGTTTTGTCTAAATACCAAACACAAAAAATAGAAAAAATTAAACCTATAAGGCAACCAAAACAAATGGAGCGAAAATGAATTGCATGGAAGAGATACCGAGAGCGACTTGTAAAAAATATAATAAATACATAAATTACTTTTAGCCAAAAGAACATAACAAAAAAAAAAAGTGAGAAATGCACGAAATTAAGCCGACAAAGCGGCACGTATTGAGTAATGCCCACCCGGGGGGGTTCGATTTCCAGATACCTCTTCCTAAGACCTCGGAAAAGCTACCGGAAAATTGGTTGTAATTCACCGTCATGGCAATTGCAGGGTATGCAAATGAAATTAAAACAGCCACGGCAGGAGCAAGGAGTGCAAATTATAGTTAGCATCAGAGTTTTTTGGCTGTTGGCCAGGACTATAACATATACATATCTATATATTCCATCCCATTTCCCTTCTTCGCCTCTCTTGCTTGCTCAAACAGGTTCTCTTTTACTCGTCTAAACGGTTTGTGTTTGGGCTGCACTGCGGCAACCGTGTTACACATGGCGTATACGTGATACGTTTTCCCGAAGCGCCAGAAATTTATTCGCCTGACCTCGTCTACATACTGCCTCATAATCCTCATCCCTCTCCAGGAGCTCCTCCTAGCTTCTGTGTTGTGTGTGTGTGTGTCATTGTTGTTGTGCCGGCGGCGGCATATTATGCATTTTTTCCCTGTTATTCTGGCCAACACCGAACACCAACACCAACACCAACACCAACACCAACACCAACACCAACACCAACACCAACACCAACACCAACACCAACACCACTCTCCACAAAGTTAGAAGACTCCCCTGAAGGCTCAGCGGGAAAATCTCATTTAGTTTTTATCTTGTTGTGTGTGTGAGGTCTCAGCTTTTGGCTTATTTAAAAAAATATATATATTTATTATTAAATTTACAGATAGGTGCCCTAAAAACTAGCTTTAGTTCTTATAGAAACCCAAAGAATGGGGACTAAACTAAAAAAAGGACTGAATAGGAAAGGATATTCAGTCCTTTTTTTAGTTTAGTCCCCATTCATTTTATTCAAAATTCTATAATTAAATCCATACTTTAGGGTTGCAATATATTTATATGCAATTACAAATTATTCTTTTTAATATATCAAACTAATATTATTACAAAAAAAAAAGAAAATCAATAACCCTGTTTTAGAAAATTATCGAGAATATTATTATGTTAAGGTTGATTGCAATATTTTTAAATATCTAAGAATTTTATAGATCTAAGGGAACGATTTGTATGGATATGATATATGATATTTTTATATTTCCTGATATTTTCGATATTTCAATATTGAAAAAGACAATTTTTCCATAACTCAAATTTTGATATATCAATGTTTACGGTTTTTTTTTAATATGATATATGATATTTTATTGTATTTTTGCTCCGAAAGCTCTTAGCTTAGAAGTTTAATTAATAATTTCAATTAATTTTTATATATATTATAAATTTATATATATTATACATTTATGTATATTATACATTTATATACATTATACATTTATGTATATTATATATTTATATATTTTTTTTATTTTAAAATATTTAACTTAAAACCCAAACAAGTAGCTTTTATATAAAGAAGGATATATCTTTCTTTTTTGTTTTTTAATTATTTAAAAATATATTCTCGATCATCTAACACAAAAGAAGACCCACAAAAAACTATAGGAAGGCTATTCTTTTATAATATTCTACATTTTATATACATATATAAACCTCCTTTTTTATATTATCTATTATCTTTTCTCATATATGTTTATATATAAAGCTCAAATCCAAAGTGTGTGTGTGCATATATTTTTCCTTTTTCGCCAACAAAATTATTAGTAATTCTTTATTATTTTTCTTTTCCTTTTTTTTCTGGACACAACCAGGAAGGGGGCGTGGCCAGGCGCGTCTCCGTCGGCAGCATTTTAAATATAATTATAATATAATTTGGTGCGGTATTTATTTTTTCCCATTTTTTTCCCAGCGCTCCTTGTTTCCTGCTCCTGCTCCTGCTCCTGCTTCTCCTCCTTCTGTCTATTTATTTTTTATATTTTTTTTCCTACTTTTTATTTTTCCTTATTCGTTGGTCTATGTGGCTTACACATACATATACATATATGTGATATAGTGTGGTTATGGGAGGGGGGAAGCTTCCTCGCTGCATTGTTAATGCAATTTCGCTTTTGTTGTCGCTTTTTGTTTTTGCGCTTTTGTATTAAAATAATTATAAATTTTTTTCCACTCATTTCGTTTCTGTATCTGTATCTGTATCTTTGTGTGTATGTGTGTGTGTGTGGAGACATGTGTGTAAATTGTAGAAAGTCAGTTTTGATAGTTTTTTGCTATTGTTTGAAAGCCTCTCATTGCTCTGCCCTGCCATTTCTCATTTTGCATTTTTTTGTTAAATGCAATTTTTTATTTTGTTTGGATTTCCTGCTCCTGCATCTTTCCTCCTGTGGCGCATTTGAGCTTGTAATTTCATGCAAAGTTTAGCCAGTGAGAAGGACGACAGCCACCAACCCAAAAATAAAAAAAAAATAAAAAGCAGAAGCCGCTTTATTGCATTTCCATGTTCTACGTTTCACGCTTTTCGGTTCAGCAAAGTTTTTCAATAAAATATCAAACATACAATAATACACTCTCCACACACACACTCTGGATTGTTCAAAATATCCGCATAATTGTTATTGACAATGGTATTGAACGGGGCCGCAACTGAGGTCATTAATTAGCGTCTGCCAGGTGGAGCCCAGTGCCATTTCCTGTGCCCATTCCTGCGCCTTTTTCCTGAGCCTCTCCTTGAGCCTCCTTCTCGCTCCTCTTTTCGCCTTTCATTTCTCTTAAATAATCCTGCAACAGGTGGCAAATGCTCTGACCTAGAGACGAAGCCCAAGAAGCAAACATCACCCAAAAAAAAAAACAAAACCACCTTGGACCTCAGCCTCCTGTGGTGGTGGCTGGGTAATGCCTCAAGGACGTTGCGTGGCCACCGCGAAGGAGTTTGGTCGACAAACAGCTGGGGAAATGGAGATGTAGGTGGAGAGATGGGAGCTCAAGAGGTGGCAGGGGAAGTAACTGGAAGCTGGAGACAAACACACATATATACACACCATAGCCGACAGACAATGCGAACAGAACAGGACCAGGAAGAGGATGGGAGGTGGCTTTTGGAAAATTAAAATCCAGACTGTCCGTGCTCTGGGCTCTCAAGTGTTTGTCGATGTTCAAGACCATAACACCCCCCCAGAGCTCTGGTTTGTTGTCCCACTTTGTGGACTTTTAACTTCCGGCTTCTACAGTTCCTGGCTCCCGGCTCCTTCCCCCCCCCTCACTTCCTCTCCAAGCTCTGCCTACTTTTGCCTGGCAACCGAACCGAGAGACTCGACTCGATACGACTTGACCTTGCAGCGGCTGCCATCTTGGGAGCCAGACCTGCCCGCCCACCGTCTGTCTACCTGTCTGACAAGCACACGCACGCCTCTCACCTGCCAGAGAGAGAGTGAGTGTGTGGGTGTGTGTGTGTTTGCCAGTGATAATCCGCATAAAATTACCAGAACAAGAAGCAGGCAGCAGGGAGCAGGGAGCAAGAAGCAGGAGAGACCCAAGGACGAAGCCAGTCAACACACGCACGGCGACGACGACGACGACGACAACGACAAAGGCAGAAAGTAAGGCCAAGGTCGTTTCACACCCACCCACACACATACACACATGGCAATTGACCAGGCAAGTGAGTGAGTCGTTGACATCCTCCTCTCTGTTGTTGTTGTTATCCTGGCATGTGACTCACTTTCACTTGGTCCTGCCCAAAAAAAAAAAAAGAATGAAAATAAAAGTAGAAGAAAAAGAAAACCGTCGGCGAGCCAGTGGCAACCCCCACACACACACACTCTCCTGTTAGTCCTAGCTAGCCGAGTCCTGCCTGTGTGTTTGTCACCCAGCCAGGAGCATATGTGATGCCAAAAAAAAACCCCAAGCACACACTCTTGGCTTTGGATTCAACATATGCGTGTGTATGAGGGGGAAGTGGGGAGGTAGAAAGGAGGGCTAAGGGGGGTTCCTGCTCCTTAAGTTTTTATGGCTTGCTGACTACTACTTCCGGCATCCGGCTAACCGGGAACCCGGCATCCGGCATCCGGCATGCGGCCAGGCAATGAATACATTAACACACTCACCCAGACACGGCCAGCCAGAAGGCCAGACAGACACACCAAAAAGGACGAAGGATATGGAGGGGAGGCTTAAGCCAAAAGTAAGAGAAAGAGAGCGAGCAAGAAAAAGTATTCTCAACATTCCCCGAGTATTTTTCGACCGTCTTGTGCCGTGTGTCCTTGACGTCCGGCATCGAAATACACATGCAGACGAAGGACCCGTCTACCCACTGGGTCCTGCCTTCCTTCCTTTACTCTGCTCCCCCCTCTGTGAGAAACACCCACACAATCCTGGGTCACGCCTTCGTCCTCTTTGGCATTGTATTGCCACAAGCCGCCTCAAGGGCGGCATGCAACAAGTCCCAGGCCCAAATCAACAAATTATCACACATTGCTGCTGCTGCCCCCCAACCCAGCTCCTGTCTGGCCCCGTCCTGTGTCCTGACTTTCCTCCTTCCTTTTTGAGTGCCCGTTGAACTTCGATAATATGGAAATTTTCATCATTTTCTACCCCGGAATGAAAAGCAGACAACTTGTCGCACTAAGCACATGTGGAAGGTCCTGGGAAGTGGGAGAAGACACAGACAGGCCAAAGGACAAGCTGGCAGACATTGTTGACAAGCAAAACAACAGTAAAAGCAGAGGAAAAAGTAGTGAAAATAAATGTAAATAGAGAGATGAGATGAATGAAGGAAGAAAAAGTCCGAATGCGAAACTGAAACCAAAACCGAATCGGAATTGAAATCAGGATTTTCGAATCTAACCCGCATTGTGTGTCACCCTTGACCCCAGCCATCACTCCTCCTTCATCCGGAATAGGACACGACGGGACAGTACAACAAAACCAGTTAACCAGTCGAGCAGTCATGAGCGCTATCACTTACTGGGACATCAAGTCAGACAGACGGGTGTCCTGTGTCCCCTTTCCTGTTTCCAGCATGTCCCTGTCTGCTCCTGCCTGCTCCTGCTCCTGTCCCCGGTCTGTCCCTGTCTGGGCCGTGTCTCTCCTGCTAAGTGTTTTTAGGCAAAAAGATTTCCACATGAGCAACGGGTTTTTTTTCGGGGTTTTTGAGGGGTTGGAGTATGTTAGGGAAATCTGGTTCTCTTGGGGGTTGCAAGGTCAGGTTAGGTCAGGGGTTAGGCCCATTCGGGAACTTGATTTGCATTTGGGATATGTTATGAGGTCACACACACACTCGCACACACACATGTCCTGGGATAATGGTTTATAAAATGACGATTATTTTTTTGTCGCTTTCGAATCGCTCACTTTTTGTAGGAAAAACAACAACCCACTGCTATTATCCTTTGGGGGGGGGAGGAGGGAAGTGGTTTGAGGTTAAGCGGTTCTCTACAAGGTTAAGTGTTGACTCCTGGCCTATGACAAGTCAGGGTTCAAGGGTCGCCCGTCCTCTCCCCCCACCTCCCATCCTCTCTTTGGGTATCCCTTTTCGGACACAATAAGCTCTTGATTAGTGGTGAAAGCATATGAGGAGGAGGAGGAGAAGGAGGAGGAGGAGGGAGAGGGTTGGAAAATGGTCTTGGCTTAGGCCAATTAGTGACTAGCTCATATGTGGGAGTGGGTACACCCATTTTAAAAATGGCGTCTTCTGACTACTTTCCACTTTCTTTTCCTTCTTGTACAGAGTTTTTCTTCATCTTTGAAGAGGTACTAACCCCCCCTGAGCTCAGCTCTTTGCTTTCTCTCTCTCTCTCTTATGTTAATTAGTAGCGCCAAATATTTTCACCAAGGAAAAGGGGTGGGGTTTGGGGGTTGGGGGAGGTCTCTGCCGCTCAGTTTAAAAGAAAAAGTTTTAAATTAATTATTAGAAAAAGCATCAGCTGCGGTGATGGAGGGTTGGCTCCAGGATGCGGTGGAGCCTGCCACATGAGCTCTTGCCAGCATGAGGGTTAAGATACACACACACACACACACATACACATGGGTGTATGTTAATGGGGTGAGTGGGTGTGTGTGGGTGTGCGTCACCTCCCTAGGCAATTTCCGCTGCCAAATTGAAAAATTACGCGAGCGCAAAGTTTCGCTGGCATCGCTGTCGCTGCTTTGATTTGCTCTACCGCTTTACCCCCCCTAAACCCCCCAACCCCTCCCCCCCCTTAGGGCTGTCAGGGCCAGCCGCTTCCCTCTTCTCACTCTTCCGCCCCCTGCAGGAGTCTCCACTCACTACTTAAGCGGCGCAGCAAAACATTTTTACATTTTATACGCTCATTACATAATTTCAAAGTACATGTGCGGAATTTTAGAAAGCCGAAAGGAGAAGCACCCGAAGGGGGTGTGTGTGTGTGTGGGTGTGTGTCAAGGGTGGGGGTAGGGGGTAGGGGGTAAAGCCTTAAAGCAAGATGAAAACCAAACTCAGGGCAGGCGGGGTTCTGCCTTTTTTTTGGGGGAAGAGCCTTGAGAGCTTTGAGTTTTTGGAGCTGTGCTATAAGGGGGGCAGATCCCTTTCCCTTTTCCTCTTTTTTCTTTTTTCTTTTTTGCAACAAAAAAACAAAACAAGAGAAAAGACAGCTATCGAACACACACACACACACACATACTCAGACATCGCGCTCACGCAGGAAAAACGAGAAAAACGCTAATGAAAATTAAAATGAAAAATTGCAAACGACGTGTGGCATAAGAAGGCAGTGGGGAGGGACACAACACCCCCCTATACACACACACACACTCTCTCACTTACACTTGCATACATTAGACACAATCATCGCTGTGTGTATGTGTGTGTGTGTGTGTGTGTGTGTGTACTTTCCTCACGCATTTCTCTGCTCTGCCTCAGCCTTTTGCCTTCACCTCGCTGACAGCGGAAAACAGAAAAAAGTAGAAACAAATTTTCCATTTTTACTTGGCACACCCCCCAACCCCCCTCTGGAAAGTTGTACTTAGAGGGAAAGGCAGTGCCAGGAGGAGGAGGAGGAGGAGTAGGAGGTGGAGGAAGGTAAGGCTTGGGGGTGGTGCTGCTCCGGCTGCTGATGGTGGTGGCAGCGCCAAGCGCGAGCGTTTGCCATTAGCATACACTACTCACATTTTATAATACATTTCTCCTCTCCTCTCTCTGTGTGTGTGTGTGTGTGTGTGAGTGAGTGTTGTGTGTTCATTTCATTACACAGTACATAATGGATGTGTGTGCCTGTATCCCTGTGTGTGTGTGTATGTGTGCAAGGACTAAAACTACCCTTTTGCCTAATTTTTAATCTCGCGCGTTGCGAAGCAACAGCAAAGCGACTAATGTCTCCTTCCACCAAGACTTTTAAATAATAGGAGAAGAAAAAAAAAAAAAAACAATTAATAAAAAATATATATGAAAAACAAAAACAAGTAAGAAAGCAAAAACCTTAAACTGAAGTTGCTTATTTAAGACACTAATTTAATCTTTAAGAGGGGGAGTTTTAGCATTTTAAGTTTCTGAAATCAAGTTATTTATACTAACGGACACAACGGACAAAGGTGAAAAAAGACAAATGGAAATAAAACAAAAGCTAAATTCATATAAACTTTATATGGAATTTAGGATAAAAGTAATTTATTACCTTAAGCTCTTATTATATTCAAGATAAAGGTGTTTAAATTAACGGACACAACGGACAACACGGACAAAGAGACAAACAGAGAAGTGGACACAACGGACAAGGCTTCAACTTCAACTAGATCTTAGAATAAAAAGGTTTTTAACAAGTTTGATAGTTCTAAACCTTATAATCTCCAAAGGGAAGAACATTATGCTCAAAGACACAACGGACAAAAGAGATAAA
Organism: Drosophila serrata; assembly: GCF_035046125.1. Taxonomy (NCBI): domain Eukaryota; kingdom Metazoa; phylum Arthropoda; class Insecta; order Diptera; family Drosophilidae; genus Drosophila; species Drosophila serrata. The sequence continues at coordinate 94,053 of NW_028257149.1, forward strand.
CGCCCCTAAAATGTAAATAAAATAATTAGAACCTATAATCTCAGGTATATATATAATAATAATCATAAATATTATGAAAACTAATCTAGTTACGAGATATAAAAGATATGAAAACCTTCAAGTTCCGGTCACAAAAAGTCAAAAATAAACAAAAATGTTTTAGTAAGCCATTAAAAATTAGCTTAGACTTAGTCAAAGTCAATTCACGTCATCTAAGCTAGTTTTAAATACATATATATATATTTATATTTCATATATATGTAATATAAATATATATATATTTATATATAACGATTTTTATCCCTTTTGGAGGTACAATTAAAAATGTAAATCAGCCAACGATGTTGCTGTGCCTCGACGTCAACGTCGCCCTTTTTTTTTAAATTCTTTCGTGTTCTGTTTTGTTTTTTTTTCCTCTTCCTCCCTCTCTCTCTCTCTCTCTTTCTCTCTCTCTCTCTCTCACTCTTTCCTCTTTCTCTGGAGAAATTTTTCGGCAACTGCTTTGATGGCTGCTGCTGCTGATGATGAAGTTCTGGGTGGGTGGGTGTTGGTTAGTTGGGTGGCTACCCCACCATTTCCTCTAGTCCTTGGCGTGTATGTAAATATTATATTTATTTATTTCGCGGATGACAACGACACACACACACACCCATACACACACACACACCCATACACACACACACACTTAAGCCCGGCTAGGAATGACTCGTCCTGGTCTGGTTTCTCTTCTTTCCTCTGCTCCTAATCTATTATTAAAAATGTTAACTGAAAGCATGCTTCGTATAAATATAGAGCGAGGCAAAGTCCTGGTCCTGGTCGTGGTTGTGGGGTCCTGGTAGTGGAGGAGTAAGGGAAGTGGGGTAGTGGTTGGGTAGGACACAAGCCAACATAAATACATATTTATTGTTGGTACAAGCAATTTAGCGAAAAGAAATCCAAATTATATCATAACTTTGTGTAGTGCGCCATCTGGGGTTTAGTTGCCTTGCTCTCCAGCTTCCTGTCTCCTGCCCCCTGCTCCTGCCTCCTGCTCCTGGTCCTGCCTACGCCTACAACAATGCCAAGGAAAGGCAGGAACAGCGGCAGCTGAATCTGATACTGAATCCAAGTCCTGGGCATAGACACAAGAAGCAGCAGCAACAGCAGCAGCACCAGGCAGGGATGGGCAGTGAGGGAGGTAGGCAGTACGAGGTCCTTGGTAGGAACTGTAGCCTTAGCCAGAGCAATAATTCTATGCCGATGCCGCCATTGTAGCCACGTTAAAGATGTTGCCACACATTTCTGTGTAGCATTCTCCACTCTCTCCCCACCCTCTCTCTCTCAGCCTTACTCCCTCTCTTTTTCTCTCTCACTGTGTGTGTCTCTCTCTCTCTCTCTCTGGGTTCTCTGTTTTGTTTTGGCCTTTCCCCGAGTTTTCTCCTTGCCCCAACTGGAGGAGCTAAGAGGGAGCAAGGAGGGCTTTGTAACAATGAAAACAATTACAACAACAATTGCGAATAAACATGCAAAAAGCAAAGTAGAAGATGAAGTAGCAGGAGCACCAGCAGGAGCAAAAGGACGAAGTAGAAGAAGAAGGTCCTTTTTTTGGGGCGAGAGTCAGAGCGAGAAACCGAATGAGAATGAAATGTTTTCTAATAAATTTTGCTTTATGTGCGCGGCGTGGCAAAGGGGGGAGGGGAGAAGTTGGGGGGAGGGATATAGGGGGAGGTAAAGCGAATAAATAAAAATAAAGTTTTATATTCATGTACCCCGCACACACACACACACACACACACAGAGGGGGAAGAACAACGCTTGCCACCCAATTGCCATTAATATGGCGGCTGCCTAACATCCATCTGTGTGCTGGTGTGTGTGTGCTACTGTGTGTGTGTGTGTGTGTGTCTCTAATGCCAAGTTGCCGTTTATTTTAACTTTGCCACCAACTTTAGAGGCAGCAGCAGTCCCAGTTGGTACCCCGCCCCCCTTGAGCCCCCCTTTTCCGCGACGACCCTGCTCAACTAAGCCGAAAAAAACTTTTTCTGCCATTTTGTTGCTTTTTCTTCTCGTTTTTCTTTTTTTTTTTACTATTTCCCAGCCACATTTTTTCAATTTTTTTTCCCAGTTTTCTTTTTTTTACTCATTGAGCTTCTCTTATTTCGCCGCCGTCGCTTATTCGTGTGTTTTTTTTCAAGTTTCTATTTTGTTTTTCTTTTTTCTCTTCCTTTTTTTATTTATTTTTTTGTTAATTTTTTAACGCATTTTGCGTGGGCCGCGTTTACTTAGTTAGTACGAATAGAGAAAGAGAGAGTGAGAGATAGAAGGAGCAAGAGAGAGAAAAAAAAAAATAGAAAAGAGAAAGGACGAGAGCAAGAGCGAGAGAGAAGGCAGAAAGGAGAACGAGACAAGTCGCGGATTGCGACAGCTCCGAAATGCCGCGACAAAGGTAAAAGGATTTTTGTGTAAGTTAGACGCGGGGCACTGAAGAGCTCAAGGATGTGGCATTGAGGGGGGGAGGAGGGGTGGTGATGGTTAGGAAAAAGCGAAATAAATTAAATGGCAGTCCCTTCTCTGTAGGTGTGTGTGTGTTGTCAAGGGGTTTGAGGCCCGCCACAGTCTGGGATCATCGATCGTTTTTAGGCTCCATCAGGGACAAGTTTTTTAAGAGAAGCCACACTTTTTAGTGTGACCATGCCAAAGATCTTTAGTCTACAAAAAATAAGATTTAAAAAAAGATTTTAAAAAAAAAAAATTTAAAAAAAGGTGAGAAAGAGAAAGAGATTCTCCAGAAAGCAGAAAGAAAATAAGAGATTCTCAAAAAAACAGAGAGTGAAAGATTTTAAAAAAGGCAAAGCGAGGGAAAGAGATTTTTAAGAAAGCTCAACAAAAAAGAAAGAGAAGAGATTTTTAAAACTCGAAAAAATCAGGATGAGAAATTTTTAAGAAACCAAAAGAGAAAGAGAGAAATCGAGAGGCACAGAGAACACAAGAAAGAGAAGGCAAGAAATCAGAGAGAAAGAACAGTACAGAGAAAAGATTCAGAAAAATGGTGGGAGAGGAAGAAAGAGATTGTCAGGCAAAAAAATTAAAAGAAAAAGATTTTTCAATTATTTTTTAGCTAAGGAAATCAATATAAACAACCAATATAAACAACCTATATAAACATTCAATAAAAACAATGTAGCATTCAACTATTAAAAATTTAAGAAATACATCCTCGCATCCTTCTAGTGTGATCATCCCACAAATAAACAAGCTTAGATTAAATTTAGAGATTCTACAAATTAATTTAAGGATTATAAATTCACAAATTTATGAAAAATGCAGCCAACTGTTTAGTGTGACCCTGCCCTAATTAAGTACTCGCAAAGCAAATATGTTAATGAGACTCCAAGTCCAAGTTCTATGGATCAATTTAAACATGGATTATCAAATGCAGTCACACTGTTCAGACATTTCTGATAAAAGAGAGAGTGGGAGGAGGAGGAGGAGGTGGAGGTCACTCACGATGGGCCATCAACATTTACGCGCGCATAAAGCATAAAGGAAAAAGGCCCAAATTGGATTCCAAGGGGGGGGGGACTAAGGCTAGTTGCAGGAGCAGAAGGGGAAAGAGAGTAAGAGAGTAAGAGAGAGAGAATTATATCACAAGAGATGATCCCGGGGGTCATAAACTGCCCGAAATAGAAATGCCCGAATGTTTACTATCCATTCCCATTCTCATACTCATACTTTATGCGCGCATTAATAATTTCGTATTGGCCGCAATAAAAAAAAAAAAGGCAGGAGCGGAAGTAACGGATTCTGAAGGACCAAGAAGCAAGGATAAGACGGAGGAGGAATGGGCCACAAAGCGGAATAACAAAAATCAAAGCATGCTCAGGTCATTAAAGTTAACGCTGGACCAGTCAGAGGGGTTGGATAGTAGTAATCGTCCTGGTCGTCCTGGTCGTCCTGCTGATGCCAATACAATTGAATCCCAAGTCCGTTTCCCAGTCCCCTTTTTCGCTCTGCTTTGTGTATGTACTACTTCTACTTCTTCCTAATCAACCCTTTATGAACCCCTTTAAAAAAAAGGGGGAAAAAGTGAACAAAAAAAAGTGATGAAACAAAAAACAATAAAATGTAAAATTAGAAGTATTCAGCCAGTTTTCCCATCATCTTAGCTTCTCATTGAAAATCATCTTCTGATTCTAATTTAAATTCAATTTAAAAACTATTTTTGATACCATTTCCATATGAAACTTTGATTTTGATAGTTATCAAAAGATATATCATCGTTGATCGATCTAAAGCAGAGCTCTATGCTTATTATGCTTTTGCCCAATTTCCGAAAAAAACCCAAACTTACACTTACATCAAAAATATATTACAAAAAAAGTAAAGCAAGGCAAGGGAGGCTTTCGCTGGCAAAGGTGAGCAGCGGTGGCAGCATCCACCAGTCAGCATCATTAAGGGTAGTTTCCAGCATCGTAAAAAATATAGAGAAATAAAAATTGAAAAAAGCAAAAGCAACAACAGCAAAAGCAGCAATAACAAGGTCGGAGCAAGACGAAGTCGAAGTCGAAGTCAGCAGCCAGCCAGCCTCTGCCTCTGCCTCTGTCGCAGTCAACGTCTACGCCAACGACGACGCACAACTACAAGCACAAAGCTTAAGGAAAAAGGACTACAGGGGAGGGGGGTAAAAGAGCGCAGAAACAAAAAGCGAAATAAATAAAAAGTATCGATATAGAAAATTTTTGAAGAAAACTGCGCTGCGGCGCAGCTGCTATCCTTGAATGAGTTCGCGAATAGGGTTTTTGTGAGTAAGTGAGTGGGTGGTGGGGAAGGGGAAGGGGGATTTCCTAGGGTAGGGGGGGGGGGGGGTTAACTACAATTTTAGAGAACTCTAGACCTCCACCCCCCACCCATCCCAGACAATGTCTCTCGCCCAAAATCAATGAGCGGCATTCCAAGACAGGCGGCGGTAAAGAGGCTGGGCTGGGTTTTGTACAGATTTTTAGGGTATTCCAGGGGTTGCCGGGATCTCTTAGAGGGGTAAGGGTCATACCAAATAGTGGGGGGGGATAGGGTCTTATTAATAGGAGTAGGGTCTTATTACAGGGGAGCTAGGATCTCATTAAGGATCTTACCAAAGGGGGGTAGAGTCCTTCTAAGAAATAAAGGGGTAGAGTCTTCCTAAAAAAGCAGTAAGGTCTTCTGCTAGAAAAATAGGGGTAGAGTCTTTTTTTTGGAAGAAGTGCTAGTAAAGTCTACTCTATAGTATCTTGCTTCGAAGAAAAGGGGATAGAGTCTTCCCTAAGAAGAAAAAGGACTAGAGTCTTCTCATAGAAGAAAAAGGGGTAGCGTCTTCCTAAGACAACTGAGCTGGGGTAGGTGTCACAGTAGCTGGGACACTTTTAATTTTCAAGTATCTCTCTTCATTTTCCACCTTCCCCCTTTTCTTTTTTTTTTTTTGGCATACAATGAAACTTTAGCGCCACGTTTCCATGGATATATCTGGGTCAAGAGACAACAAGAGAACCCTATCCAACACCCATAACCCCCTCTTTGGGAAATTAAAAGAAATATGTTCCATTTCATTTGAATATATCGGGTGGGAGGTGTGTGTGTGTTGTAGTGTGTATTGAGAGGGGGAAGGAGAGGGAAAAGATTGTTGCCGAAATCAAGAGGAGCCACCCAAGCAGCTCGTTCTCCTTCCTGCTCATCAGCTCATCCTTCTACGAACTCGTCCTTGTTCCCTGAGCGTCTTCAGCTTGAAGCTTCCTTTGACTACACCTTACCCCTTACCCAATTTTCCCTAGCTGCTCCTCAGCAGCAACAGCAGCCATTAAGTTTTCTCGCTGTAATAAAAAATTTTTCTCTTTTTTTCGGTGTGTGTGTGTGTGTGTGCGTACTTTTGTGTTTGTTTGCTTGAGAGTGTGTGTGTCTGTGTGTGTGTAGATACTAAATTTTCTAGTTCGTTTTATTTCCTTTTTTTTTGCCTTTGCCTCCTTGGCATTAGTGTTTATTTATTTTTTCTGCTCTCTCCCTGCTTCGCTTTCTTACATTCTTCTTTTTTTTGCGCTTTCTTTTTACTTTTTTCTCTTCTTTTTTTTTGAAAAGAAGATTTATGTAAAATGCGGCGTCGGCGGTAAAAGAGATGGAAGGGTGAGAGGAGGAGGAGGAGGAGGATTGAGGAGAAATAGTCGCAGATGCTGTTGCTGTAAGTTTCACGCAGCTAAAAAAGCAAAACTGCCGAAAAACCCATCCACCAAAGGCAGCCACCCCCTTTTTGTTGCCCTTGCGGCCGCCTACCTCAACTTGTGGCTCTCTCTACCCCCTTTACCCCTCTCTGCCACTGCTTTTCTCGCTTTCCCGGGGCTTCGTCCTTTGACGCGGCTTTGGTCGCGATTTGGGGTCCTGGCCTGGTCTGGGGGGGGGGCTTTGAGGGTTGGCACAGTTGGTGGTTGGCGCAAAAAGTTTTGCAGGCAAGTTTAATGTTTAGATTTCTAAGACGCCATCGGATTTTCAACTATAAAATATTCTTTTCATTTTTTTACAGACCACCACCACCACCACCACCACCACCACCCACTAACCAAAACCAACCACCTCCCGCCTCCCCCTTGAAAGCCATTAAAAGCAAACGCTGAATTATAGTACTCCCTAAATACATACACACAAACAGTCCAGGAAAATCCTTGGAGAGGGTTTCAAGTTTTCCAGGGGGGGCTGCTTGTTGCGGTGCTTAGTTGTTAGTTGCTAGTTCCTTGGTCCTTGCCACAGTGGTCTTAGATATGACAAAAAGCTCTTCAAAAAAAAAAAATACTAATAATAATTTAATTAAACTTCAAGGTTGCGGGTTCATTGCTTAAATAAAATATCATATATATGATATTTATTCTGTACAAATATACCCAATATTTGTGGTTCTTAGGTGGAAACTTTGGCAAATAGAAGGCAACTTCGCACAATTGTCAATTGTTGAAGCAGCTGGCTTCATGTTTTGCAAGCGCAACTCCAATGTTAATGATCCACGAATTAGCCAAGTTGGTGAGAGTAACTCCATTGACCTTAGAGTATGACCAAAGAAAGCTGTTTAAATAGTATGTGTATAAGTCTACCAATTGTTTACTACACTGACAGAAATTAACCTTTGGAAATATTTTGTATGAGTTGAATTTAGATGGTATAAAGTGTAAACTATATTTTTAAAGAAGTTAAATAATCATACAACCTTACAATTAGTATTTTCTATTATAAAACCATCAAAATTGCACAAGTCTGGCATATATTTTACTAAAAACTATTATTAAAATAATAAAGAATAAAGGAAAACATTGCAAAATTGTTTCCAACTGATGGTTTTATCTTTAAAGTTTTCATAACTATAATAAGTAGTTGAACAAACTTATTGGAAACCCATTATTATTAAGTATTTACCAAAAGACCATTAAATAGGAAAACAAAATAAAATCTTTCTCTATAGTTTTTGGATTATTACCATTATTTTTGTACCACTGTGCCTTGGCATTGGTCGAAGGCCACGTGCCAGTTTGTCGACCAACGGGGGGAGGAGAGTAAACTTAAGGGGGGCAGCAGGAAGAGAGAAGAGGAGGGGAGGGTATGGGGTACTGGAAACTGGTGGGTGGGCAGGTTCGACTGATTCAACGGAAAATCTAGCGAAATCGAAGCAAAAGGAAACCAAAAGTTTTTCCTTACCCCTCCCCTTCCACCCACGCACTTTTGTTGGTGCTTTTCTGCTCGAATGAATTTTAGAATTTTGCCGCATTTTGTCTCTCAACTATGTGCAATAATATAAAGCAATCCAGCTGGGCCCTTCCTCCCCCTGAGATCCTGCTACTGTTCCTGCTTCTGCTTTTGCTCCTGTTACTGTTCCTGCTTCTGCTCCTGCTTGTGCTTCTGCTTTTGCTTCTGCTCCTGCTTTTGCTTCTTAGTAGCCCCAAGCTGGAGGATAACTAAAGTAGAGAAGGCAACAAAAGGAACAGCAATCAGTGGAGGCAGGAGCCAGGATCCAGGAGTAGTAGCATAGAATACGACGCATAGAAAAGGACGAGGCAGGCGAAAGGAAAAATGCCACAAAACGTGCTTCTAAGTTATTTTTCATTTGCCACGCTCAGCGCCAGATGACCCTCCTCCTGCTGCTCCTGCTCCTGCTCCTGCTCCTTCCAAATCCTTACCACCACCCACCTTTACTCCCCACCTAAGAGAGTATAGTTAGGCACAAGGCGTAGGGCAGCCCCCATTTTAAGATTTATGTCGGTGATTATTTCTAAGTTTTTGTGCGCTCAACGTGGTCCTTTATCCGCTATTCCCGAATCCTCTCTATTCCCAGCTAAAAAAGAAAGCTTTGAAAAGGAAACCCAGGCAGGTAAGGCAGGACCCAAATGCTGCTAGATGAGTTTCCTGGGGGGGGGGTCCAGGACCTGAGATAATTCCCGGGAATGGCCAAGCAAGAGAGAGCAAAAGCAAAAGCAGCAGCAAAAGCAGCACAACTTTTAGAAAATGTTAGTTTTTGCGTGAGCGGAAAAGTTGGCAGCTTTTCGCTGCTGAATAAGTACAGGATCAAGTGGAGGCAGAGGCTTCCCAGTGGGAGCTACTTTGCTACAGGAAGGCGAAAGTCGATTCATCTCGGATCAGGTGGGGAGGTGAGGAGGCCTCCCTCCGATTGATAGTTCGCTTTGCCTGAGCTACTTTTCTCTCTCTCTCTCTCTCACTCTCATACTCACTGTGGAAAAGGTTTTCCCAGCAGCATAAAAAATCTAATCTAATCTATCTAATGTGCCTCCTTCCTGGCACTCCTGTTGTTTCCGCTCTGGTTTTTCCTTGCTTTTTTCTAAGCACAATACTATTTTCTTATTTTGCCGTATTTTTTGTTTGCTTTTTCTGCTTTGTTGTTGCTACATTTAAAATGTTTTATTTGGCCATTTGTATGTTTTATGGCATTCCTTGTTACCAACGAGCGAGAGAGCTTCCATTGATGCTCTCACAAGAGGTTACATTCACTACAACAGGTAATAAACACCTGTAAACTGTAGTCAAATCTGACAAAGTTATATCCTTTTGCCAGAACTTTTAATCTCATAAAGTCTTCTTTCTGCCTTCTTGATTTCTTTAATTATTAAAAGTTAAATGAAGAGTATTCAAAGTTCGTTGAATTTCCATTTGATTTCTTAGAGCGCCTCCTTTTGTTGCGTTTTACTTTATTTAATTTATGGCCCGCACAAGGAGCAGTCAGCAACATAAATAAATAATTGAAGCTTTATAAATCTAAAACAGTTGCCAGTAGTTGATAATTTCCCCTTACCCAATTTTCCTTCTATTTTTCTATATATTCCATTATATAATGTATATAGCTATACCTACATGCTCTGCTTATCAGCAAAAAACTAAACAAAATGCAAGGGGAACGGTAGCAAGGACTTCAAATCAAGGGGGTTCCCCGTCCATTGTCGTCGTCGTCGTCGTCTGAGCCCGCAGATTTTTTCCAACTTTTTCTACCGTGCTTTCAGCTATAGCTTCCCCCACAATCTTCTCTTTCCGCTTTGCCTCTGCTCACTGTCAAATTTACTTTCGTTTTTAGTCTGCGTATGCTCATTCATTCCACAAAAAAAAAGAAGAACAGAATGGGAAAGGCAAAGAACTTGGGGTAGACGAAGTCTATATACCCTAGGGATGTCATAATATATCGATAAATCTATTATTTATAAGTATTTATTCTAAAAGTTGTTGAACAATTCAATATTTGTGAAATATATGCTATGAATATGTAGTCTTTTTAATTTATAGGAGATATTTTACAGAAAGAATTGTATATTTTCTTTAATATATCGAAGCAATTTAATCGAAAAGAGACAAAATATATTCATATTCGATATTTTTCAGTATTTATTTATTTTATATATAGTGTAATTATAAATATATTTGAGAATATATATTTGAAAAGAAACAAATAAATTCAATAAAATAGAATATTTTCGGTACAATTGATATTTTAATAAATATTTATTTATATTTTTAAATTAACTTGAATTATATTACATAGATATAAATAAGTTATTGGTATTAAACAATCATTAAACATATTACCATTTGATTAGCTTTAAAACTCTTGTTAAAATGGTCTAAATTGATTCGCCTGTTGTTTTTAGAAAACCTTTTTTTTTGCTTGGCATATTTCCAACTAATATTATGATACCCTTTATTTCCAAGGACGGGTATATGGTATGGGTGAAGGCTGTTTAAGCGGAAGGAGTACAGGGTAAAAGGTACAGGGTACAGGATACCAGGGTACAGGATACCAGGGTACCAGGGTACCAGGGTACAGGGTATTAGGGTATGGGTATGCTCTACCCACACAAAAACTCAACTTAAATGCGACCACTAAAAAGGAGCAGACGGCAAAAGCATGAAAAAAGCACGCACACACGCACTTGCCATATACCCACACACACACACACTTTCGCACACACACACATAAAGAGCTGCACAAAAAAAATACGATATTAAAAGTAATAATAAGTGCCTTATGCGGGAAAGGGGGGCGGGGACGACCACCCGCACTTAGATATTGAAATGAGTATGTTTTTAAATATAAAAGGATGCCTGCCTTTCACACACACACTCGCACACACACACACATAGCAGAAGCAGCAGCATATCCCCCTAATATCCACTTACAACAACAGCAACTAATACCAGCGAAAAAGAAATATATCAAGCAACCCTCGTGTGCTTTTTATTTTTCAAAGTTACTGGAAACTCTCCGTCGCCCCCCTTCCCCTCTCCACCTTCCTGTAGCCGCGCTCCTTTCGTTTTCATTTCACCGCGTGTCCTTTTTTTTAGGCTGCTCCGGTACTTAGTTTGTTGGTCTGCAGACTCCATAGATGCCGGGAGATGCGGCAAAAGAGTGTCTCATCTATTCAGCTTTCGAGCGAAAAACTCTCTAAACACCGCAGCAGCAAAAGCAGCAGCAGCAGCACATGACAAAAGGTGCGGTGGGGGGGGGGGGATTGGGTGGCATATATGCGACCCCGCCACTTATCATATGGCAAAAGAAATACACTGAGAGAAGATTTCCATATGGATTGATGACATGTTTACTATACCCTTTACAGGGTATTATAATTGTAGTCAGAAGCTTCAAACGCGGTGAAGAAATCATTTCCGACCCTATAAATCATATATATTCTTGATCAGCATCAACAAGAGAGTCGATCTAGCTATATCAGAAAAAAATTTAATTTTTTTTAAATTTTCAACATTTTTCAAGGGGCTAAATCCTTAAAATAGTCACCAAAAAATTGGTAAAAATTTTAATCTTCTAAAATTTTAAATTAAATATGCAGAATTTTAAATCCAGTTAAAACTAACATAAAACAGCTTTCCGAATTAAAATTAATGCATTTTTGGCTTAGTTATGACATTTTTCAACTTAAATTTGTTTAAATAATTGCCTTATAAAAATATAGTAAATATCGTCCCATAAATGACATTACATTTTTAATCAGAAGCTTGAAATTATATGAAGGAGTCATTTTCGACCCTATAAATCATATATATTCTTGATCAGCATCACAAGCTGAATCGATCTAGACATATCAGGCAGTACAAAAAAAAAATTAATTTTTTTAACATTTTTTAAAGGGTTAAAATGGTCAAAAAAAAATTGAAAATTTTTAATAATTTTTACATTTTTATTGGAGTATGCAGCTTTGTTGGCCTATTAAAAACTAACATAGGAAAGCTTTCCGAATTTAAATTAATTCATTTTTGGCTTAGTTATGAAATTTTAAAGCTTAGATTTGTTCAACAAAATTGTCATATAAAAAAATTACAAAAATATCTATTCAAAAAATTCGATTATTTTAAGCTTTCTGATTTTATAAAATAATTTTATGACAAACTGCAAGAGTATATAAGGTAGTTTCCTTTGTTTCTTTTTATTAATTTTTTTCTTTAAATACTTTTAAAAACAGTTGGGAATTTTAGGACATCAACAAGTAATAATAAATAATATTATCCAGAAAATTTAATTTATTTAAAGAGTGATTTATTTTTGTTGCTATTTCAAAATTCCTGAAAATACAACACTATAATAAATTTACTTAAATAATTTACAATTGGCTCTCAAACGCCTCCCATTTGTTTCTCTCAGTGCATGAGAACGCGTCTAAAAATCACCTTTTCTCCACTACTAATTCCGCTTATCCCGCCGTGCACTTGTAAGCTACAGACTCAGGACCCAGTCTACTCCATCCCTCTTCCCCCCCTTTTTTGTGACTCTGCCAGAGCCTCTGCCTTCGCACACACACACACATTTAGAGGGAGAACACAAGATGAGATTGTTTAACTACGAACACGTAGTTAAAAAACGAAAAAACGTGTGGAGAAATGAGAGCGCGACTCTGCTTAACTAGCGACTGCAACTGGGAGCAAAGTCGACGTCAAAAATTGAAAAAATATATACAACTACAGCGACAGGAGACTCCATTCTCCAACTCACAAGGAGTCCTTAAGCACACACACACACACACACACACATGCAGTGGGGGTGGTTTTGCCTTGAAAAAAAAAAAAGCAAAAAGAAAAACAACAACATAAAGAATTTCGCGCAGTAAAATCTAAAGCGAAATTGCCGCGGCAAAAGGAAAGAAAGGGGGGAAGGAAGGCAGAAAAAAAAAACGAAGTGAAAAGTAAAGAAAGAAATGGTGAAATAAAAACCTTGTTTCCGCGCAAGTTACAAGAGTACAGCCCCCCCCCCCCTTTGGATTTTTCCCCCTCACCATTCCTTAGATTTTTCCCCCTTTACGTTTGCCTAAAAAGCTAAGCTCAGAAAGAGAGAGAGAGAGAGACACACACACAGACTCACCTTCGCCTTGGAGCAGAACGAAGAAGTTCAGATATTTGCTAGCAATAAAAGTAGTAATCAGCTGGCAGAGGAGCAGGAGCAGGAGCAGGAGCAGGAACAGGAGCAGGAGCAGGAGCAGTAAGGGGAACAGGAGCAGTAAGAGGAGCAGTAAGGGGAACAGGAGCAGTAAGAGGAACAGGAGCAGTAGCAAAGGGAGGGGGGGATGCCCCCGAAGAGCAACGAGACGGCGACGTCGGACGCGACTTTGCCGAGTTAGAAAGAGATGAGATGATTAGAAGCAGCAGCAGCAGAAGCCGCGAAGAGCAGAAACAGCGAAAAAAAAAATTAAGGAAAAGAAAGGGGGGAAAAGGGGGGTCGGCTCACAATAAATGCGCCGCGTAACGAGAACTTTTCATTTTATGTAATTTGAGTTCGTTTTTTTCCGGCTCTGCTTTGTGTGTGCTGCCCCCCTTTACTCCTCCCACCACCCACATAATTTTCTTTTTCGCCATCGTTGTGCCTTTGCTCACTTTTCTATAACATTCGAATTTTTAAGTGAGTCTGGTGCCAGCCTTGGCCCCCATGTCCTACTGTTACTTTTACTGTTACTGTTACAGTTACTCAGCAATGTATATCGAAAGGATATCGATAGAAATATCGAAATTAATATAGAAACTATCGAGGATCATATTGATATTATCGAGATTAATATCAGAAATATCTAAAATAATATAATATTGAAAATATCAAGAATAATATAAAAGAATAAGATAAAAAAAATATCTAGAATAAAATAACAAATATCTAGAACTATATAAAAAAAAATCTAGAATAATATAAAATAAATCAAAACAATATACAAAAAAAAAAATTTAAATAATATAAAAAAATTTAAATAATATAAAAAAAACTTAAATAATATAAAAAAATTTAAATAATATAAAAAAAATTTAAATAAAATAAAAAAAATTTAAATAATATAAAAAAAATCTAGAATATTATTGAAAATATCTAAAATAGAAAAATATCTAGAATAAATAATATAAAAAATATGTGGAATAAAATCAAAAATACCTAAAACAATATAAAAAAAAATCTAGAATAATATAAAAAATATCTTGGACAATATAAAAAATATCCAAAATAGTATAAAAAATATCCAAAATGGTATAAAAAATTTCTAGAACGATATAAAAAAATCTAGAACAATAAAAAAAAAACAGAATAATATAAAATAAATCTAGAATAATATAAAATATATCTAAATAAATATAAAAAATATCTAGAATAATATAAAATATATCTAAAATAATATAAAAAATATTTAGAATAATATTGAAAATATTTAGAATAATATTAAAAATATTATGATGCACTACAATTTCTAAATATACAAAATGCACCTAAACTAAGGCATACTGACAAAAATATTATGATTAGTTTGATACACTGTATTTTTTAAGTAACAAAAATTTGCAACAATATCAAAAAATGTAAAAAAAAATAAAAACGGAAGCTAACTTCGGGAAACCAAAGATTATATACTCTTGCAGAGAAAATTGATCATAACTCAGTCAAAAATGCATTAATCTTCAATCAGAAAGCTTTCCTATGCTAGTTTTAATGAGATTAATAAATCTATTTACTCAATAAAATATTGAAAAATTTTTTAAAAATTTTGTCGATTTTTGACATTCAAATAATTAAAAAAAAAAATGAGAAAAAAAAAGTTTTCTACCAAACATGGCTAGATCGATTCGGCTGTTAATGCTGATCAAGAATATATATGATTTATAGGGTCGAAAATTTTTCTTTCCCTGCTTTGTAAGCTTCTAACTGGTATTCTAATACCCTTTTCTATTAATGATCAATGATCATTGAACTCTGCACTCGCTCTGTATAATTTTTGAATTAATTTCAAAAACTCCAGGGTATTTAAGGCGTTGCAACCCCTTGTTTCCTCTGGCAACTGTCGCGATTCGTGGCGACACTTCTGACTCCCCTCTCAGTCGCTGCCTCTGCTGCTGTTCAAATTACTGAAAGCGACATTAATTTTTTAGAATCGCGCGTATATGTGTTCAAGGATTCACACACACACACACACACACACAGCTTCCCTTTCGGAGTCCTACCCAGTTTAGAGGGGGGGAGGAAGGGAAATGGTATGGAACTGGGCTCCGGGTAATGGGTAGTAAACGCGTGTGTCTGCGTGAATGTAGTTGTATTATTTATCTTTATACTTTATTTTTTATTCTCTCTACTCTCTACACTCTCTCACCTTCTTCTACTCCTCCCACTCTTTACTGCATACAGCAGTTAAAATATATTATAATGCCTTGCTCCACATAAAAAAAAAAAAAAAAAATACACAGAAAGGAAATTGTCTGGAACTCCTCCCTCAGGGACTCGGTTGTGTCGGCACTAAATAAAATGTATTTACAAAAATTTACAAAAATATTTTGCCTACACACGTATAGGTTGTATGGAGTTGATTATTTTTATATATTTATATTAAAAAAAATCATTTTTAGAATAAAAAAAACAATTATTTTGAAGGAAAATAGGTTGTTATAAAGTAAAATAAAAATTTGTAGTTTAAAATTGTATTTCAAAAACCATATTTTATACTGAAACAAGAAAGGAGACTAACTTCAAGAAGCATAAGTTTATATAGCCGTGCAGTTTCCTATCGAATTATAGAATAGAATCGGAAATCGATCATAAATAAGCTTAAAATATTTGTATTCCTTGAATCGATATTTAACTATATCTGTATGAAAATTTTTTCGATAAATCCAAGTTTAAAAATCGCATAACTTATTCAAAAAAGCGCCAATTTTAATTCGGAAAGCTTTTCCATGTTAGTTTTTATCAGCTTTATAAATCTGCATAATTTATTTAAAATTTTAAAAAATTAAAATTTTTACCAACTTTTCGAATCTCAATTTTAACAATTTTAACCTCATAAAATTTGGAAAAAATTTGAAAAATTAAATTTCTCTCGGACATATCTAGATCGATTTGGATTTTGACGCTGATCAAGAATATATATGATTTATGGGGTCGGAAATGACTCCTTCACTTACTTTTAAGCTTCTGACTGAAGGTCCATTACCATTTTTGTACCGAAATTAACAATATTTTTAAATGAAATTTTTTTGACAAATCAAAATTTTAAAATCTCATAACTAAGCCAAAAATGCATTAATATTGATTCGGAAAGCTGTTCTAATCTAGTTTTTATAGCGCTAACAAATCTGTATACTCAGTTTTTAAATTTAGCCATTTTTAAATTTTGTCAAATTTTGACATTTTAAAAGATGAAAAATAACATCATAAAAAATGTTGAAAAAAATTTTAAAAAAATTTTCCGCCGAAGATAGCTAAATCGATTCGACTCCTCTTGCTGATCAAGAATATATATGATTTATGGGGTCGGAAATGACTGCTTCAGGAATTATCACCAAATAAAACATCAAATATGTTCCTTATAGGAAATATAGATCAATATTTTTATTTTATATGATAATTTTTTGTAAAAATCAGTATTTGTGTTATACAATTCATAAAATCTTTATTTTTTATATTTATAAATTTAGTTTTTAAAATTTTCCCAATATTTTTATGCCCTGGCAGTGTATTATAACTTCAGTCACAAGCAGAAGTTCTATTAAATTTTTTATTTATTATTTTTCCTATTTTCAATATTTTTTTCTGTTTTAGTGATTATTTGGGGCTGAGAGAGAGAGTTTATTATTGTTCGTTTGGGGGTTAAATATGAGCAAAAGTTAACCCTAATTCAGATTAAAGAGATAACTAATAACACACGACCCGAGTCTAGAATCGGCTATCGAATCAGCTATAGATATATGTATATATATATTTGGCTACCTATTGTTACCCCCCTTTTACCCTTAATTTTTTTTTATGCCCCCCCACACCACCTGAAAATGATTTTATGTGACAATTAAAATGCATTTTTGTGCAAAAATGAAAGCCCCATGAATAATGGCAGAAAATATTTGGCGTCACTGGCTTTTTCTACATAATGCTCGACTTTTTTTACCGCAACATTTTTGCACACACACACACTTTAACACACACACTTTAAGGGGGGGTGTGGTCCAGTCCGGCCATATTTATATTTGCCTATGTAATGATTTTTTATTAAAAATAGAAGAGAGTCGTCGAGTCGCAAATAAAAAATGAATGGCGAAAATCGCATCAGAGAGACCCCATAGATACCCCAACCCTTAATCCGACTGCGAAATTTATCGATGAAGCGTTCTCTTTGGCACAAAAAAGAAATATAATAATATAAAATATATAAAAAAAGATGCCACCAAATGAAATGTTAATTTTATTTTGATGTAATATTTAACAGCGACGCGTCGTCCACACACACACACACACACACAGACACACAAACAAGGACACAGTCACATATGGCCAGGACCTGTGTATGGTCTATCTGCTCTGGCAGCTGACATTGCTAACAAACAATGCAAATCACTGCCAGGAAGGCACACCAGCTTCACCCCCGCTCTTTCTTACTGCACAGCTCCCAGCTGCCAGGACCTTTTCCCTTTTTTGCTTTTGCCATCCTGTCAAATCATCATAACAACGGCAGGACCCCCAAAAAAGAAAAAAGAAGAAAATACAGTTTCAGGGAGAGGAAGAGAGAGTAAGGGGGCAAAGGGAAGTGACTTGCATTGACCAAAAGTTGAATATATATACATATATATATATATTATATTAGATATATATATTTATTGCCTCACTTTGTGGTCTTAAAAGATCCAATTAAGGTTTTGACAAGACCTCAAGTGTCAATATCAGAAATTGAAACCACAATCAATATGATATTATAGTTCCTTTTTAACATTTTCATATAAAACTATACTTTAGAAAGAAATTATAAGTTCAAAGTTGATATATTGTTGGTTATATATTTAAATTATATCTGAACAATGAAAAGTATCCTTAATCAAAGTGATCTTGTGACTTATCCTTGAGTAACTTTAATATAACTGCTACTTAACTGATCCTGGCTTAGGGATCCCAAAGTTTGATCTTTAAGGGTTTCCAGCAAATCAGAGATATAACAGAGATATGGTAAAGATATAGCAGAGATATCTTAAAGATATACCCAAGATATGAGAGATATATATTAGAAATATATGGAATATCTTCTCCTATATATGTTAGAGATCTAGAAAATATATTCTCCTATATATGTATGTTAGAGATATAAAGAATATCTTCTCCTATATATGTTAGAGATACATAGAATATCTTCTCCTATATATGTTAGAGATACATAGAATATCTTCTCCTATTTATATTAGAGATATATAAAATATCTTCTCCTATATATGCTAGAGATATAGAAAATATATTCTATATATATATATATATTATATGTTAGAGATCTATAGAATATCTTCTCCTATATATGTTAGAGATACATAGAATATCTTCTCCTATATATGTTAGAGATATAGAGAATATATAGAATATCTTCTCCTATATATGTTAGAGATATACATAATATCTTCTCCTATATATGCTAGAGATACATAGAATATCTTCTCCTATTTATATTAGAAATATATAGAATATCTTCTCCTATTTATATTAGAAATATATAGAATATCTTCTCCTATTTATATTAGAGATATAGAAAATATCTTCTCCTATTTATGTTAGAAATATAAAGAATATCTTTTTCTATATAAACCTATATATCTTTATTTCTATAGAGAATATCTTTTTCTCTATAAATAGTGCAAAAAAAAAAAAACAAGAAATATCCTTTTTAAGGCCTTTACAAACTTTTTATACTTTCCCTTCGCTTTTTTTCGTTTCTTTTGCTGGCGGGAAATAGGCTCACACACACACACCGTAAATGAGCGAATGAGCAGGCGACACACACACACACACACACACACACCCATATATACATATTCATGTATGCAAAAATAAGTACAAAAAAAGTGAAAAAAATTGTGTGTGTGCTCGCAAAGCCCCGAACGACATGCTAAAAATTTGTATAGAAAATTAGTTAAAAAATTACTCCGCAGACACGCGCACGCATATTGGGGGGGGGTAGTGGGGTAGAAGGGGGGTATACCTCACTTTACATATGCGCACACACACACACATACACCCACACACACACTCTTGTGTGAGAGAGACAGCAAGTGGCAGTCATTGCACGAGTTAGACACAGTTGGCATTAGTGGGCGGTGTTAGAAAGAGCGCGCATCCCCCGCTTAGCCTCCACACCCCTTCCCCCTTCCCCCTTCCCCCTCCTCCCTCTTACTTTTACCTACACCCACACACACACACAAGGACACACACCCACTCGCCTGAGCCATGTACAATTTTAATGTTTAGAGTCGCTCGCGCTTAAAGTTTGTCATAAAGCACCCCATTAAAAAAAGGGCGAACAGCGAACCTAATGGAGCAGGGGGAGGGGTACATACTCTGAGGAGGGGGGGAGGGGTACATGAAGCTCAGGTGGGGGGGGGGTTACACACCACCAAAGGGGGGGGGGGGGATCCTTCCTTTTGGTAAGGACGAAAAACCAAGAGAGCCAGAAAGAGAGCTCCATCAAATTAAATACAAATGCGAATTAGAAAAACTTTTTCCCCGTTTTTCCTTTTTTTGGTTTTTTGTTGTTTTTGTTTTTGGCTCCACACACACACACACACACACACAGAGAGAGCTTTGTGTACATATGAAAAATTAAATTGGCTGCTGCCGGCTTCGCCGTCGACTGTCACTAACAGACTAGCGCGAATGCTAAAGAGGCAAAGACTAGCAGGGGGGGGAAGAGGTACTCCTCGGTGTGTGTGGTGTGTGTGGGGTGTGTGGCATACGCACATGCCAGCAGAAAAGCAAAAAACTTTTGCCAAAAAAAAAAAAGAAGGAGGATGCCGCCAGGATGTGAAGAAAGGCAAAGGGATTTGGTAAGATGGGTAGAAAAAAAAAAAAGGTAAGGAGCAGGAGATAGGGGTAGCCAAGGAACACGAAGGGGGAGGGGAAAGAGGGAACCAAGGGGGGTACAAGACAAGTTAAAACAAACACAAGACGAGTCAAAGCAAGCAAAAGAAGCCTTGGCAGCAGCTCCAAGGAGCAAGCATTGCAAAGGAAAAAGGACCTGTCAAAGTCGCTGTCGAAGACAACTCTGAAATGATGACGATGATAATCTTGATGAAATGATGAATGCACTTTTCACAGAGCCTAAGGGAAAATCAACTCTTTTTTTGTAGAGTGTATAGAAAATGCAGTATAAAAAATGAAACAAATTGTTTAAAATATATTTCTGTACGCCAACATTTTAAGTAATGCTAATGATAAACTAGAAAGATCTAATTATTATAATCTAGATAAAGTATAAGGATTATGCTAACGGACAAAAAAGCAAAGATAAATAGATAAAAGGTTTAAAAGGACATAAAATTAAAAGGACAAACGAAAACACAGAAAAACGTATAAGTAGTCAACAATTAAACTTGAGCTTCAACTCAAGCTAGATAAAGTTTATAGATTAAATAGATCATAAAAGGACTGTCCGTTTGTCCGTCAGTACTCTTGTCTTTCCGGACAAAACTAATAACTTTGACTAGAATTCAGAACAAAAATATAATTACATTATTTAAAATTTCCAGCTCCTATAATATCAATCAGAAGCTTAAAAGAAAGTGAAAGAATCATTTCCGACCCCATAAATCATATATATTCTTGATCAGCATCAACTGGCGAATCGATCTAGCTATCTTTGGCAATAATTTAATTTTTTCAAAATTTTTAGAATTTTATGAGGTTAAAATTGTTAAATTTGAGATTAAAAAATTGTCAAAAATTTGATTTTAAAAAACTTTTAAATTGAGTATGCAGATTTATTAATTTAGTAAAAACTAACATGGGACAGATTTCCGAATTAAAATTAATGCATTTTTGGCTCAGTAATGAGATTTTTAAATTTTGATTTGTCGAAAAAGTTCATAAATTAATATCTTTAATATCGGTACAAAAATGGTAATGGACCTTCAATCAGAAGCTTAAAAGAAAGTGAAGGAGTCATTTCCGACCCTATAAATCATATATATTGTTGATCAGCATCAACAGGCGAATCTTTTAAGCCATCTCAGGCAGTCAAAAAAAAATTTAATTTTTTTAACATTTTTTAAGGGTTTAAAATTGTCAAAAAAAAAATCTAAAATTTTCATAATTTTTACATTTTGAATGGAATATGCAGATTGATTAACCTTATAAAAACTAATATAGAACAGCTTTCCGAATTGAAATTAATGATTTTTTGGCTTAGTTATGGATTTTTTAAGCTTAGATTTGTTTTAAAAAAAATTGTCTATTATTACTAATACTTCTCCTACTACTACTTTTCCTCCTACTACTACTACTACTTCTCCTCCTACTATCACATCGCTCAATAAGTTCGCGGCCCGACATATAAGGAGCAGTAGTAAGCAAATATAGATATTTTTTATCGAAAGTGTCGATTATCATAAGCTCTGTGTAAAAATTATACAACTGTGTGACCACGTGCTTTTAAGTTACAAATTTTTAAGTAATACAACCTTTGAGTTTTTCTACAATATGGAAAAAAAGGAGTTACGTCTCCTGATTAAGCACTGTTTTTTGATAGGAAAAAATACAGTAGAAGCCAAAATTTGGCTTAATAAACATTACCCAGATTCTTCTCCGAGAAAATCAACCATCAAAGATTGGTACAATGAATTTAAACGTGGTCGGGTGGACACCAAAGACGCTGAACGCAGTGGTCGCCCAAAAACAGCAGTTACGCCAGAAAATGTGGCAAAAATCCGAAAAATGGTATTGGCCGATCGCAAATTGAAATTAAAGGAGATAGCTGATGCCTCAAAGATATCGGAAGCCAGTGTGTTTACGATATTACATGAACATTTGGACATGAGAAAGCTCTGCTCGAAGTGGGTGCCGCGATTGCTAACACCGGACCAAAAGCAACAACGCATCGATGCTTCCGAGACGTGTTTAAGCATGTTGAAGCGCAATAGGACCGATTTTTTTCGCCGTTACGTAACCATGGATGAAACCTAGATACACCACTATACTCCAGAATCCATTCGTCAGTCTTCTGAGTGGGTGGTAGCCGGTGAAAGCCGTCCGAAGCGTCCCAAAACACAAATATCGGCGGGTAAGGTTATGGCTTCTGTATTTTGGGATGCACATGGGATTTTATTTATAGACTACCGGAAAAAGGTAAAACAATAAACAGCGAATATTATATAAAACTGCTGGATCGATTGGATCGCGTTATCAAGGAAAAACGTCCACGTATGGCCAAGAAGAAACCACTGTTTCACCAGGGTAATGCACCATGCCACAAGTCTATGGCAACAATGGTGAAATTAAGTGAATTGAGGTTCGAACTTCTGCCGCACCCACCTTATTCTCCAGATATGGCCCCCAGTGACTACTGGCTTTTTTCAGATCTCAAAAAGGACCTCCAAGGCAAGAGATATCGATCAAATGAGGAGGTGATTGTCGATACTGAGACCTATTTTGAGGGTAAAAGTTCATCTTTCTACAAAAATGGCATAGAAAGGTTGGAGAAGCGCTGGACTAAGTGTATAGCCGTAGATGGACACTAAATTGATGAAAAAAACAAAATTTTCAAAAAAAAAAATGTTTTTCCTTGTTAGGCCGGGAACTTATTGAGCGGTGTGATACTACTACTACTACTACTTCTCCTCCTACTACTACTACTACTTCTCCTCCTACTACTACTACTACTTCTCCTCCTACTACTACTACTACTTCTCCTCCTACTACTACTACTACTTCTCCTCCTACTACTACTACTACTTCTCCTCCTACTACTACTACTACTTCTCCTCCTACTACTACTACTACTTCTCCTCCTACTACTACTACTACTTCTCCTCCTACTACTACTACTACTTCTCCTCCTACTACTACTTCTATTTCTACTGCTACTTTTCCTCCTACCACTACTTTTCCTCCTATTACTGCTTCTCCTGCTACTACTACTTCTCCTTCTACTACTTCTTCTCCTGCTACTACTACTTGTCTTCCTACTACTATTACTTCTATATCTACTACTTGTATTACTCCTTATTACTACTCTTTTTACTACTTGTACAACTACTACTTATACTACTTTTACTACAATTACTTCTTCGATTACTCCTCCTATAACACCTTCTACTATTGCTATCTCTATTACTTTCCCTACTACTTTCCCTATTACTATTCCTATTACTATCCCTACTACTATCTTTTCTACTATCTACTCCCCTCCTATAACCCCTCTCTTCCCCCTCTCCCTTCTCTCTCTCTAAAAGAACACCCCAAATATTTTCGCTGCGTAGAGCAGAGCGTTCCAAAAAATGTTAAATTATTTGGCAAACCTTATAAGGGGGGAGCACAAGGTGGTTAGGGGAAAAGTGGGAGGAAAAGCGGGTGGAAAAGTGGGTGGGTGGGCACAACGCACAAATTAAAAAATAAGCTTTCAAGCAGAGGTGGCAGTGTAGGGTAACAACAGAGGCGTAGAGTGGGTAGGGAGGGAGTACTGTACAGGGAGAGGAGAGTACGCACCACAACGCACTTTTTCCCATACAAATACATTTGCAATTTATGTACCTTTTACTTTTCTTTCTTTCTTTTTTTTGTCATTTTTTGTTGTTGTATCCTGTTGTTGTTGTTGCTGGCGCGAAATAATAAAAAGGGAGCACCACACACACACTCGCACACACACACATGTGTGTGTGTGATGGCGTAGGCTGTGTGTTCGACAGTGTTCTATATGCTTACATATTCATATGCGAAAAAGCGAGACAGGAAAAGCGGAGAGTTTACATAAGCTTTCCCAAGGAATGGGGACTGTTCAACTCAACTTTCTTTGCATACTCTTTCGAAAAAAAACGATATAATATACGATATAATATATGATATAATATACGATATAATATGCGATAAAATATACGATATACTTTACGATATAATATGCGATATAATATATGATATAATATGCGATATAATAATAATTTACGATATAATATACAATATAATATGCGATATAATATACGATATAATATGCGATATAACATGCGATATGATATACGATATAATATGCGATATAATAATAATTTACGATATAATATACGATATAATATGCAATATAATATACGATATGATATACGATATGATATACGATATGATATACGATATGATATACGATATAATATATTTATATATATAAATACATACAGAAAATACCCTCTCAGTCCTCTCTTGATCCTTTATTTAAAAAACGATCCCTTTCGAGGGTATCTCCCAATTCGTTTTTTCCCCACTTTTGCTCCCCCAAACTTTTCCCTCTTTCGTTTTGTAGTTGTTTTTGGCAATTAACCAGGGGTGGTGGTGCCCCCCCCCCCTTCGTCCTGTCACACGCATGCCCTCGTCGTTGTCGTCCTTCTTCCTTTTTTTTTTGTATTTTTTTGCGCCCACTTGAAAATTTTTTAAATATTTTTAACTGCTGCGAAGAGCTCCACACTCGTTGTGTTTGGTTAATATTTTCCTCGGTCCCCCTCTGCGTGTGTGTGTGTGTGTGTGTGTGTGTGTGTGTGTGTCTAGTGTGTGCCCCCATCCCCACCCCCGCATATGCGTAATATATTAACCAAAAAACAACAACAACAGAAGAAGCAGAGGGGAAAGAGAGAGCAAGAGGGAGTGCGAGAGAGAGAGAAAGAGTGTGGGGTATAAAAAACAAAGGCGCACCGCACACCAAAAAAAAAGTAGGTGGAGCAACAAATTTCCAACTTGCCTCTGACACTTGAAGCTTACTCTTTGGCAATTATACATAACACACACACACACACACACACACACTTGGCCAATATGCACCCAAAAACGCTTATATAAATATATATACACACACACACGCACACACACATTCCAGTCAGGATGTGGCATCCATCTTCTTTTATTATTTTTTTGGGGTTTTTTTCTTTTGTGCAATGGTTTATAATTAATAACGAAGGGGACTTACCAATATTATTATATACCAAATTGTGAATTGTTTCAGTCAAAATCGGGGAAACGCTGAAATGGAGGAAAGGGATATACGGTTGGTTAACTGATTTATCTTTGATTGGGGATCTAGGATTATAACTATAATATAATATATAAATATATAATATATAAATATATAATATATAAATATATAATATAAAAATATATAATATATAAATATATAATATAAAAATATATTATATATAAATAATATTTCAAAAGATAATAAACCTGAAATTCAGTCTGACTTCAAATTTCAATTTCCTTTCAATTATGTATCATCATCAAAGAAACCTAGCTTTAACCTAATTAATCTATATAAAACCGATCCATCTTTAGATATTTCTCATATCTGCCAAACTTCTTTACCTATTTAATAGTTTTTCTCAAAAGTTTTAGGTCAAAATATATAGATTAAGAAAACCTGAAATAGTTATTCTTCTTACAAAGAAACATTATATTTTGTAGAAATGAAAAATTAAGTTTAATATAGATATAAGGCAGTAGTTATCAAATACCAATAAATCTCTAATATGATTTACAATATAACTGGAATAGTTATTGTTCTGAAAAAGAAACATTATATTTTGTAAAAATAAAAAAACTAAGCTGAAGATGCGAATAAGGCAGAAGTAATCAAATACCAATAAATCAAGAATATAATATACAAATAGATACATATTAGATAGTAGATAGATAGATAGTAGATATATAGTAGATAGATAGTAGATCTACAGTAGATAGATAGTATATATCGTAGTATTATAGTTAGTAACTCACTTAAACATCTACAAGTTCTAGTGCTAAATTATTTGCATTTTCTTTCTTAAAATTTTAACAAGTATTTTAATGCCTTAACTAAGTAATCTCTTAATTAACCTAAGAGTTCCTAATCATATCTGCTTAATTAACCTGCGCTTAAACCTTAACCTTCCCTGTAAACTTTAACCCTTAATGATCAACCTTTACATTAACCCTAACCTTACACGTAGCTTTAAGTAGAACTTTAGTTTTAGGTCAGACTCAAAATTAACTTGAGTGTTATCGGAATGCTATCGGAAAGTGATCTAAAAGTTATCGAAAAAGTGTTATCGGAATGTTATCGGAAAGTGTTCTAACGAGAACTTTACCTAGAACACTTAAACTTAATTTTAACCCAATCTAAACACAATATAGACTTGAAGCTGCTTTAGATTTTAGCATAAAATAATTTCCTTAATTAGTTTACAAATTAGTTATAATAATTACTTTAATCTCAAATTAACACCCACTTTTTTTCCTCATCTCTTATTTTTTCAGCTCCTTTTTGCACTTTCTTTTTGCTGATCAAGGATCGCAGGTAAGTGTTGACTTCTTTTTAAAAAGGATTCCAAGGGAGGACATTATCTTAAGCTCGAATGCGATAGGCAAAAAACAAAAACAAGGCACCGAGGGATGTGTGAACACACACACACACGCACACACACACACACACACTCTTAAGCTCATACGCAACCCCGGGCGGGACACAAGCTTGTGAGCTATTCCTATTGGCTAATTACTGCTCACCCCACCCCCCACCCACCACCCCCATCACCTATACCGAAGCATAATAATTTGCATACGAGCATATGAGTGTGTGTGCTAGTGTGCGTGTGTGTGTTGTGTGCAGGAAACTTTGAGCCCAAAATGTAGTAGGCATCCCTCTCTGTGTGTGTGTGTGTGCATCCCTTTTTCTAAGATTTTAATGCAACCAAAAAAAAAAAAAAACAAAAGAAGAGCCGGCAAAAAGGATGACGAAGGATGCTCTTCTTCACCACATGCAAGCTTAAATAATTTGTCGCATTTGCCGGCTGCTTGGATGCCATCTCCTCCTGCAAGGAGTCCTCCTCACTCCCCTTCCCCAAACTAAGCGCGAAACTACAACGAAGACGTCAACATTCACATCCTTATCCAGCTTCGCGCCAACTCACCAACACACAGGCTCTCTCTCTCTCTCTTTTTGGCCAGAGAGTCCTGGCAAAGACGAAGACGAAACACAAGAAAAAACAAAAAAAAGAAAGAAAGGCCAATACTTCGGGG
This sequence comes from Drosophila serrata, assembly GCF_035046125.1. Classification (NCBI taxonomy): domain Eukaryota; kingdom Metazoa; phylum Arthropoda; class Insecta; order Diptera; family Drosophilidae; genus Drosophila; species Drosophila serrata. The sequence continues at coordinate 121,051 of NW_028257149.1, forward strand.
CGCACTTGTTGGCATCTCCTCGTCCGCGTCCTCGTCCTCATCCTCGTCGTCGTTGTCCTTGTCGTTTTTCGTCTAAGAGAGCGGGCGCATAGCATACTTTTTGGGGCTGCCAAGCAGGCACAGGGGGGGGAGTGAGTGTCCTGCGTCAAGGCTCTACTGGTGGGTACTTTACTTGATGATTATGGCGACGATAATGATGATTGGAATGGCTTTGAATGGCGTTGAAAATGAAGATTGCGTGTAGTAGATTTGCTCCAACTGTGTGTGTGTGTGTGTGTTAGTCCTGTGTTGCTTCTGCTGGAGCTCCTTGTGCTCCTTTTGCTCCTTTTGCTCCTTGTGTGTGCGTGTATTTGAGGGGAGGCTGCCTCTGCTGATTTCTGGGTAATATGCGTCCAACTACACACTATCAGCATTTGATTTTATTACGCTCATTTGTATGCGTATAGTTCTTAGAGTTTATATGTCTGTGTGTGTGTTTTTAGAGGTTTGTAGGGGGAAGTAGAAGTAGCTTCTGGCCAGAAGAGCAACAGGATAATGTCTTGACCTCCTGCCTTGGCTCCTGTTACAGCTTCTTGCTTCTTGTTTTTGTTGCTGCTGCTTGTCCGTGTTGTGACAATGAAGGCCATGCCGAGACTTTTGCCGGCTGACTTTACCTTTCCTCTCTCTCCGCAGTCCTTCAAGGATGCTCGCAAGGCTCACTTCTCGTTTCTCAGTGACTCTGTGGCAGCACTCTCTCTCTCTCTCTCTCTCTCTCTCTCTGGGGGGCAGTATCTTGGGCAGTTTTAGTAACCGTTAAGACGTCGTGGCTGACTCGTCGTTGCCAGGACCTGCTCCTTAGCTGCTTAAGCTTTTTAGCTGCTTCCGTTTACGTTTTTTTAGTTTTGTTATTTGTTTTATTTTTTAGCTCAAAGGTGAGGATCGTTTAGGATCTTTCTATATACATACTCCCACACTCTCCCTCTCTCTTTCTCCCTACTTTCTACTCCTTCTCCCTCCCTCTCTCTCTCACTGGTTCCCTCTCTCTCTCTCTTGACTAGCATTGCCTACTTATCAGCGCTTATATGCTGGCCTTTTGGAGCAAGCGAGAAGACATGAGAAATTAAAATTTAAAAAACGCCTCCCCTCCTCGCACACACACACACACACACACACTCCCCCCCCCCCCACACCCACACGCGCACAGGCCATCCTTTTTTATTCGCTTGGTTATTTTTCGTGCGTCGATTTCCCCTTTCGTATGCTCGTAGTTCGCGTGTGTGTTAGTGTGTGTGAGAGTCCTTTTTATTTTCGTGCTTTACAAATTTTTGTATTTTTCATTTTTGCGCCACGCTCCGCTCGCTCGCTCTCTCTCTCTCTCTCTACAGTGTGTGTGTGTGTGTGTGTCGTCGTGTAAACGCGCTTTTTTCGTCCTTTTTTTTAATTTTTTCCCTGCCGGCAGCACGGACGGGGGTTGTTTGTGGGCGCCGCCTGCAGTGGGGTTGAGCAAAAGCGATTTTTTCCTCTCACACATCTGTGTGTATATATATATATGTGTGTGTGTGTGGTGCTGCTGCTGCTGCCGCTTCTTATCCTCCTGCTTTTCCCTTTTTCCCACACAATTTTTCCTCCTGCTGCTGCTGCTGCTGCTCTGCCGCCGCCGCTTTTGGTTTTAGCATTTTTCGTTCGTTTTTCGCATTTTTGTTTTGTTTCTGATTTTCCTTTTTCCTTTGCGCCAGCGTCGCAGTCGCCGTTGCCGTCGCAGTCGCATCCTTTTTATTTTTCGTTTTTTTTTTTTCTTTTTTAGAGGCCGCCACACGCAGAAAAAAAGAGCAAACTGTGCGTGTGTATGTGTGTGTGTGTTGATGCTGCGTGTGGTGTGTCCTGCGAAATGAGTAATGAGTGTTTAGTACGTTGTTTGGCGGCTGATTTTTATGGCAGAGCAGCGGCAGAAAAAAAAAGGACACGGTCAGGATTCCCGTAGAAATCGCCAAAAATCCACAGGATGCAGCAGGGTTCCAGGATGTTGCAGAGTCCACACGGCATAGCCTAACTTTGGGCGCTTTCTAAGGACTTGAATGGTGTGTCTGTGTGTGTGTTCTCAAGGTGTGTGTTTGAAGGGATATTTTCATAGTCAAATTTGTTAGGAAGTTCTGGTTATACTTCTGGTTATATTTCTTGTTATAATCCGGTTATACTTCTGGTTATACTTGTGGTTATTTTTCCGGTTATACTTCTGGTTATCCTTCTGGTTATCTTTCTGGTTATACTTCTTGTTATACTTCTGGTTATACTTCTGGTTATACTTTATGTTATACTTCTGGTTATACTTCTGGTTATACTTCTGGTTATATTTCTGGTTATACTTCTGGTTATACTTCTTGTTATACTTCTGGTTATACTTCTGGTTATACTTCTATTTATACTTCTGGTTATACTTCTGGTTATATTTCCGGTTATACTTCTGGTTATCCTTCTGATATACTTCTGTTTATAATCCGGTTATACTTCTGGTTATACTTCTGGTTATCCTTCTGTTTATACTTCTGGTTATACTTTTAGTTATACTTCTGGTTACACTTCTGGTTATACTTCTGGTTATCCTTCTGGTTATACTTCTGGTTATCCTTCTGGTTATACTTGTGTTCCTAATCCTCGTCCTGGTTCCAGTTTTAAGCCTTGTCCTGTCTTAGTAATATTCCTAATCTCACTCATACTTCTAGTTCTAGTTCTAGTCTCACTTCTAGTACTAGTCCTGCTCCTTATCCAAGTCCTAGTCCTAGTTTTAGCCTCCTTCTTGGTCCTAGTCCTAGTTCTAGTCCTGGTCCTTGCTCACCACCCCCCTCGCAGCATCCTCCCAACCCCCCTTTACCAAAACAAAGCTCGTCGTCGTCGCATCGTTCAGCGTCGCTGCCGCTGCTGCTGCTGTTGCTGTTGCTGCTGCCTTCGTCCTGCGGCGGCTGGCGGCGACTTCGGGCCACCTTCGGGCGGCTTCGGCTGTTGTGCCGCCTTGTGCCGCCGCCGCCGCCGTCGCCGCTGCCGCTGCCGGCGCCTGCAGAGCGGCAGAGCGGCGATTGTGACTTGGACTTCAATCGAGTTGGGTTTTTAAAAATAACGTTAGTTGCTGTTTGTTGCTCGTTACGTGCGCGTGCTGCGACGCGGACCAAGAAATAAAAAAATAAAACAAAAAACCAAAATAAAATACCGACAAATAAATAATACAAAAAAGAAGAACAACAAACCGAAAAATATACAACAAATATCTAAAGAGAGACATTTACATTACAGCGGAAACGGAAATAGCAAATTGTAACGCAAACACACAAAAAACCCAAACGAAGAACAGAGTTCAGTTTCTTATCCTTCTTCCTCATCATTATATATATTTTTTTGCAAGTGTAAAGGACAGCATCCTGCCGATTTGTTGCCGATTGTTGATTGTTTTCATTTTTGTTTGGTGAAAATTAAGAGAGAGAGAGAGAGAGAGAGAGAGAGAGAAAGAAATAAACAAAAGCACCGATGACGATGACAAATTGTGCAATATCATAATCAAATCGTATCGAAATCGTATCATCAAGTGCAGTTTAGGAAGACACCGCAACACACACACACACACCAGCAGCAGCAGCATCAAAAATTCGTATCCTTCAACGTTAATCGTTAATATTAAACCTTAACCGTGTCCCGAACAGATCTAAAACAAAAAAAAAAGAATATAAAGCGAGCAACCGCAACAGAAACTCTAAAGTGAAAGTGAGAGTGAAGTATAGGAGCAGCAGCCGCAGCAGCAGGACATCAGAGAGGAGGAGCATTAACCGGAAACGGAAACGGCAAGGGCGGTAGACGGTAGCCGGCTTGAATCCTGGAGCAATGCACATGGCGCTGAGCAGCCTAGCAGGAGCAGGATCATCCCCACAAAAGGAGCACACACACAAGACACGTAAGTCCATGAGAGATGCCATGAAACTTCTTCAGTTAGCTTTTGAAAAGGTCCTGCAAACTATATCTTTTAGTCAGGGGGTTCCCAGAACTCATAGTTCTTTGATATGTGTGTAAAATGCTATTTCTTTCTTAATAACTGAATAAGAAATAAGATATAACATCGAATTCTATTAATTCTTACTTGAAAATCCTTTCTACTTAACTCCAAGTAGTTCCTAGAACTTTCTAAAGTTCAGAACTATTTCATTAAGGGATCCCAACTCTGTTTTAATCTTTGATAAGCTTTGATATCTTTTCAACTTTCTGTACAACAAATTTAACTATCAAATTCTGCTCTCATATTTATCAAATTTTCTATCAAATTCTTCTATACTACGCTCTTAGTATAGTTACCGAATCTTCCAGGAACTTCTTCCGTTCAAAATAATTGTTTAACTTCTCAGCTTTCCTAAGCTTCGATTTCTTTCTTATATACTGAAATATAACCATCAAATTCCTCCCAGCTTAGCTTGCAAGTCCTAAGTTAACCCTGGATTGATTTCATTTCCTAGAAAAACTTCTATACATTTGATAAGAATTTTTGTTCTTGCCACATTGTTTCTGTATTTATTTTGGGTTTTTTTACTCAAAGTAGTTTACTCAAAGGTTTGATAGAGATTTTTTAGGAAATATTTAAGAATTTTTGCATTTATATTACTTGGAAGTTTGTGAATTTTATTTATTTTTATTAAGATTATTTCGTTTTCACATTAAATCAAATACATTTCTTTCTAATAATGATTGAGAAATATATTTAAATTATTTTCAAATTAAAGATTAAACAATTTTAAATCCATATCATGTGATATATTAATTATTTCTGGTATTTTTTATTTTATATATACATAGTTCTTTGCCTTATTTATTATTTTTTATAGATTTACATATACCTTTGCAGGGTATTAAAATTTCAGTTAGAAGCTTCATACACAGTGAAGGAATCATTTCCGACCCTATAACTCATATATATTCTTGATCACAATCAACAGGGGAATCGATCTAGCCATCTCTGGCAGAAAAAAAAATTTTATAAAATTTGTCCAACATTTTATGTCATGAAAATTGTCAAAAAAAAAACGCAAAAATGTGAATTTTTTAACATTCTAAATTGAGTATGTAGATTTAAAAAGCTGATAAAAACTAACATAGGAACGGTTTCCGAACTAAAATTAATGCATTTTTGGCTGAGTTATGAGTTATGTTAGTTTAAAAAATTGCCCAAAAAAAATATAGTAAATATTGCCTAATATATGGTATTATAATTTCAGTCAGAAGCTTAAAAGAAAGTGAAGGAATCATTTCCGACCCTATAAGTCATATATATTCTTGATCAGCATACAAAGGCGAATCTTTCTAGGCATAAAAAAGGAAAATTAATTTTTGAAAAAAAAATTTTCAATTTTTTTAAGCCTTTTTTTTCATTGTTCACATCTTGAAAAATCGGCAAAATTTTAAATAGTTTAAAAATTCAAATTTGGTATGCAGATGTATAAACCTTTTTAAAACTAGAACAGAACGGCTTTCCAAATTGAAATTAATGCATTTTTGGCTTAGTTATGATTTTTTTTAACTTTGATTTTAAGTAAAAAATTGCATTATAAAAATATAGTAAATATTGCCTAATAAATGGTATTATAATTTCAGTCAGAAGCTTAAAAAGGAATGAAGGAGTCATTTCCGACCCTATAAATCATATATATTCTTGATCAGCGTTGAAAGCTGAATCGATTTAGCGATGTCTGATAAAAATTTAATTTTTTCAAAATTTTCAACATTTTATGAGGTTAAAATTGTTAAAATTGAGATTTAAAAAATGAGCAAAAATTTTACTTTTTAAAACTTTTAAATTGAGTATGCAGATTTATAAATCTATTAAAAACTAACATGAGACAGCTTTCCGAATTGAAATTAATGCATTTTTGGCAAAGTTATGAGTTTTTTTAAGCTTTAATTTGTCATATAAAAATAACATTAATTATGGTTTAAAAAAAGCTGCATATTTTTAGCTTAGTTATGATCGAGATCTGTTTCAATAATATAATTTAAATGCAAACTGCAAGGGTTTATAATGAACGGCTTTCGGAAGTTACTTTCCTGTTTTATTTTATTATATACTATTTATTATTTATTTCTTTACTTGGTTTTAATCAGTTTTCTATTTGAAATCTATTGTTTTTATGGTATCTGTCCTAGAAATATATCTTTATACAAAACGAACTAGGGTTCTTAATCTTTTTTAAACGATTTTATTTCCCCTATGCCTTTCTGTTTTCAATTATCCCTGATATTATTCTCACCCGATTGCCCTAATTCGCATTCCTTATTCCGCGTATATATATGTATATTATATATATATTTGTATATATATTTGTATATATATTTGTATATATATTTGTGTATATATTTGTATATATATTTGTATATATATTTGTATATATATTTGTATATATATTTGTATATATATTTGTATATATATTTAACAGCATTCCCAAATGGCAAACGGGCGGGCATTGAACCTGCTCAGAGAGCTTTCTTCGTGTAAACACACGGGTTTCATTCTCATTCTGGGTTTTGGGTTTTGGGGATCCGAATGGATCTCTCTCTCTCTCCCTCTCTCTCTCTCTCTAATGGTTCCGTCGTTGACCTCCTCGCATATTACGTATACGCCGCCGGATCACAGGCTCGTGCTGCTTTTTTCTTGCTTTTTTTTTGCCTTGAGCAGCGGGCAATGCACGCATCCGATATTAGGCCTTCGCTGCCAGCGAAACAGAGAGTGAGAGAGTGAGAAAGAGCGATAACGAGTGCGTGAGCGGTAGAGTTTTTTTTATTTCCCTTTTTTATACATATAGTACATATATATATATATTATACTTGGGACTAACTCGGTGCAGTGCCGCCAATTAGAACAAACAGCGACAGAGAAAAACGACGACAAGTTCAATGCGATCGTTTCGCCTTCGACGTCGACAGCGACGCCGAGAGGTTGTTGTCGAGGTCCACCGGCCACCTAGGGGTTAATGCCAGTTGTAATTGCAAAACACACACAGAGAGCCCCAACAAAGGAGCAGCTTAGAATGGGGACAGAGAGAGAGAGCGAGAGTTTCTGATACATTTCGAGAGTTAAAGATTCAATAGTAACATCAAGACATCAATAGAATTATATAATAGAAATAAATAATATAATAAATAATAAGATAAAGAAGAAAAAATAAGATTAGAAATATAAATAAACTATAAATATAATTAAAACAAGAATATACATCAAATATAAATATATTCAACATATAAAATAAATAATAATACAAAAGAAATCCTCAAATGAAAGCAATCTCCTGTTATCTACATTAAAAACTAATCTATAACATATAATCCACGCTTCACTTAATAAACTTTTCCTAGTTTTTTATCTATAATGAATATACTTTTCCATAAATTCCTACCCAAACTATTTTTTATAATTTCTGCGGGTTGTAGTAATCATTGTAATAGTTTAAAACTTACTTAAACCTGAATTATAGGATTTATAGGGAATGTTATTAACAAAATTTCAAAGAAGTACTTATTATAGAACCAGAGTTTTAAGATATAAGACTGCCAATCCAGTACACAGTAAGAATTTACTATTTAAAAGCCTTATATAGTTAAATAAAATATAAAGATCATTTTTTTATTATATTTAGTTTAAGGAAATCAGTAATTATTTTACAAATACCTACCTTTTTTATTAGATCTGTTATTTCTCGGCTTCTCAGATAAAAATATATAACAGCAAGACTTCATTTTGAACCAGAGTTTCAAGATATAAGATAGCCAATCCAGTATCCAGTAAGAATTTACTATTTCAGAGCCTTTTAAAGTTAAAAAAGATATAAAGATCCTTTTATTATTATATTTAGTTTGAAAAGATCAGTAAAAATTTCATAAATATCTAGTTTAGTTATTAGATCTGTTATTTTCTAAGAACCCTTGCATTTCATACAAAATATATTCATATAACAAGACTTCATTTTGAATGTATCATTTGATTTCAATATTATTTTCCTACAAAATATAATTTTCTTATTTATTATTTTATTTATTATTTATTTATTAAAAAGCCCCTCTTCATCGTAGTCATATTCGCATTATCGTTTTGTAATAAGCTCTGACTCAGAGGCAACTGGCTCTCCTTTTTTCCGGCTAATCTTTCCGAGTTGTCTCTCGGTGACATTTTGCGTTGATCTTGAAACAACCATTAAAACCGAACCGAGAGACGCGCGGCAATAAAGACATTATAGATACGTATATATATATATATAGATATTCATATATATTTATGTATATATATATATGTACGTGTAGATACTACATTCATGGAGTGAATCGGTTTATGAATCGGATCGCCAAGAGGTCACACTCTCAGCAGGTCTGCACAAAAAAAAACCTTAACAAAACAACATTTAAAAATAATTCTGCTAATCAAGCTGAATTTAAAAATGTAAAAAAAAAAAACACACACACAAGAACCAAAAATCGCCACGCATGAAAGTAGTAAAAAATAAAACCAAAAATCGCCACGCACTAAAGTAGTAATACAAAAATGAATCAAAATATATAAAAATATATCAAATTTTGTAAAAAATAAATATACAAAAAATATAAAATATATCAAGAATTATAAAAAGAAAAATTACAAAACAAGGATACATTTTATATATGCAAAAATATGTATACAAAAATATATTTATCTTATACAAACATTATATTATGTATAATGTATGTATGTATTTAATATATTTAAATATATATTTGTAAAAAGATATATATACAAAAAATATAAAATGAGCATATATAGAAATATCAATATAAATCAAAAATTGTACAAAAAAGGATACAATTTATATAAAAATATAAAAATAAATAATAATAATAAATATAAAAATAAATATAAAAATATATATAAAAATATATATAAAAATATATATAAAAATATATATAGAAATATATATATAAATATATATTTAAAATATACAAACATAATATATAATATATTCAAATATAAATTTAAAAAAAAAATACATTTAGAAAAGCGTATAAGAAATCTATACAATAAAATACACAAAAATTATTACAAACAAAAAAAACTATACCAAAAAACTGAACAAAAAAAATTAAAAACAAGCACTAAAAAAGTAAAAAGCACAGCAAAAAAATGAAATAAAAAAAATACTGGCAAACACGATGCAAGTGGCAACAAGTTTCTCAGCCTCAGATTCAGATCCCAGGGCCAATCTTAAGTCTTTCGTCTTCCGTCTCCTCTCCAGTCTTCTTTTGTGCGTGTCAGAGGTGTGGGGGGGGTGGGGATAGGGAACGAACAAGAGGGGGTAGGGGGGAGGTTGTGAGAGGAGGGGGAGCTTCTTTGGGAATCTGGGTTATGGCAAACAGGGGTGCCCCCCACACCATACCATGTAATAAAATGCGAAAATGCGGTAATGGTAATGGTAATATTAAGCAAGTCTTTTTCTTTATTTTCTTTCCTTTGCATCAGCACAAAAATATATATATTTAAATATTTAAATATTTAAATATATATATATATATATATATATGTATGACTTTAGCCTGGAAAACAAATTCCCAAAGACGTGTTATTTTCTTGACTGGGATTTGGGTTTGGGTTTGTGGGCTATACACATATACTGATAACTCTTTGGGGGGCTCTCTATATCTTACAGTTACAGTTACAGTTGTGGGGCGCGGATATATTATATTATATTTATATATATTTATATTTATATCAAGATATATGCTGGGCAGCAGCGAAAGTTGCTTGTAAGCCTCTATTTGCGATCTGCTTTTTCAGAAACAAAAAGTGCAATTGTGTGCGTGGGAGGCAATTTGCTGATCGCTGATTCGCCCCCTTGCTGTGGCTATGTCTTACATTTACCCCCCCCCCCCAAAAAAAAAAACACAAAAAAATTATTTCTGGTAAACAAAAAAAAATTCTACTTCTTCTTCTCCAAAAAAAAAAGAACAAAAAAAACACACACACACACAAAAAAAGAAAAACAATAAAGAACCGAATGAGCCGCTCGTTTGCTTATTCGCTCTTTCGGCGGGGGGAGGGGAGGGGGGTTTTTTTTTTGGCCTGTAAAATGCAGCGATCGCTGCTGCCTCTGCCGACGTCGCTGCACTCCAAAATATACAAAAAAAAAAAGCCAAGGAAATAATACACTCGCCGACGCAGCGTCGCAGTCGAGAAGTATATAACAAAAGCAAGCAAAAAACAGGGCAGAAAAATACAAAAAAAAAATATATACAACAACAAAAAAAAAGAATGTGAAAAAGCGAAGAGCAAAAGGCAAAACATACAGGCGGCGGCATAAGTATACACACGCACACCAGCGCACACATACACCAGCGGGGTTCTCTGATTCAATTGGGCAGGCGGCGCACACACACACACACACACACACACGCAGTCGGAGGGCAGCAGCGGCAGCACACACACACACACACACACACACAACACACTTAACTGCATTTTTTCGGAACTCAGTTGAGCTTTTTAATTCGATCGGTTCAGTTACTAAAGTTAGTTCAGCCCAAACGCACAATTGCAGTTTCAATTTTCAATTTTGTTCCAAAAACAAACCTAAAAACCTAAAAACCTAAACCTAAGCCACACACACACACACACGCACACACAAGGATTAGACACACATACTACGTTTTTTTGTACATTTTTTTTTCTTTTGCTGAAATATTGTCAAGTGTAAGAAAGCCAGAAGAAAGCCAAGAGCTTAAGAGCCAGTGCGCGTACAACTTACACCTTTTTTTCTATCAAATATCCTTGTCCCCAAAATCATAACAAATAAACAAACAAAAAGATCCCCAAAAGATCCCAGCCAGAACCGGAGAAAGCCGGAGGAGAAAGCTGTTGAAAATCCAGAAATCTGTTTTACAAAAAGTGAATAAAAAATTAAAAAATTAAAAAAAAAAAAAAAGTGCCCACAAATGCAGTGCCGCAATGTGCCAGGATGCGCCTGCTGCTAAAAATTCAGGCAGCCAGGAAGGCCAGAGAAGCCCAGTTCTAGCCAGGTAAGGTCAAAGTCAGATCAAAGACCGCAAAAAGTGTGGCAAGGAGCCAAGGCTCTATGATCCTTTCTTTCAGTCTCTGTAAGCCTCTATAAGTTACAGTTACATATCCTTAGGCTCCTTGGGTTCTCACTGAGTGGACATGCCTGTTTTCTAATATTTGTGTGCTTTTAGCAGGTTTAAATATAGATCTTAACGCTATTTTTTTAGGTTTTTTTAGGTTTTTTGAGCTTCTAGCAAATACAGATACATATCCTAAGGCTCTTTTAATTACTAAAGCTATCTAAGCATCCCTGTTCCATAGTTATTCAGAGGTTTAATGAGATACAGATACATATTCTGTAGATCCTTCGGGCATCCCTGTTTTATAGATAAGATAGTGATTAAGCAGGTTCAAATATAGATACTTAGGCTCCTGTCTTCTAGTTTTTTTTAAGATCCTATAACCTAAAGATACATATCCTGAAGCTTTTTGAGTTCCTTAAACTGACTATACAATCCTGTTTTCTAGTCATTGCTTGCTTCTAGCAGGTTCCTTAGGCTCATTGGGTCAAAGTTTCTAGTATTTTAAAGGTTCGATCAGTTAAAGATACATATCCCTAGGCTCCTTGTATGAAAACTGACTGGACATCCCTGTCTTCTGGTATTTTTTTAAGCTTTTAGCAGGTAAAGATACAGATACAAAGGCAAATACAGATACTGATACTTATAAAGATTTAGATGCATATAGATATATAGATGCAAATAAAGATACAGATACAAATACGGATACAGATACAAATATACTCTTAAATTTGATTTTAAAGGACATTTGACTCATTTGCCAGCTGCCCAGCTTCTTTTCCCCATCCTCTCCATCTCCCTCTCCATCTCCCTCTCCTTCTCTCTCTTCATCTTCTGCCTCTCCCTCTCTCCTTCTTCTTGTCCTACTCCTGCTCCTCCTCCTCCTTCATGCTCATTAGCACTACTTTCCTGGCCCCTGCCTGCTCTCTCCCTCTCTCCCTCTCTCTCTCTCTCTCTTTTGGAAGTTTTGCAAAATTTTCGGTGCATCTGCATACAAAGATACAAAAGCGAAGCGGGGATAGGGACACACACACACACGCACACACACACGCACACACACATAATGCAGGAAGTGGCGGACAAGGGAGTAGACTGCGCCTGCTGCATTGCTGCGCTCCTCGTCTCCCCGCCTCCTCTTCTCCTCGGCACCTCTGCCATTCTCCGCGTCTTCTTCGGCTGCACTTCGGACGCTTCGCGAAGCTCACCAAGGCAGCAGCTGGAAGAGGATCGCCAGCAGAATGCCTCGTTTTCGCTTTGGAAGAAACTGCAGTTTGCTGTTCAGCGTCGCACTGAGCAAACGTCGTGTCTCGTCATCGTCGTTCTCGTTGTCGTTGTCGCTGTTGCTCATTGCAAAATTGTTAATTGAGAATTGTAAAGCGCTAAAGACGCTCGCGACAAGTGCAAGGATTTTAATTACTACACTTCCCTTATTGGCTTCCAACTTTGCACGCATTTTGTTAACGTTTGTTTGTTTTTTTTTTAACGTTTTTTTGTTTAATTGTTTGTTAACACATCGTTTGTTATCCTGGAAAAAATAAAGACCCACTCAGGCTTAGTTAAGGACCGATCAGGAACACACACACACTCTCAGGATAAACTTTGCTCTCTTGCTCTCTCTCTTTTTGTTGAGAGAGCAGTAAAAAAGGTAAGTCACGGGACCCACTTTCGCTTTCACACAAAAATGGGACACAGGAATTGGCCAGACACGCACTCAGGGTGAGTGTCGGGTCACTTGTCGGGGTCTCCATCTCCATACGTCTCCGTCTCCTCTGTCTGCTGAATAGAGAGGAGCTCTCTACGCCTGGTCCTCCTCCTACTCCAGCTCCTCCCGATAGTTAGTTGTTAGGGCGACCCAGACCGAGACCGAGACCGAGACCGAGAGCCAGACTATAACAACAACCCACTCCAGCACCCTCCTACCTCCCATCACCATAACCCATCGCGGTTCCCATCTGCAGAGGCCACAAAGAGCTCACTCCACCTCTACACGGACACGGACACGCACATGGACACGTGCACACAGACACAGCAAGGTGACGTAATGGCAACTACTCCACTAACACATTTTTCTGCATTCCTGCAACGCGAGGGAGCATAGCAGCAGCAGAGGCAGGCTCCCAGGAGCTATGGGGGGGGGAGATGGAGATGGAGCTGGCAGGAAAGTCGCGCGACGACGAGGAGAAAAACTGAATGAAAATTGCAGGCAGCGAAGCGTGTGCCTAGCGCAAAACAGAAAAAAAAAAAAAAGGAACAAGCAGTGGGGGGCAAAAAAAAAAAAGAAAGAGCGTGGAAAAAAGCATAAAACGGCAGAAACTAGAGACGCAGCCAGACGATGACGACGACGACAACAGGAGGAGGAGGAGGAGGAGGAGGAGACTAGCTGAGGGGGGGTCATGCTCACACACGTGGGACGTGCTGTGGAGCTCAGGATGTGTATAAGTGTGAGTGTGTGTGTGGTTGAATGCTAGGAAAACAGCAGAATCACAAGCAGCAGAAAGGAGGAGGAGGAGGAGGAGGATGAGACTCGCCAAACTGGTGGCCTGAGACTAGACGCTGTCTGCGTGTCCCTGTGTGTGTTATGTGTGTCTGTGTGTGTGTGTGCGACTGGCCGACATTCAAGGTTGACGGCGCATAAGCTTGTTGTTGTTTGCTGCTGCTGCTGCTGTTGGAAATGCAACGCACAGGAAAGTGCGAGAAGCATACACTGTATGTCATACATATACAAATGTATATTCCAGGAACCTTGTGAGTAACAGTAACAGTAAAGCTGGAATTGCCAGGGCTTCCCAAACTCATTGTAACGGGATCAGGGGAAAGCTAAAGAGAGTACAAAGAGATGGGAAGAGTAGAAAGTCCAATAAGAGCAAAGAGAGCAGAGATTATGGGATCTTGTGCCATTTACAGTTATATAAAATGCAGTTATATAAAAGGAGACCGAAGAGGAGAGTAGTTGTGGAGAGTTGTGGTGAAGCCCAAGTGGAGAGTTTCCGCGGAGTTTATCGTTGACAATTAGAACCGAACGAAGCGTACCAACAGCACTTCCGTTAGCCTTGCACACCAATCAACGGGAATGAACAACAACAGCGGCCAATTGAGAGTCATTCGTTCGCACAAGTGGACACAACACACACACACACTCACACACACACACATACAGAGCGCCCTGTGTGACTCACTTCCAGTGCAGTTCTAGCACAACGCACTTGTTTGGCTGCACAGAGACAGAGAGAGAGACAGATGCCATAGCAAATGGAGATCACGATCATGATCATGATCATGAACATGATCACATTGTAATAATGATGCCATCCAAGGCCGCCGCCGCAGCAAGTCTTGCGAGTGGATGGAGGAGAAGTTGCAAAAACAAACACAGAAAATACAGAAAGCGAAAGCGAAACAGAGACACAGACAAAGTGCATAGTTATCGCTATAGACCAGGGGAGATATATAGGAGGAGAAGGAGGGGGGAGGAGCCTCTCCCAAGTTCTTGGAAACGGTTACTCCAAGGCCAAGAGCTGGATAGACAAACAAATGAGGCACAAAGACTAGAAGAGATATATGTAGCTCTGCTGCTTCTTCTTCTGTTTATTCTCTCTCTCTCTCTCTTTCTTGCTCCTGACTCCATTCCATGACCCATTCCATGATTCGCGATGTTTCCATTTCTATTTCCAGGCACTACTTTTCTGGCCTCTTCATCAGCTCGTTCTTCTTCTTCGTCTTGTTTTTGCTTCTTTGCCAGTTCAGTCAGTCAGTTGGTCATGAGTGTCATGTGCATAGAGTTAGCTGTGTGTATGTGTGTGTGTGCTTGTGGGGGACTAGGACAGTCAAAGGAGAAGGAGAAGAAGAAGGAGGAGGAGAAGGAGGAGTAAAAGGGGGCTTCCTCTTCTTCTTACGCTTTTCGTTGCCATACGATCGCTGTTTCTGCACTTTCGTTGACATTTTTTCACTTGCATTTTACACACTCGATTCTTTTTCATTATTTTCTTCTTGTTTTTTATATTGTTCTTTTTTTTGTTGTATTTCTTTTTTTCAATTGGCGAGGGTCTCAGCTTACCAAGGCGGCCAGGCAAGTGGGGGGGGGAGGTGCGCAAAAACTCAGACGAGACAGCGAGGGTCGCTTTTTTATACGATAACAAAATAAAAAGTAGTTGTAGACTTGGCTTTGGCTCTCATACTTGAAAGAATAACGGGTAATTTGAGACGATGCGATGGGTTAACGGTAAATGTGGCAAGCAATGACAAAAACTCTCACACTCTTTCAACTAACTTTCTTCCCTCTACACTAAACCCTCGCCCGCATAGTGAAAAAAAAAACTAAAGTGTAGAAGAGTTCGCAAAAATAAATAAATTAAAAAAAAAAAAAAAATGTGGAAAAAAATTAAAGTGTGTACCCTCAGTGAGCCAGATGCGCACACCCCCTCCCCCACTCCACCACTCACTGTCCCATTTCCCGCCACCCATTCCAATCCCTTCCCGTCGTCGCCACTCAACAATGCAATGACATTCAGTTTCCAGTCAGAAGCAGCAGCAGCAGCAGAGGCAAAAGCAAATACCACAGGCGAGAGGGAGAGAGAGAGAGAGAGAGAGAGAACGAACACGCCAAAGATCAACGGCCAAAAAAAAATTTGCCAGTCCCGAAAAAATACACAAAACTCGGGCACACATGCATGCATGCATCCATTCCAATATGTGTGTGTGCTTTGCATTTGTGTTTGTGTTGTGTG
The DNA here is from genome assembly GCF_035046125.1 of Drosophila serrata. Taxonomy (NCBI): domain Eukaryota; kingdom Metazoa; phylum Arthropoda; class Insecta; order Diptera; family Drosophilidae; genus Drosophila; species Drosophila serrata. The sequence continues at coordinate 136,872 of NW_028257149.1, forward strand.
TGCAGGGCCTAAAAATAAGTCGCAACCATGCTGCTTCCCAACCAGCACTCTGCTTCCAACACCCCCCCCCCCCACCCCCTTCTCCATTCCACCCAGAAGTTTGCACACACGAGGCTAGCCGAACGATCGTCCCAACCAAAGCCGAACCCGAACCGAGCGAATCGGGAATTGCACACACAGAGACACACACGCAGCAACATGTTCGGAGGAGCAGCCAAGAGTTGGTGGGGGGGGGGGAAGAGCAGGAGCGTAGCCCTAGCTCGCTCGCTCGCACATTTTTTTTATCTAATAACCTTGTGCAATGTTATTAAACCCAAAAAGTTTCTTAACCTCGCCGGGCGCAGCGACTGTGCGGCGCTGGCAGAGCAACGAGCAGCGAGAGCAGCTTTTTTTTTTTTTTTCTGATGAGAAATGCTAATACATTGTAGCTGTTGCAATCGTGTGCGTGTGTGTGTGTGTGTGTGTCAATTGATCGGGGAGCCAGTGTGTGAGTGTGCCACATTGCGCAAAATTGTCTATAAAATTAATGAGCTGGCCATGCACACACACACACACACACGCGTAGGCTTATATACATATATAAAAGTATATGTATAAATGCATATTCTTAGTGTGCTCGCTGAAATTGGAATTGAAAATGACTGCGGGAATGCGAGCGAAAAAAATAAACAAGCCAAGTTCCATGTAATGCGAATTAAATTGCCTCGGCAAGAAAGAGAGAGAGAGACCTACAATGCGCAGCTGACTTTCGCTGCCCGCCCCCTCCATGCACATTTCGATTTTCGATTTCGATTTCCATTCTCGCTCCCCTTCCCCCCCCCCCCCCAACCCTAACCCTTGCATAGGCTTTTGTTCGCCTTTCTCACTTTACCGATCGACAGTTTCCTTTTGCCAGCACTTCACATTTCAATTTTCGCGAATTAATTTGCTGCGCTTGCAACTTAGAAAGCTCGAAAAAACCAAACCAAGCAACCCCCCTTAGCCTATTCCTATTCCATTAAAAACGCGATATGTACAAAAAAATATATCCATATATCAAAGCAGTTACGTAGCGCTAATTCTGCCAACGTCAACTCCGATTCCAGGTTCCCATATTCCCACACACGTAGTGTGCCTGGGGTGTAGAGGGGGGGAGGGCAAATGCAAATGGCAAATTTCGGAAACTGAATTCGAAACGCAGCAGAAATGGCGCAGTTACGGTGCTTACTCTCACTCTCTCTCTCCCTGTCAAACACCCCCTGCCCCCTGTCCCACAAAAAATACATATGTTTTCGTAGACTACTTACGGTGATCATCATCCGATATAGAGATGCAGCGGGTGCGAACGGGCAAACACTAGAGGTGAATGCACTGAGAAGTTCGGACATGCGTGTGCGAGCGAAAGCCATACGAATGGATGTCCCACTCCAGCTAGAGCAGAGTGCGGGTGCGAGTGCGATGACAGCATTTATTACTGAACCGTTTGTTATTTTCGTACGGTATTTTGCATTTTTGCTTTTTGGTACAGTTCAACGTTCATTAGAGCCGGCCAACAACTGATTGTGGATTGCAAGTGTGCGCGCAGCGGGTGGGGGGGGAGCGGGGTCACTGCAGCGGACGGGCACTTATCGGGCAAAAACGAGGAGATAATGCGAAACATTCGGCGGCGGGCAGCGTTGTCACACATTATTATTATTATTATTTTTTTTAGGAGTTGCACAGCGAACGCACGGTAGGGAGGCGGAGGGGAGCCGGGTAGAGGGACGCGGGGGCGAAGCCGTTGAACGCTCGACGCAGTTCAAAGCCCCGACGGCAGCGACGGATGACGACAGCGCAAAAAAAAAAACAACACGAGAAACCGAAACCGCACACACAAAAACAAAAAAAAAAAAACACACACAAACCGAATTGGCGGAATTGACTTCCTCTTCCTTCCACACTCTTGTAAAAATCACAACCGTTAAACTCCACTTAATCCACGAGTCGCGCGCGCTTCACTCCACGTTTGAAATAAAACTAACCGACGATGGAAAATGTACGCGCCGATCTAGCGCGAAAACTATTTGCACTCAAGAGCAGACCGCGTCGGTCGATGTCGAAAACTTACATGGCTAGTTTTCCGAGCGAGAGGAGAGCGACGATAGGCACTGGGGCTAGAAACTAGAGGAGCGTCGCAACATTTATTTGAGCGAAAGAGTGGCGCGTTGGTCTCACTCCCACTCAATGGATGCTGCTGCTGCTGCTGCTGCTGCACTCTTGCACTCCTGCACTCACTCTCAGTTGCAGTTACAACTCCAACTGGCGAGAGGGAGGCAGGGCGGCAGGTGGTCTCTGTCTAACACTATTGAGTTTCTAACCAGAGCCGCTGCTCTCTGCTCGCTCGTTCGTTTGCTCGCTCGCATCCCACACTACTGCTCTCTCCCACTCTCGGTTGCTCGCTCCCTCTCTGCCGCTCACTTTTCGACTTTGGCTCGCGAATTTTTATGTGAAATTTTGTGCGGGGTAAATGACCGAATGTCCGACACACGATGACTAGGTTAAGGTGAAGGTCAAATTAGCGAAAATGCAAAACAACCAAAGCGCAAAAGGCGCTGCTGACGGCGCAGTCGCAGAGCACTAACAATAGAAATCAACTTTGTCAGCGCAAATGATGGGCCAAGACGGGCTAGGAAGGGGGGGGTAGCGGAAAACCAAAACAAAAGAAAAGGCAGCAAAACCAAAAAAAAGAACACAAAAGCGTTTTAGTCGATAGGAAAGAGGGAGAGAGAGACGGAATAGTAGGCATAGAAGACAGGCAACAGAAAGGATCGGGGGGGGGGGGAGGTATGTATATATTTCGCAGACAGTCGTGCATTCTTCTTCTGTCTGGTCCTCTTCCTTTCGCACTCCTCCTTGTCGCTCTCATGGTGGCGATCGGCAGAGCCAGAGAGCGCCTGCTGCTTGCTTGGCAGCACAGTTCGCCGCCTCTCTTTGCTCGCTGGCAAGCTTTCTAACGCATGCCTTCTCTTTCCCCCACACACGGACAGAGGCTGAGGCTCTCTCTATTATGCGCAACTAGCTAGGCAGCAACAGCGACGCGGGCAGCGACAGCGACAGAGCAGACGCGATTGAACGCGAGACCTTGAACTTGGACTCAGTTTGCGAGTTGAAGAATTGGGTTTTGTTTTGAATGCTCTCTCCCTGTCTGCCTCGCTATGTGTGTCGAGTGTGTGTGTGTGCTATCTCGTGTGGCACCTCGCCGCCTGACTATTCCAGTTCTATTTGCACTCTGGCTCCCTACCTTCCGCCCTAATTGTTAGCAATTAGCCTAATGGGCCAATTAACACGCATTAATCAGGTGGCCCTAGAGAGAACCGTCTCCCTCTAACTAAAGCCTGCCTTCATCTCCTCCTTCTCCTTCTCCTTTTCTCTTTTTAATGCAAATGCAAATGCCAAGCACCGTTATGCCGGACGTACACATACACAATGCATACACGGCGTCACTCTGCATTCATGCATTTAGAGGTGGGCGCGGGGGGTGGACGCCTTTTGCGTCTAGCACTTGTCTAGCCACACACAGACACAGTCGGCACTCACTCGAACACACACACACACACACACACACACTCTGCCTGGCTGGCTGACTGCATTCTGCTTTCGTTGTAATGCTCTCCTTGTGGCGTCTTCTTCCTCCTCTCTATCTTGCTCTCCGCTAGTTTTTACACAACTTTCGCTTTCACTGCCACTCTCGGCTCTCCCCCATACACACGCGTGTGTGTGTGTGTGCATTGGACGTTAGATTTTACATTTGGTGGGAGCCACAGGGGCTCTCTCTGTGTGTGTGTGTGTGTGTGTGTGTGCAATGTGGGCGCCATAGCGTCTAGCCGGCAACAAGTGGAAAGCGGAAAGCGGAAAGCAAAGAGTGAAAACTGGATGTGGACTGACCTTGTTTAATGTTTTGTAAACTGTCGTAGACTTGTCACCACTGTACTAGTAATAGTAGTTCCATCTCGCTTTCATAATGGAAAGGGGAATGGGAATGGGAATGGGAAATACTGGAATGTGGGCATAGCAAAAAGTGCGAATTGGAAACAAAATGCTGATAGTCTCAGCTTGTGTGTGTGTGTGTGTGCATAACTAAATCACTTAACCTTGAAAATAGAAACCGCACACAGCAACAAGGAAAGGCAAAAAAAAAAAACAAGCCAAAAGCAAAAGTCATAAAGAAATCCGCAAAAAAGTTTCTCGGGCAAACAAAAAAATGAAAAAGAAGAAAAGAAATATAAGAAGCAAACATACAGATAGAGAAATTAAGAAAAGCACAAACAAGTTTGCCAAAAAAAAAAAAAAAGAAGGAGAATGATTAGAACCCGCGGGGGTGGCGCACACACACACACACACACGCAAAATATATGTGCTTAGCATTTAGTTTCCAACTGAACAAACTACCGCTGCCTCTATCTAATCTCTTTGCCGCTTTGCTCTTTTAGCTTTTTGGCTTTTGCAGCTTTTTTTGTTCTTTTTTTTTTTTATTATTTTATTTAGCAGCGCAGTCAGCCAAATAATTGCTTTTATTCAAACCTCACACACACACATACAAGCCTGCAACGAATTCAACTTTTTTTCTAGAACTATTTCCAAGGCTGCTAACGGTGGTGAGAGGGAGAGAGCTAGCCATAGCTGCTGCCTGGCGAAATGCGCCAAACAACACACAAAAAAAAATTTAATAATAATACAGTCAGCACAGCAACAACAAATTTAGTATTTAGCCTTGAAAGTTCGTAAACACTACGACCGCACACACACACACACACACACAGAGAGGGGCAGCGACGTGCACACGTACTTGGAGATCTGTTATATGCAGCGTCAAAAATTGTGGAATATGGAATATAGGAATAGAGCAAGCGAGAGAGAGAGAGGTGGAATGATCTATTGGCCGTCAGCCACTCTCCTTCCACTTTCCCGCCTGGGGGAAATCACTCACTCCTCCCGCTCTCTCTCTCTTCTCCTTTTTTTGCCTGGCCAGACTTTATTAGTTATTAGTCAGCCGGCGACTGCGACATGTTTGTTTTGTTCTATGCACAAAAATTCAACTCTAGTATAAAGGGAGAGAGAAAGAGCAAGCGAGATCGATACAAAAAAATGCTGCTTGCATGTGTGTGTGTGTGTGTGTGTTGCGTCTGGGAATTCTACATTCTAATACTGAAAAAGGGAGGGGGGGGGGGTACCGGCCCCCGCCGTCCTGAGGCTCAATCCTTTGAGCGCGCTCTGACTCTGGCTCTCCCACAAGTTCTCATTCTCGCGCTCTCTCTCTTGGTCACTCTCTCTCTCGATCCCGCATCCAGACGAACGCACACAGACGCAGTGCCAAAATTTCGGGGAATAGTTTCGCCAGTGTGTGCTCGGGTTTTGTTTTTTTTTTTTGTTTTTTTTTTCGGCTGGCTAATGCGCTTTTTTGTGAGTGCTGGACGTTGACGCTGGCTGCGACTGCGGCAGAATCAGAAGCAGCAACTGGCACGGCACTCTCTTCTTCTTTAGCGCGAATTCAGTTGAGTTTCTACGCTTGCAATCATCAAACGCAACAAACACAAAACACACGCAAATCGGACTAGTCGCTGTGATCGGAAGAGAGAAACCAAGAATTGCCGCTTTTATCCTGGCTTCCCAAAAAAGAAGGGAGCATCTCGCAATGGGATCGCAATTAGTTTAGTTTAGTTTAGTTTTCAGTGTTTTTTGTTCGTTCGTTCGTTCGGTCGGTCGGTCGGTCGGTCGGTCGGTGGGTCGCTTCCCCTTCGCTTCGTTCAGTTTCGGTTCGCTTCCTTGCTTCTCCAACTAACGGTTCATCTAGTGTGTATATGTGTATGTGTGTGTGTGTATGCGTGCCGTCATCTTTTTTTTGTGTTCTATTTTCTTTTGTTTGTTGTCGAGTGTCGAAATTAAACGAAATTCAAAAAAATGCCACACTAAAACACAGTCATAATTAATTAGCGATTGGAAAAGTAAATAAATGAAAGAGAAGAAATGCACCAAACAGCCGTTAGTTGTTACACAATTCAATTCAAATCCAATCAGAGCAATACAATTCACAGCTGGAAACAGCTACAGCTACAGCTCCAGCTCCAGCTCCAGTTCCAGCTTCAGCCATAGCAGGAGTCGGATTCCAATTAGAGCGAGCGCCGGCGGCTGGAAAGGTGAGACAGGGAATTGGAGAAACGGTGGGAACGGGCTGCGCGCGAACGATCCACACACTGGAAAGCGCAGTGGGAATGGTAATGGGATGACGTGCATTCCCGTAATTCCCATAGACAAAAGACAAAGAGAACTTGAGGCTCTGCGTGCTATTTATATATTGACACACTCACACAAAAGCCTAATAAATGGTGAAAAAAAATAAAGTAAAATAATAAATGGCAAAAAAACGAAAAATAAAAAAGTGCAGCATAGAGGGGCGCACGCCTGGCGGACTTATCTAATAGTTTTCACTTTCAATGTCGAGCGAAAGCTCTCTCTCTCTCTCTCTCTGTTAGTGCTTATCTGTGCGAGCGGGTGAGAGTATTGCTTAACGTGCGCTCTCTCTTTCTCTCTCTCTAAATGCGAATTCTGTGTTTCGGTTTCGATTTGGATTTTGGTTCTGTATATATGTACATATGTATCTGCAAGATGTGCAGATGCGTTTCCAATCTCCACTTTCCACTTTCCATTAGCTTTCTTCCACTTTCCAGTAATAAGCCTGTAATCTTTTTTTTATATAACAAATAAAGATTAAAGCAAGCAAAAAGTCATAAAAAGCGAAACAGAAAATATAAATAATATAAATTAATTAAAAATTTTAATTCTGCATTTTTTTATTGTTGTTGTTTCCCAGCACAAGTGTGTTCTTGTTATACTCGCATTTGTTATAATTTCGTTTTTTTTTTCTCCACTTTGCGATGCGTTTGCTGTTTTCTTTTGCCTCTTTCTCAGCTTTGTTTTTTTTTTATATATATATGTATATAATTTTTTGTATGGTTTTTTGCACTCGTTATAAATTTTTTGCGCCGTCTGCTCGAGCCGTCTGCTTCTTCTTAAAGCATTTCGCGAGTGCTAATTGTCGTCTTGATAGTTTTATTTAATTCTGATTCTGATTCTGATTCGCCGTGTGACATAGAAATGGGGTTTTTGCTGCCTGCATTCGTCGCCGCCGTGGTTGACATTTTAAACTGCATTTGTTAACAATTTTCGAACATTTCGCATAGTTGCAAGCGAAAAGTAAAACAGAGAAAAATAAAATAAATACAGAATAAAACAGAGCAGGGAAAAAAGTCATGGCAAAGCAGAAACAAATGCTTTCAACTTTTTTTTTTTTTTTTTTTCGCGGGCACAGCACGAATACCCGGGAGTTGCCTCTGTCTCGGAGCCCCCCTCTTTTTTTTGTTCTTTATTCTGATCCATTTTGTAATCCGATTGTGACTTGAATTCTAATTTTTTCCTCTTTTTTTTCTGTACATTTGCAGTTTAAGTAATCACTAAGTGAACAAGGACACAGCCCAGGAAAGTACTAGTACAACAACTATTCAACAACAACAGCAACAACAACTATTCAACAACAAACACCAACAACAAGAACTATTAACCAAAGAGCATAGCGCCAGAAGCCAGTAGCTGCCACTGAGCTTTCTGTCCTTGACAAGGACAGGAACCTGGCACACAGGCACACATAAGCCGCCAACATACGCAAAAAGGTGACCTCGAAGAAGGCCAGCGTTGTGACGGTTGACGACGATCACAACAACAATAACAACAGCAACCAGAACAACGACCACAACGCTCGGCAGGCACTCAACAACAACAACAACACACCAACAATAACAACACCCACACCAATCACTCCAACCCGTACACCAACACCAGCTGATTATCAGGATCAGGAAGAGCAAGAGCATCAGGATCATCAGGAACTCCAAACAGGCGATATCATGGACGATACACAGCATTTTTGCCTACGCTGGAACAACTACCAGAGCAGCATCACCTCGGCCTTTGAGAATCTGCGAGATGATGAGGCCTTTGTGGATGTGACGCTAGCCTGCGAGGGCAGGAGCATCAAGGCGCATCGTGTTGTCCTTTCCGCCTGCAGTCCCTACTTCCGCGACCTGCTCAAGGTGAGTTTAATTTTGATATCCTTTTGGGGTGGAGACTTCCTCTATGGAGACTTCTTGAATGTTTGTTTTTGAGTATTTTAGTTGCTAAAAGTTGGTGTAAGATAAGATGTATCTTTAGGAAACTAAGAGGGGATAACAAAAGTAGCTTATATGGTTTATTTATAGAGTTAAAGCGAACTGTATATGTGTGTGACCCACTTTGGACCCACTCTTTTCTTTTTATCTCCCTCCCTTGGACGTTGCAACACATGTGGTGTGCTCCAGCTTCAGTTTTCTGCTTCCTGGGGGTGCTCTGTGCATGTATAAATTATATACTTAGCAATATAGTATAATATATAATGCCAAAACGATCTTTAAGATAACTATAATCAAAAGAAACTGCAGAGAATTCAAAGCTGTGACCCTTTAACTCAGGAATTATGGCATTTAGCTTGAATTTTAATTTATTTAGTTGCAAATGGAAGTTGGAGTTGGGGATTGGGACAGTTGAAGAAGTAGAAACAACTGCCTGCCGCAATAGACACGCCACATAAGGAAAGCCCGGAAGCCGGGGAAGTTGCAACACGGCATTAACTTGCCCGCCTCTTACTTAGTTTATTTTTTTTGTTTCGTTTTTGTTTATTTTTTACCCAAAGAGTTTTTGCGGTGCAAATGAGTTGGACTTGGCAAGGACTCCTCTTTTTTTTTTTTTTTTGCGGGACAACGCGGCGTATGATTGATTTGTGTGCTGCGATCATGCAACGCATAAGGCCTTCCTTCCCCTTGCCACAAAAACTAGACCAGGTCAAAAAAAAAGGGGTGTAGAGTCAGGCTAATCCTTGAGGCACAAGTAAAGTTTTTTGCAACTAATGCAGGACCTCCCCACTTCCCTGGGGGGGGCCCGCTTCATTATTTTTATTATGACATTAAAATTATGTGGATTCGCTGTTGTTGCCGACAACGACAACGATGGCGACGACGTTTGCCCGCCAAAACTTTGTGGCTTTCTGCCTCTGCCTCTGCATTGAAAATATTTGCACGCAATTGCGGTTTTTGAGCCAGTTAGAGTTTTGCCATTTTTGCCATTTGCATTGTTGCAAGCTGTCAGCAAAAAGGGGGGGTAGGGGCAGGGCGGTGGATTGGTACTGCAGCAGAAATTATATAAATTACAAAGTGCCCCGCCCTCCGTTGTTGCTCTGTTTACTCTGTCTCTTTCGACATGATTTGTTAACATGATAGAAAACTTGCTGCGCTTTCCTTTATTACAAACAAAAAAGACTGAGAGACAGAGAAGGGTTGTAGAGGAAAGTTGTTTGGGTTTTTCGGAATCCTGGCTTTTATAGTAACTGCAATTAGGAGAAACTCCTGGCTACCCAGCTCCACCTCCAGCTCCAGCTCCAGATGATTACGCAACACTGAAGGCAGGACAGGTCTAAGGGAACCGAAACAAGAACATGTCAAGTTTGCTGGCAAAGTTTCTGTGATCCTCCTTCTCCTCTTCTCATTCTTTCCAAAATACAAAATACAAAAAAAAAAGAACTGCAAAAGTCGGCATTTAATTTGTTAAAAAGGCCAACTAAATGCAGCGATACAACACAAAAAAAGAGGGAGCAAGAAAAACAAGAAAAACAGCAATGACAATGGGTTGGGGGGGACACAAATTATTATGTACCCAAGAAATTAGTATACAAAACTTTGCTGGCCTGGCCTGGCACTGGGCTCTCTTGCAACAAACGAAAAAAGGCGGCACAAAACTTTGTAAATTCAATTTGAAATACATACAAGTGGGCACTGTCAGTCCCACGTTGGGCGCCAAAAAAAGAAATGTTAACCAGGACCAGGAGCAGGACCAAGGAGTAAGAGCTGCACAAAGAAGCCAGAGACAGAGAGTGGACAGGGAGGACAACTGTGAACTGTGAACTGGACTCGGCAAAACAGGAGACACTTGGCACTGTCCCAGCTACACAGGCAGGACCCAGGGACAAGAGACAACCCCCCCAGAGTACTTGGCGTCGCAATTGTGCCCCGACTTTGCGCCTATGCATAAATATTTAATTAACTGCAGCGCATTATTTTAATTAGGTGTAAAAAAAAAGAAAAACACTGACAACAACTGCTGTGAATCCTATGGGGAGGGAAGAGAAGGAGGGTCCAGAGGTGTCTTAATAGCTGTTTGCTAAAAAAAGCATTCTGACTTTTGTGTAAGAACCACGCCCTCAAGGCAAGGCAAGGCATTTGCATGATGTTAATATTGTGTTGATGATGCCAATGCCAGCTGCAGAGATCGAGATCTTGCTTCCCTTAGCCTCCCCCCAACAAAAGCTGACCTCGATTCTGCAATCTCTACCTCTTTCTCTCTCAGTGTGTTCAACTCAATCGCAAATACTTAATATCCAGTTGCATGTACATATGTACATACGTGTGTATCTGTGTCTGAAAGTAAATATAAGACAACGGATGCAACGATCTCCGAGGAGGCAGGCGGCAAGACTTGACCCAATTTCTAGTCAGGCAACACAGACATGGCATGCAAGCGAACCAAAAGCAGCTCCCTTTGTTGGAGTTCCACTTGATAAGTGAAACTCATGCAGTAAAGCGGCACAAACTGGAATGCACTGGCCCTGAAAAAATAAAAGGGATTGGGTATGGGGATAAGGAGAGCGGAGTTGGAACCACACATGGCAGCTCTCGGGGGGGATCGCAAGAGAAAAACGGAAAGCAAAAAGCAAAAAAAATGAAACTTGTACAGAGAAACGTTCAAAATCGTTCAATTTGTGGTTATTTGTTATCTTTTTTAATTTTTTCTTATTTATATTTGTGATTTTCAGTCATATTTGAAGGTTGTCTGGGCAAGAAACAACATTAACATTGTGACTAATCCGAATTTGTATTACTTACTCACAGAGCACACCCTGCAAACACCCGGTCATATTGCTGCAGGATGTAAACTTTATGGATCTGCATTCGCTGGTGGAGTTCATATACCATGGCGAGGTTAATGTTCATCAAAAGTCGCTGCAGTCATTCCTTAAGACCGCCGAGGTGCTGCGCGTCTCGGGTCTGACACAACAGCAGGCAGAGGACACACACAGCGTGAGTATATAGAAACCTATATCATATCATATCATATCTATATATCTCTCTATATTTCCCATTTGTAGCATTTGGCCCAAATCCAGAATCTGGCTAATGCCGGCGCCGGACGCACACCCTACAATTCGCATTCACACTCTCATGCCCACTCGCTTTCACATCCGCATCATGGCTCCTCCATACATGACGATGGCGGCGCATCCACATTGTTTAGCCGCCAGGGTGCGGGCTCACCGCCACCACCTGCAGTCCCATCGCTGCCCACGCATATCAATAATCAGCTATTGAAACGCATGGCCATGATGCATCGCAGCAGTGTTGCCGCCGAGGAGACTTCACATGCTCTAAAACGGCCACGTGGCTCTGATAATAACAATGGTGGCTTGCCACTCTCTGGTGGTGGCAGTGGAGGTGGTGTCGGTGGTGGTGGTGGTGGTGGTTCCGGTAGCAATAATAATAGTAGCCCGGATTTGCCATCACTCCATCATGCCCGCAGCACTTCGCCCCAACAGACACCGGCTGATTTTAGCACAATTAAGCACCACAACAATAATAATACACCGCCGCTCAAGGAGGAAGGAAAGCGTAAGTTTTACCCAAGGATGTTTTTCGGAATATATTAATCTCAACTCTTTTTCTTGTTTTCCCCGCCCCTGAACAGGCAACGGACCCACTGGCAATGGTGCTAGCAACGGCAACGGAATCTCCATTAGCGATAAATTGGGCAGCTTGACACCATCACCTTTGGCTAGGGCTTCAGCCGGTGCCGATGATGTTAAATCGGAGCCCATGGAGCTGGTCTGTTCAACGAACAATAATGCCAATGCAAATGATGAGCATAGCAATGATTCCACCGGCGAGCATGATGCCAATCGTTCCAGCAGCGGTGATGGCGGCAAGGGCTCTTTGAGGTTGGTTATCCCCCAGCTTAACTTGAGATCTCTTGTTCTATATTTATTTAATGGATTATATTTGTAGTTCTGGTAATGATGAGGAAATTGGCGATGGTCTTGCCACACACCATGCCGCCCCGCAGTTTATAATGTCACCGGCGGAGAATAAGATGTTTCAGGCTGCCGCCTTTAACTTTCCCATGAGCAATCTCGATCACTCAGCGTTGCTTGGTGAGTATTTCGAATAAAACTCAACTAACTAAACTAATTACTAACTAAAGCTTCTCTCTGCTTTCTCTACTCTCTCTTCACTCTCTCTCTCCTCTTTACTCTTGCTCTATGTCTCTCCTTGTGGATCAATGGAACCTATCACTTACTTAGGTCTCAACACCCAGTTGCAGCAGTCCGGTGACCTAGCCGTTTCCCCCCAAGGTGAGTCCAAGCCTTTCACTATCCGTATTCTCTATTGTTCCGCTCTATTTGCGCTCAAAAAAATATTTAAAAAAAAATATATACAAAAAAAGCTCATTATTACATTTTTTACATCAAATGCAAATGCCAAAAAAAAAAAAGAAAAGAAAAATATACAATTTTTTTTACCAAGAGTCAAAAAAAATAATAAATATATATCCAAAGTCAGAATAACCCAGAATACTCAAAGAAATGAAAGGCAAAAGCAACCAAAGCTTAAAGTAAACTTATAAAAAAAAGAAAGTTTTAAGATTAAAGTCTAAAGTAAAGAAAAAAAAAATTACACAAAAGTCCAACAAAAATCCCAGACCAAAAAGATCAGGTTGCAAGTTAAAAAATTGCTTGAAAACTGCTCGATGAGAACCATTATTGATATATCCTTTGATTTGCCATATTGTTTTATCCCGTTGAATCTTATTTAATCCTGTTTAAACTTGTTACATTTTGATTCAATCGTTTTTGTTATCGTTTTGCTTTGGTTTTTCTTTTACTTATCGCTTTCGTTGTCCTTTTGTTTCTTTCGATTTTTGCGTTTGCCACTGACTGTCGGAGGACACACTTACCATATCGCACAGGTGTCGCTCAGTAGCAGGACTTTTGATTTAACTTTCGATTTATTTCCCGTTTGACTCAACTCTTGAAATCCGCAAAACCACCACCCCCCAACCAGCCCTCCCCAAAAAAAAAAGAAAAAAAAAAACACCAATACCCGACCCCCTCAGTACGAATTCGAACTTGATCCTTGGAAGCATTACGAACCGAACGAACCGAACCGAAAGGATAATCCCAGAGAGACCCACTATTGCTCCTTGCGATTTCAAGTCGAGTTCCCATTTTAAGTCGTAGCCGTATTGAAGCGTATAAAAAAAAATTTTCTTTTCTTGTTTGATTGTTTCGATGGTAAATGTTTTCATTTGTTTCGGTCACACACACACACACACACACAACCCACCACGATCACACCCCCATGACCATGACACACACACGTACACCTGCACCACCACATGCCAGGATAACAGAGAGGATCTCAGGAGGCAAAGAGTATATAAGATGCATAACGCCTCTTTCAAAAATTGTCCTTATGAATTCAGCTTCTGGCTTTAGGCATCTCTTGTTTAAAAGCTGTGTACAAACCAATCACTCACTCACTTGCTTTTTATTCTGTTGTTGATGAACTTGCTTTATAAAATTAATTAACTTCCAAACCAGCGCCAAAGCCGCAGAGTGTTTAGCAAAATTCTATCACAAGTCCTCGCACCTCGCACATGTGTGAGTGCCTGCGGTTAGGCCGCAACAATCCTGGCTTTCAGCTATGGGGCTACCAGGCTTCCAGGCTCCCCCAGCTCTGAGCTCCCAGCTCTTTGAGAGCTCCTCCTCCTGTTTGGTGTGTGTGTTTTTTCTTTGCTACTTGTATTTTGGCAGCTATTTTGCTCCATTCGATCAGCCATTAAAGCCACAGCTCACACCATGTCCTGATCCTTAAACCAAAAACAGAACCCAAAACAGTACCGAATGCTATAATAATACTAAACCCTGACGAAAGAGATTACTTATTTATGTGTTTATTATGTTGCTAAAATTGTTGTAATTCAGTGTTTAGTTTTCATTTCCGTTTCCGTTTCAGTTTCGTTGTTGTTTCTTATTTTCTTTGCATTGTTTCTGGTTTTTATTCGTTTCGTTTCGTTTCATTTTTTGTGTGCTAAAGTAAAACCCAGCTAAATGTTAATTACTTACAATTCACAAGAAAAACAGCCAAACGCACCTACACACACAAAACACACACACCAACCCAACACTGCATAGAGAAAAAAATACGTCCCCTTAGAGTGAGAATTTTTGTTTAGTTTTCCCTTTGTTTATTTTTCAAAAATTAGAGTTTAATAATTATCAGTTTTAAATTTCAAACTCATAATTTCCCTTCAGTGTAGCAATCCAATTTGCTATTTTTGTTGTGTTGTTCCCACCCCTTTTCCGTTTTGTTTCATTCCAAAGTTCCAGAAGATAAGAAAAATATAAGAAAAAAAAGAAAACACTAGACATGAAACGGAAGAGAGAGCTCCTCTCTGTAACACCGAGTACATTTTGCAATCGAAATTTTATTGGTGTCAACTTTTTGTTTTCATGTAAAACGCAACGCATTTGAAGATCGAATATATACATAATACCCTTACATAATATATATATATATATTGAATATTGAACTCTTTCCTTTATTTGTACGTCGTCGTGCTTGTGTCTAAAACTATGTAAACCCAACCGAAAAAAAATTAATACAAATTAACCATCCATTGACCCTCTCCAAACCCCCCCAAAAAAAACCCAACCAACAGCAAAGTCAAAAGAAAAGCTTTATTTTCAACAACCAACAACAACAACAACAAATTGCATTCGAACGAATTTCCACATTCATTTTCAATGTGTCTTAAAATTAAAAAGAAACAACTGCGAAGTCCCAAGCCCTGTCTCTGTGACGATGAGAAAGGACACTCTTTATTGGTCCTTTTTTCACTGTTCCGCTTTTCGGTTTTGTTCCATACCCCTGTTTCAGAGTTGTCCCATTGTCCCTTGAATTCGGCCATACACTCAGAAATACACACATTACAAACACACCACACTCCCTTCAATCTACAGGCTACAATAAAGATTATATCTCAGATATTCAAATAGGTTATCCTTCCGCGTTTAGGGGTCCTCTCACCTATTGGCATTTGATCACAGAAAACCCTCACACACACACACACCAAAAGTACAGTACACACAGTGCGTGCAAAGGCGTGTTTCGTTTCGCTCCGTTCCATTCCATTCCGTTGTGTTTCAGCTTGAAAAAGAAACAAGGGAAAAGAAACAGCAAACAAGGTTACACTGCAGCTCATACAACACACACGCATAGACACACCACAGGACGCACACACACACACGCACACACGCACTACACCTTCTTCCCCCCTTGAAATGAAATAATGTGAAAAATCACTGAGAGCGAACCCCTGACTCCTTTGCCGTTTGAAGAAGGAGTTGTCTTAGGACCCACACTCACCCGCTCACACATACACACACTCAAGCCCGCCCCCTAGCACACACTCGCACACCCACACCCACACCCACACACACATACATGAACTCTTTTAAGCGCTCCAACAGCTAACAACAATTAAAAAGATCTAACCTAGAGCTAACCTCTACTTTACTTTCCAATTGTACTAACCATCGACCAAAAAGGTCTCCCCCCAGAAAAAATATATATACATATATATATATATATATATACTACCCCAATACACAAACACACACACACACACAAACTGGTGTGATATTGTTAAGAATTGATTGATCTAACCTCACCCCACCCCTGTATACGTATTATAAATTCGCTTTACTAAAAAAAAAAAACAAAAAAAAAACTCCCAACTCCCCCCAAAGATACAGCCACAGGCGACCCAAGCAGACAACTCGATACATGATACAATCTCACACCTTATCCTTTATCCTTAAGTACCCCCCAAACCCACAAACCCACTTCCCCCAAAACCAGCACTAAAACTAAAAGAACACAGAAAAACTGATCAAGAAAAACAACTCAAGGCTTCAAGTATATTAAATTGATTGATTGACAAACCGCTTTAAATTACGCTCTATATATATACATATATATTTGTTGCTATTCCTATTATTAAAAAAAAAAATACCTACATACACATACACAAGAACACAACAACAACCAACACAGAGGCAGAAAGAAGAATCAGTTACTTAGCTTTACGTAGAATTAAAACCCTAATTTAACTTTAACTCCTATGCAAAGGCATTCAAAATTCACTAATTTTAAGTTCCGATTTGAAACTAGAATCGAAAACAAAGAAAAAAAAAAAGAAATCGATAAAAATGTATCACCAATTATCGACTACCGATCACCAAACTATTTAAGTTACCAACTAAGCACTCACAAAATTGATGAAAATCGATTGATCGATTGGTAAGTGGCAGAAGGAATGGAATTGATAAATCGTAAACTATTAGAAAACTGAAAATTGGAACCTGATTTGGAATATAGAAATCTTTGAGAAGCATTCCAACGATTCCAACAATTCCAACCCTTCCGAAGCTTCCATAAGCATAAAAAAAAACGTAGAAAAAAGAAAAGCTATGTAATCTAAGCACAATGTACATTTTACAAAATTTTTTGCCATCATGGAACAATTGAAATTCAAACTGAAAATTGAAAAATTTTAACTCGAAAACAATTAAAGTTAAGAGCCCAGAGAGAAGAGAGGGTGATGATGATGAATGATGATGAATATATAAGTGAAGAAAGAACATGACGGTGATTTTGGCGAGGGTTTAATTTTAGTGCTTATTAAGTGACACAGTTCCCCCCACCCCCCTTAAGCCCACACACACACAAAACACACACGCAACACACACACACAGAGACACCAAGGAAGGCCAGAGAGAACACAGAGAACACGAACACTGGAAGAAGACACAGAACACAACAACTTTTACCACTACTACTAGAACTTAACGGTGATGGTGTTTGACACACACACACACAAACACAAACACAGATACAGGGGAAACCGAACAACACACACACACTCCTCTTTAGCTCCTCCTCTCACGTTTGTATTTAAAAAATGAACAAAAAAACTTCCTCCTTTCTCCTATTCTAAAATCCCTTTGTAAATTACCACACTGCACACTTGGTAATGAGTTAAACAACAATTACAACCAACAACCAAACCCAACAACAAAAACAACAAACCAACAATCAACCCAAAACACCAGCCAACAAACAACCTTTAAACCTTAAACAAAAAAAAGAAACCACAAAAAGAAAAACAAAAAAAGAATCTAAAGAAAACAAGAGAAGAATGATACCCTGAAGAATTTAGCGTCTCTCCATCAGTCGATCAGATCGAGAAGAAACAAAGAACGAATGAAACGAAAGAAACCATTAACAATTATCAATGTCGACGAACAATCAAAAAAGAAAACAAAAATTTTCTCATGCCATCCCACCCCTTAGCCCCGCACAGAAGAATTCCCCCAGAAGAATCAACGTTTTCTTTTCCACATCTGCCCCTTTACCCGATCTCGATAATGATCCTGATCCTTGCTCCAAATCTATCTATCTATCTATCTCTTTTGTCCCCTCTATATTTCCCTCTCTGCCTCTCTCTTCCTATATGTCTATTTATCTATCTATCTCTCTCTCTGTCTCTCTGTCTCTCTCTAATGTCACGCACAAGAAAAAGACAAGAAAAAAAAACAGAAAAGAAAACAGATTGAACAATCGAAAAATAAATCCAAAGTTAAATTTAGCCAATTAGCTGAAGTTGAAGTTAAAGTTGAAGTCAAAGCTGAAGCAGAAGCTAAAGCATACAAAATAAAGCAACTTACTTATATTTGATGCAAAAAATGCTAACGAAATTCATTTGTTTCGATCAAAAATCCGGCAAAACAGAAGAAAAGAAAACACAGAAGAAATTATGAAAGAATCGAGTCAAAATTCCAAAATTTCCAAATTTTCTAAATCCGAAGACATAATCCGAAGCCAAAGAGAAATTGAGGCAATTATAAACAAAATTCCAAAAAAACCAATAAATAAAACTCGTTGTCCTTGGGCTAATGCGACGTTTTCTGACTTTCTTCCCCACTTTGTCGTCAGGTAAACTGACGACAAATTCTACAACTACAACAATAAACAACAACAACTTGATTACCAACAACAACAACAACAACGTTTACTCTCCACCAACAAACTACAACAACTCAACAACAACCAACTACAACCACAACTCCAACTCAACTCCAACAAATCCATCACCAACAACAACAACAACAATAACCCGAACTCCAACTCGACTTACAGCCATCACAAGTGCCTCCGGCATCTGTGGCCTTAACCTCTCCACATTCGCAGCCAATGGAAGCAGCAACGGCGGCCTCTCGGTGACCGCTCTGCAGCAGCATCCACATTCGCATCAGCATCAGCATCAGACGTCGCAACACCAGACCTCACAGCAGCAGCAGCAGCAGCAGCAACAGCAACAGCAGCAGCAACAGCAGCAGCATCAGCAGCAGGGAAGCAGCAGCTCTGGCAGTCAGACCCCCAATGGTATCCTGGGTTCCTGCAGTACACCAACGCCCAACACGGCGGCCACCACGGCCCAGCAGCAAATGTTAGCAGCGGTAATGGCCAATATGGCGGCCTCGGCCGCTTCGGCCTCAACCAGCGGCAGTGCCAATAGCTCCCTGAATAATTCCAATGCGGGTCTTAATACCTCGGGAGGCGGTGGTGGCGGTGGCAGCAGCGGTGGCAACGGCGGACTCAGCAGTGCAACCAGCGGCGGTGATGATTTCCGTTGCAATCCATGCAACAAGAATCTAAGCTCACTGACACGCCTCAAGCGTCACATCCAGAACGTGCATATGCGACCCACCAAGGAGCCCGTGTGCAACATCTGCAAGCGTGTCTACAGTTCGCTGAATAGTCTGCGCAACCACAAGAGCATCTACCATCGCAACCTCAAGCAGCCCAAGCAGGAGCCGGGCAACACTGTGGCCGCCCAGGCACCAACGGCCAATAGCTTCTACCATCAGCAGCATCAGCAGCAGCAGCTAAATCATCACTCGTCCTCCTCCTAGGGCTTCATGTACTTTGACTATCAGCAGCCGCGCCGTCATCATCCACAGCAGCCGCATCACCACGTGACCCATGGCGGCAGGGATAGAGGGTTTTCCAGTTGAGGGGAGGAGGGTAGGGCTTGCCTTAGTCGATTCTTGTAAGACTTAGGGACACACACACACACACACACTCACAGAAATGCAGAACGGTGCTTTTGTACACATATTTAACTTTAGGAAGGTTCGTCCAAGCGACACACAGAGAGAGACACAATCTAGGCTAGTTACAATTAGTTGCCTTTGGTAGTTGCTAAGCACAGGATACACAGTTTATACAAGAGTAATCGATAGTCGTAGATATTCAACTCTGAGAAAGTCATTTTTGTATTCAATTGTTTTTCTAACCATGATAAAGATCATGTCAAACCCATGCCTTACCCATGCCCTACTCATTCCCAACCCATTCCCTTTTCCATACCCCATTCCCAACTACTTCCCATTTACACACCATTATTGTCGTCAGCTATACAAGTCTTAATAACATTAAGTAGGAGCTAGAATATAGCAGCAAAGCAAAGCAGTGCAGAGCAGAGCAGGGGTGCCCGTAGTGAATTCTTCGAAATGGCTTTAACTAAATACAATTTATCAGATTTGCAGAGAAGAGCAGCGTGGCGTTGTTCTAAATTATATATATATATTAACGATTATCGATCACGTTAGACGTACGATTTATCTCTCTCTTTCTCTTTACTGCACTGAAATAATGAAAGACCAAGCTAAAGTTTTACAGTTTTTACCTAAACACACACAAAAGCAAATATATATATATAAAATATATAGTATATATATATAGAATGTTGAATGAAAAAAGCGTTACTATTTGACCAGGTTTAGGAGTATAGGAGAAAAGCGAAAGGAAGCGAGCGACCGACCGACCGACCAATTGCAAAAAGATCTTTTCTTGAAATACTCTAACCTAGGTAACGATTCTGAATAATTAGGTTTAGATCACACACACACCGTACACAACACCCTAGGCTAAGTGAAATGTTTAACCCATAGTGTGTAAGTCAATTTTTTTTTTCTTTTTTGCATTTTTTTGTATTGTATTTAATGTTAACCTAGTTATGCGATTATTATAAAATATATATATATAGAAGGTTAAGAAATGTTTTGACCCGGATACTTTGATATATTGAGTACACCTGTGTTCGTTAATGTTTAGTGCTGCTAAGTAAAGATACAGATAAGATATAACTATGATACAAGCAAATATATATATATATCCATATATACACCACACACAACCACACCACATACACACACACACACACACAAGCCAATCAGTTGAGATCCATGTACGATGTACAATATAAGAGCGATTGCACTTGCGCTCTATATATTCGATTAATGATAATTACAATAAACGTCTACACATCAAAGCGAATATTTCATTTATCCCGTTCCCCAAGATATCCCAAGATCCAACAACTCTCCCCAACCTGGTCTCAATGTTGTATGCATGTCACTCGAGGCGTCAGGCTCATACCGTGGAACCTCTAACCCCAAACTAGGGAACAAACTCACCACTACTTACCCTACTTCACCTAACTCACCACTCCGACCTGCGCAGTCCTGTCCCCGTCCAGAGCTCCTCAGTGTTTCATTGTCTCACGTGTGTTGATGCCCGAACACCGAACCGAACTGAATCGAACCGACACTTTCTCTCTCAGCTGCAGGATCATTACTTACTTTAAGCCCCATGATGAGCGAAACACAATTACTAATACTCAACCCACATCCACATCACCAACGTCCCTAGGTGACCCCGATCTCTCCAAACACACACACACACACACACACCACCGACCATTGGAGAAAGTCGTTAACCTGTGTGTGTGTACCCTTAACCCCCCCCCAAAGAAACCAACCAAACCAAGCACGTTAATCTTACCGCACATTTGGCTCCCTATCCCAACCCCCTATCCAGAACCCAACACAGGCAACGGTGCTGCGATTGAGTTTGAAAAAAAGAGACACTAGTGACAACCGCAAGTGCAAAAAATTATTGACAACTTGCGACTTAACTAAAAAAAAAAAAAGAAATAACCGAAAAAAAGAGAAATCAAAATAATACTAAACATATTTTATATATATACAAAAACAAATCAATCAGGCCAAAAACAAATGTTTCAAAATTTTGCTTAAAAAAAAAAAAACAAACTTAACAAAATCGAAATCGAAAACGACCAACGACAAACGAAAATTGAACGCAAACAAAATTGGAATTAAAATTGATATCGAAATTGAATCGAAATTCGAACGATCGAGCAATCGATAGATCGAGAAATCCAAATCGAAAAACGAAATCGAAGACAAACAAATTGGTTTAAAAAAAAGCATCCACGAAACTCGAATCACACTCCAAAAATTATTGGCAAGACACCAACAAATTCAAATTCACCAAAAGAAAAGGTCTCACCCCCGCAACGCCGTTTGGTGTTCGGAGGGGACTTTCGAACTCGAACTCGAGCTTGAGTTCGTTTCGGGTTCAAGTTCGAGTTTGGGCTCAAGTCTGCCTAGTCGAGTCGAGTTTCGAATTAAAAAAAAAAACCTTCCAACCTGCGGCACGAGAACTCTTCAAAATTCGAATTCAAGAACAACAATTATAACAACAACTACAACAACAACAGCCACAGCTACAACAATTACAACAACAACAGTCAACAAACCGTTTTATTACCATTTTATTTCCATGCGTTTTCCCCAAACCAAAAAATAAAATAAAAAAAACAAGGGAATGAGAAAAAAAAACCATAAACCGAAAATCGAAATGCGAATTTTAAATCGAGAGAACAGCAGCTGCGTTCTTTCAAGCAAAATACATAGAAACAAAAGCAAAATAAAAGCAAAAATTAAATGAAAAAGCAAAAAAAAAAAAAAAAGAAACTTGCAAACTTAGCAAATTTACATTGTTTTGAGCCTGGATTTGTTAGTGTTATATAAAAGTAAACAAAAAAACAACAACAAAAACAAGAACAGACACACTAACAATACCAAAAAACAAACCACACGACACGAAAACACCACAAAGCAAAAACCAACAGACAGACATACATTTACTAAACAACAATTACAAACAAGAAACAGAAACAAACAGAAAAAAAAATAATAACAACAAAGTCAAATATACAGAAAAGTCACTATTGTCTCTTTTTTTCTTCTCTTCCTATTTTTATGACCGTTTAGGTGGCAACACCGGCAGCCTACTCGGCGGCGTCATAGTGCCCGGCGGTAGTGGCAACCCTAGTAATAGTAGTAGCAACAACAACAACAACAGCAGCAACAACAACAACAATCAACAACAAGTAGACCCAGAATCATCACCACAACAACACCATCAACAACCACACCACCACCTCCTCCAACAACAACAACATCATTCCACAACACTCACCAACAGTCCACAACCACAACAACAACTGAAGCAAAGCGGCAAGTCCAGCGGCAGCGACCTGCACATTGCCGCCGGGAGCGAACGTAGCCTCTCCCGCTCCTCACTGGGCGGTGCAACGGAAACGGGTCACAGTGCCACGCCCTCGCCCAGTGCCTATCTGAAGCGAGAGCGAGAGCGGGACAGAGAGCGTGAGCGGGAGCGCGAAAGGGAACGGGAGAGGGAGCGGGAGCGAGAACGAGAACGAGAGCGTTCATTATCCCACGATCGAGAGCTGGATGGAGGAGTGGGAGGAGGAGGTGGCGGAGGAGGTGGCGGCGGCGGCGGAAACGGAGGATCACCATCCTCGTCGCCATTACAACCACCACCGCCGCCGCCCTCCTCACATCATCCGCACTTTGGCCAACATCCGCTGTCGCTGTTGCCCAGCCACCATCAGTTGCATGCCACCCACCATGAGTTGAGTGCCGCCGCTGCCGCTGCGGCTGCTGCCCATCATGCCCATGCCCATGCCGCTCATGCAGCCCATGCCCATGCCCTGGCCAGGGCGGGATCACCGTTGGAGCATCATCATGCCCTCATGCATCATCGCCGGGCATCCCTATCACCATCGGCGGCCGCTGTGGCTGCTGGCAATGCAGCTGCCTCGCAAAGAGGCAGCAGTAATAGTGGAGCAAGTCCGGCCGGAAGTCTCCTATCCTCGGTCCGTGCCCAGGATGTGGCACAGGCGAATCGATTGCTTCTACCCTTACCCCTGAATGCGTGCCATCGATGCGATGTTTGTGGCAAACTGTTGAGCACCAAGCTCACCCTGAAGCGACACAAGGAGCAGCAGCATCTGCAACCGTTGAATAATGCCGTCTGCAATCTGTGCCACAAGGTCTTCCGCACTTTGAACTCGCTGAATAATCACAAGAGTATCTATCATCGTCGACAGAAGAATCATCATTCGTATTTCCATCATGGCGGTGGCGTTGGCCAAGCCGTTGGCAGTCCTGGTAGCCGTCTGCATCAATCCCTTAGCTCGCTGAGCGCTGCAGCAGCTGCGAGTGGCGGTGGTGCTGGGGGTGCCGGTGGTGCTGGTGGCAATGCTGTGGCCGCTGCCGCAGCAGCAGCAGCAGCAGCCGCCGAATTGTTGCTATCACCCATCGTGGGAGCTGCTGCGGTGGCCGGTGGAACGGCCAGTTCAACGCTACAGCTGGCGGCGGCCCATCAGCAGCAGCAACAGCAGCAGCAGCAACAACAGCAGCAACAGCAGCAGCAGCAACATCAGCAGCAACAGCAACAATCATCGCCGGGCATTGTCAAACCGTGCATGGATTTCTTATAAGATCAGCAGCAACTCTTGCAGCAGCTGTTCCACGTGGCTCTCAATAACTCTGCGGCAGCAGCGGCGGCAGCAGCAGCAGCGGCAGCTGCAGCGGGACCAGGATCGATGGCGCAGGGTGCAGGAGCAGGAGGTACCGGTGTGGATGGTGTTGGCGTCGGTGGTGAGTACGGACCGGGAACGGGTGGTCCAACGGCCACCGTGGATCTCACACAGCTGGAAGGCGGTGGTGGTGGCGGCGGCGGCGGCGGCGTTGGTGGAGGATTTCATCATTTGCCGCATCATTTGGGCCATCATCAGCATCCGCTGTCGCATCAGCATCCCCACCAGCTGCCGCATCCGCATCAGCATCCCTACGAACGCATGAATTTATTAGATCAATAAGCGCAGGAAAGTATGCTACAGAGAGCAAGGAAATGTAAGAGGAGCTGAAGCTGGAACAGCACAAGCAGGAGTAAAAGGAGGAGGAGGAGGAAGCACAGCATACACACACACACACACAACCTCAACACCCACACCAACACCAACACTTACACACACACCATGTATATTTCGGATCTCACAGAAAGCGAAAAATTCAAAGACTTTTTCGGCCAGGACAGCGACGGGAAGCCAGCAAGGATACCAAGGAACCGAACGAACGAACCTAGGAGAGAAGAGACAAGGATAAGGAGAGAACAAAGAGCGAGAGAGAGAGGAAAAACCAATTTTTAGGCAAATGGAAAAACTGTGATTATATTTACGACTTGATTATAAAGCAAGCGGAGAAACAAAAATAAGTCTTTTACAATATAAAAAAAAAAAAAACACTGGACATAAAGGACTTGCATAAAGGACACGTGCACACACACATAAACACTCACTCACACGTACATATATAAGGATATTTTTTTTTTTGTAACTCTCCCAAATTGGGAGACCGTGAGTTTTAGAAGAGCAAAATCTAGAAGATTTTAGGATAGAAGAAAGCAAACATCAGCAGCCGGGAGAGAAGACTGTTAATCACTCATTCAAAACATTCAAAACCCCCCCCCCAAATCCATAAGCACTATCCGAGTATTAGTCAAGGGGAATACCCGATCATTACGAATCCCAACCCTTACACTTTTTCCGGTCTTTGTACAGCATTTTCTAATATCTATTTCTTCATCCACACACTCAAAAAGTACATAAAACTAATGCATTTTTTTTGTGAAATTTTTTTTTATTATGTGTATTATAGTAAGATATCAGATATCAGAGAAGATATATATAAATATAAAACATATGTGTACACTAAAAATATTCATGAAATGAGTAGTAGAGCCAAGGTCTATGTAAAAATCACCATGTAAACTTAGACCTACTAAAAGTAAGTCATGGAAAAACCAGATGAACTGTGTGTGTAATACAATTTTTTTTTTTACTTATAATAATACCAACATAATAACTATAACTATACGAATACAATATATGGTAAGACTATGGACTCACAAAACACATAAATACACACAGCAAGGCCATATATAAATCTTGGATAAGATCTGAAGGGGGATTGTATATAGAACTGAAAGTGAAACTGAAGCTGAGGGGGGCAGACACAGAGAAGAAAAAGGACTAGGACAAGGACTGACTAGCTTTAAACTCAACAAATTCAATTGTCGATTGACAACAACGACGGTGACTATATATATATATATATATATATATACGAATATGTATATGCTTTTCCCATTGGCAGAGACACACAAACACACTATACTGAACGCATAATCAAAATTGAAGGGATTATTAATTTGCTTCGCACCTTACATTAATTTGAAGACTGAAGATTGAACGATCATTCGAAGTGGAACTTCGTGCAATTTCATCTTGAGAGAGGAGATCGGACAGGGGACTGAATACGGTAGAGATGAGAGATATGGATCAGTAGTAGCCTTAGTTAAAAGTGGGGGAAAAATGGGCATACCAGGGTATCTTTACATACCAATAAGGGAGCTCGAACGGGACAAAGAAAGCAGAAGCACGAAAGCAGAAACAGAAGCAAAAGCAGAACCAGGAGCTACAAAGCTGTGTGCGAGTATAGTCGAATTTTATTTTTTATACAAAAAAAGAAAGAAAAGAAAACCGAAAAAAGAAAACCTATTATAATTAGCACTTAGTGTAACACTCACTCCACACACACACACACACACTTACACATACACACCGACCGACATGATTCCCCCATTATATACCCTATTTTTTTTTGTTCTTGCTTCTTTTGGCAAACCGAAAAGTCTGAAAAGTTGATTAAGTTTGATATTAATCATCCACGTTTTGATACCAAATTTTCGATTTACTTAGCCTATGCGACATACTATATATATACACACATGACTATAATAAGTTTAACGTACCGAAAATACTGTGTATACTGTGTATTTTACTTACATATAAGGGAGAACCCTCCGTGTTTGTAATGCCCACGCGAGAGATCAGAGATCACAGATCAGATCAGAGATAACCGAACCTCATATCCACAAATGTCACCTCGTTTTTATTTAATTATTATTATTATTATTATTATCATTATTATTATTATTATTATTATTATTATTATTATTATTATTATGCTCAATAAATGTGGAAATGTAAATGTAAATGTAAAACCCAACTACAACTAAATGTTGTTTACAATATCAACTTGTACCACTTACTAAAGCAGAAACCAGAAATATTCACACACACACTCAGTCCACATGTGAGTACAGAACGCAAAACTCCAACTCTATGCCGAGGGGAAGAGAGGAGGAGGAGGAGCTAAGCTAACCACTAACTAAACTAAACTAACTAAATAGCATATTGATACTCGAAATAGCAGCAGTAAGAACCCAGAAAGCATACACAGAAAGCATATACCGAAAAGCAGAAACCAAAAAAAAGCAAGAATACCTATCCATAGAAGGCCTGCTTAACGATACTATGGTTGGTTCTTTTTTTTTTAATATATATATTCCTATTCGTGTAGTTGAACCCCCCCACAAGTCATACCTTTTGCCAGTTAAGTCAATGTATGCATACTCCAAGCTCCGTATTATCCAATGAATCATTAGCTCCAAGCCACAGAAAGCTTACAATTACCATTACAATTACAATACGCGATATAAGAAATAAACTAACTACAATAACAGTAACGGTAACAGTAACAAGTAACAGTAAACAATGCAGTAATAGTAACAGTGCAGTAACAGCAACAGTCAAAGTACAGTTACTGTAACAGTACAAAAACAAATGCATTTACTGTTACAGTAACAGCTGCTTTAACAGTAACAATACTGTAACTACATGGATATACAAAATACATATTTAAAATAGCAAAAGGAACCCCAAGGAGCAACATTCAATCGAATATAATCCATGGAAATAGAGACACACAGACATAATCTTGGTATACCCACCAAGACGACAGACAGGAATCAAACAGAAACCAATTCAATATACCAATATCTCATCTAGTACAGACGCTTAAATACTAATAGCGTTAGAAATAATAACTTAACCATAACAGAGATACCAAAACCGAAACCGAAACCGAAACCGAATCCATAGCCAAGACCCACTCCAGATCAAAGATCTATAAAATCAACAACAATAGCCACAATAGCAACCAAAGCAAAGACATACAAATTTTTATTTGGCGACCGTGATGTAATCCCCTAAAAATCATCATAGAACAAGGCAAACGATCGTAGATCTAGCCCCGACAACAGTGAGAATGAAACAATAGTAACAATAGCCTGAATACCAATAGATAAAGATGATACAATTTTTTCATTTTGGCAACCTCGTGATCCCCACTCACAAAACTATACTTACAATAAACACACAACTTAAGAATAATAACAACTATTAAGTTTTCCACTCTAGCCTAGTAAGAGAAAATGTACATTTTTGTCTCCCGTGTAATGTACACACCTGTGTATATAAAAGCAAAGGTGCCAGCACTTAAGAAGCCCATTAAAAGAAACATCCAACACAGATTTACATAACATACATTTTACATATATCACATATGAGTATATGTATATGCAAAGCAAAAGAAGAAACGAAAAATAAGTAAACAAAGTTTTCAATAATTACTAATTTTACGAATTTGTGTAACAAAAAAATAAGAAAACAAAAAAATAAGAAACAACAAACAACATTCATTTCGAAGGAAGGACACTCACACTCGCATTCACACTTACACAGACAGACAGAGACATCATCAAGGAGACGAAAGTATTTTCATAAAAATAAAAACAAACTGATATCGTGTTATTATTTAAATAAATAGAATGTATATAAGTGAACAATTGTATGTGCCGAGGCTTTCTTTCTTACTTGTTGTGTGTGTGTGTTTCTCCCTGAATCCCTGATGGGGGGAGGGTCTTGGGGGGGAAAGGATAATGGGAGCTGATCCGCTACTAACCCTGCTACCTGTCTCTGACTCAGTCCTGGTCATCATTGTGTGGAGTGCCTTAACCCATTGACATTGACTCTACCCGATTCTACTTCATCCTGCAGCCTGTGTCCTTGTGTCCCTGTGTCGCTCTCAGTGTTGAACCCCCCTGTTGATCATCGGGCCTAACGTCTCTTAGCTAGATTGCTATTTTTAATTAAAAAACAAAAACAAAAAAAGAAACCACCTTAAGTCACCCATTTACACACACACTACCCCTACCTACCATATACCCAACCGATAACCGATAACCGATAACAACGCTCTAGTCGTAACCTGTAACTGTTAACTGTTAGTCGATAACACGGCCCATTGTGGTGTTGGTGGTGCACTCACCCCTCACCCCACTCCACAGATTCAAACGTATTTTTGTTATGTATCCTGTATATGTATTGTTAATTATTAATGTCCTTTTTTTTGCCATCACTAGCGTACACGCATGAACATGTCATGACCTGAGCCGCAGGACATTTTCATGCGTGAACGAATCACACATTTCAGTTCCCCTAACCCCCGACCCCACCAGAGAGTGTGCTCCTTTTAATGGGAGCAGAACATAAATCTCCGAGAAATCGATTCTCTTAGAATTGGTAACTGAACCCTACAAAAGAAAATATCAAATAAAAAACCTTCCAATATAAATAAAAATAAACAAACAACAAATCCAATCCACCAATCCAACAATTTACAGGAAACTCGCCCAAGAAACTCTTCTCATGCCAACTCTGCGGTAAGCTCCTTTGCTCAAAAGCCTCGTTGAAGCGTCACATTGCCGACAAGCATGCCGTGCGCCAGGAGGAATATCGCTGCGCCATCTGTGAGCGGGTCTACTGTTCTCGGAACTCCCTAATGACGCACATTTATACGTATCACAAGTCCCGACCCGGCGAAATGGAAATGAAGGACATCAAGCTCTACAATCAATTCAATTCGTCAATCTGAGACATGACACCCTTGCCGGGTCAGCAGCAACAGCAACAGTCTCAGTCTCAAACTCAGCCACAAATTCAGCCACAAAATCAAATGCAAATGCAAATGCAACCACAGTCACCAGCGAAGAAAGCCAATATAAACACGACCATGACCAGCACTAGCTATCACAGCCAGAACCAGACCCAGACCCAGACCCAGACCAATACTGATCAATACCAGCTGCTCATCCAGCAGCGACAGATAATGACACTATACGATTACTATCTGGGTCACAGTCATAGTCATGGCGGTGCCTCTTCGATTGCCACCACGAGCAACTAGGATAGACGTAAACACTCGACTAGAAACTGACCTAGCACCTCAGCTCAAACTTAAAGCAATGCCATTATGTAGTGATATATATACACATCTACCTACCAATTCTATTATACAAGACGATCAAAGAGATAAAGAGAGAGAGCAAGGGAATACGATGAATACGAATACAAATACGAACAATTATTAAGAAATACTAAAAGAAAAAAAAGACATTAGACCTTAAGACGTTAGACCTAAGCTTAGGAGGTAGACTCCTCCTTTTTTAGATTAGCCAGATTACACACACAACTGTACATCGATGTCTTTACCTAACACTTAGTAGTAGTAGACTTGCTGACTTTTTCACAACTCACATGCCTATGGACCAGTATATATACAACTGTTTACACTCTGTGGCCTTCTTTTACCTTATACCTCATACAACGTACTCGGTAGTCAATTTTACAATATTTATATAGAGCTCTCTTTATTTTTCGTGGACGGGATGACGAACCTCGCACACAAGTTGCCTTCTCTAAAACAAACAAATTACCTACGTAACATTTTCACACTCGACACTCTGGACAGAGCTTGAACAGATCATAAAGTGCTTTCTTCCTTAACGTAACACACACAGGAGTGTGCTTACATAATATATAAAGATATATACATATATATATTTAAAAATAGTAGTTGATAAAATGGATGAGATAGATAAAGAATGAATACAGATTGTATTTAAGAACATGGCGTGCGGCTCGGCTTAACATCAGCAAGAAGATGAACAAGGATACACATAGAGCAAGAGATCAAGAGGAATTAAAAAAAAAAAAAAAAAACCGAAAGCATCAAGTACTGCCGTCACACACATCCACAGTATCCCACAGTACAACAGTTGTTGCAACACACTCTCGCCCGCGACTCGGAGCCTGGTTCCACTTGACCTCAACTCGCTGCAGCGTCGACCTTAATTCGCTAGAAGCCACCACCCGCTACCCGCTACCCGCACCCGCTACTCGTTAGTCAGTCCAATATAGAAGATCGCGCGCTTGCTAAAGGTTAGCCCCAAAAAACATCTTACAACTACATTGGTAGCCAAGTATCCGACCATGCGCAGATACGTAGTTAGTACATTACATGCTATCCTCCCACTCTCTACTCGCTCTCAGTCCCTATCTCTTTCTCTCTCTCTACTAGCTATCACTATCTGTCTATATGAGCCAAGTGTTCTGAACTCGGCTCTAATTCTATCTATCTTCCTGCTACTCGCCATTACACTACACTAACGATACCATGGGCGTACTAGCTCGCTCGTCACTACCTCAGCGCTATCTCGATATCTTCTGTACAAAATTGTTTCATCTGCAAAATAGTTGTGTTAGCAGGAAGTGGGCATTGTCAGCCTAGGTCTGCTAATAGCACTCTAATCGTATTTCCCTGCCGCTACTCGTATGTATATTGTAACCATATCTCTTGCCTGCTCTCGCGAACTCCGAACTTGTCTACCCGCTCTTGCTCTCGTTCTCGCCTCTCGCTCTCATTTTCCTCTAGACTCGCCGTAGTTATAGCCTAACTAACTCATGTACAAAGATCATCTGAGACCTGTAAGTACGACCCGCACACCACTCGCTACAGTAGTCGAACTTGTTCTATCTCTGTTTCCTACTCGACTCTCTGTCTCTACTCGCCACACAAACAACAAATATAACCCAACTGCAAAGCTTTTCTTAGCCATTTAACACTAGAAGAGTGCCTCCCGCTTCTTCTCTCTATCTTTCCTCTTTCTTCTCCCGAATTAACCGTAGTAATCTCGCTCCTTCTCCACCTTGATTGACTTGGATAACTTTCAGGGAGGAGATCGAATCACCTGTATAACTAACGATCAGATGCGGAGGTCCCATCACTAACACCTAGCTCCTCTGTTCATCTGATATCCTTTGACCTTCTGCGAACTTCTACTCCTGCCACGCCGCGTTGATTTGGCATCTCTCTTTCCCTCTCTGCGTTTCCAGTACTCTGCAGTATTGTTGTCTCTTTCTGTTCCTGTTCCTCTTTCTCTCTCTTTTACTGTTCACTCTCTGTCCCATCACCCACTGTTCCCGCTCTGATGCAACTGTATAAATAAGCAAGAGTACTACCCACATATGTACAAAGATACTTACATCTATATAAATACTATATAATATGAATATATAAAAGATAATGGATTACGAACGCTGCAACTCCTACAATAGATCTATACATATATAGAAATCATAGAAATCTCAAATATATATCTATAAATCACACAATTTTCGTTTTTTGGTAAGTTTTGCGTCGTCGTCGGGAATTAAAATTGAATTCAGACTCGCCACGCTTTCTCCTTCACGCTCAATCGAGTCGGGGGGCCCCTCAAAACTACTAAACTAACTGCAATTCATTGTTAATCAATCATTTACTTAACGCTTTCGTTCTATTCGAAATAATTCGAAATTTACTCGTAAAAGAAAAGCAACTATTTAAAATAATTAGACACCAAATTGAAATTAAAGCGACGAGTAAATCCTTGCTCACTCGCCATGACACATCTGAAATCCATATTCGAAATGCGATTAGCTTCTAATTTAGACTAATGTTCATTGCTTTACTTTTGATTCTTTGCTCTCTCTCTCTCGCTTGCCTCTCTGCATGTCACTACGCTACACTCGCTTGCCACACAACCCGCCACTCGCCACTCGCTACTCTTCATTTGTCCCCACTCGCTGCTTGCTTGCCTGCATGTGTGTACATTTGCTTGCTAACCCACAACCACATCCTTTTCATCCACATCATCATCAAACACCGCACTCCACACACCACACCCAAACTCACACTCATAGACACACGTACGTGTTGTGATTTGCATGTGTAACTTTTTGTTTGGTTTTTGTAGCGTAACTCTTTCGTACTTGTATCTCGTACCTGTATATATGTACAAAATCGGTTGTTGACTAGCCCTATAAATTTCCCTAAAAAAAAACACACGCCTACGAAGTAGTCACCAGCGTTCAAAGTACAGTTCCGCCGACGCTGCCGAGACAGTACAAGCACAGACATGCATGAACTTCGGCGGTGGGGCCCAGGAGCTCAGCAGCCTCTCTCTATTTAGTAGGACACAGCAGTTAGTAGCCTTAATAGTAGCGATCCTTCTCCGTCATTATCCATACAATAATATGCATATAAAACATATATTAATATTAATAATAATATACAACCAAAAAAAAGAAGTTTCCGTTTCCGCTCCGAGCTGTTTCCGCTTAGCGCGTGTACTGTACATTTATCAAGGAAACAGGACGGCCTAAAGTTGGAAACTGAAGTTTGCCTATATTTATTCTTAACTTTATTCAAAATATATACAAATAAAAATATAAACTTATAATATACTCGAGTATTCCAACTATATAACGCTTTATCTCTACTATTTGCTAGCTACCAAACTTAAATTCAAACTCAAACCTAAACTTAAACTTGAATTTTAACTTGAACTTAAACTCATCTACAACTTAGGCAGTTTTTTTTAGTACTTTAATATATATAGAGCATTCAGCATTATCTATTATATCCTATATATTTTATTTTAAACATCTAAACCTATCTATCCTACCCCGTATTCCTATCCTGGTTGCCCCCGCTCTCTTCCTCTCTTTGGGGGAGAGATGGGTTCGATCCTCCTTAGCCTAGTATCTTCAGCCTAAAAAAAAAAATACTTGCACTTTTATTTTCCATACTTTCTGAAAACATCACCCACCCCAACCACCACAACAACAACAAAAGCAGCAATATAAATATAAAATACTTATATATATATATAAATATAATTATAAATATAAATATATAGAGACCACTAAAGAGTTATCCAAGAGTATACCTCTTCCTAGTACCTCCTTACTAACACCTTCTTTTTCTTTCCCCGGTGCAGGACCGCACAGCATCAGCCGCTCGGCAGCCACATCGCCCACCAGCTCCACATCATCACCGCCCTCACCCACGACGGTGGCTCTCACCTCACCCACCAGTTCGCTAAATGGCAGCCTGGCCGCCGCTGTCTATAGCCTTCATAGTCATGCCGGTCACTTGCATGGCGGACATGGACATGTCCTTGGCTCACCGCCGCGTCCTGGCAGTGTTGGTAGCAGTGTGGGCAGCAATCTCTGCTCCTCATCCACCTCCAACAACAGCAGCAACAACAACAACAACAGCAGTAGCAACCTCAGCAATAGTGGGAGCAACAGCAATGGCTCCTCCAATCCCACCTCCAATGGCAGCAACAGCAACAACAACAACAACAATAATAATAACAATAACAATAACAGTAATAATAATAATAATAATAACAATGGCAACAGTCCAGGCAGTCAGGGAGCAACGGCAACGCAATCGGGAACACCACAATTGCCGCTGCGGATGCCACCACCCACCAGCGGTGGTATCAATGAGCCACAGGAGTGTCCCTATTGCCGTCGCACCTTCTCCTGCTATTACTCGCTGAAGCGGCATTTCCAGGACAAGCACGAGCAGTCGGACACGCTGTATGTGTGCGAGTTCTGTCATCGACGGTATCGCACCAAGAACTCACTGACGACGCACAAGAGTCTGCAACATCGCGGCTCCAGCGGCATGCTGAAGCGGCTGCTCAAGACATCGGCCATCAAACATGGCCTGGTGGGACATGGCGGCGGTCATGGCGGTCATGGCGGCGGTGGCCATCATCCACATCCACATGCGCATGCGCACCATCATCATGCGCTGGCGCATCCCAGGACCAGTCTGTTTGATTTCACCAGCGAGCTGGGACAGCCGCCGCCGGGCATTCAATAGGAGCTAAGTTGGAATGCAATTTTTTAAGATAGATAGAGAGAGAGAGAGGGAGAGGGAGCCTGCCTGGAGAGGATCAGGAGATCAGGCTTAGACCAGCTACACACACTTTGCCCCAAGCAGCAGCAGCAGCCGCAGCAGCAGGAGCGGCAGCAGCGACTCTCTGGCTGGAGTCCATGTCCAGCAGGTCCTGCTGACCCAGTCCTTAATTAAGCTTAGGCATACTTTGGCGTCAACTGTTTTATTATTCTTATTCTTTACCTTACGTAATCATATATATATATATATAACAGATTTTTTTTTGTATTTTTTTTTAATGTATCTTGTATCTTTTATGTGGTAATTTGTAATCTTGTAATCAATTAGTTTATTCGTGCCGCTCCCCCTCTACTTAGTAGTTGGAAGCGCCCTACGCTGCTTCATGTGCAATACCTCAAGGATCGTGTAAATACTTTCGATAAATCATAAAATACCTCTGGAGCTGCACGAGAGTGAAAGCAGGCCACAAAACATATATAAACAAAATACACACAAAACAGCGTGAAGTTGCGTTTAAGGTATATACTTATTAGATTTAAAGTTATGTTTAAACATTAATCACAAAAACTAAAACACAACAACAAAATGGGAAGAGAACGAAGGACTACACACGCACACTTGCAAAAAAAAAGGAGCGAGAGCCGAGCGGATGGAGCATTCAAAAAGAAAAAACTCCTCCAGTACATATCATCTGAATCTGAATCCGAAAGGTATACCCCTCCAAAAAAAAAATTCGAATCTGAGCCCTCATTCCGGTCAGCGCCCGCTCCTACGCTCTACAATTCCCAACTCGTTGGTTTTACTCGCTCAAAACAAACACATACACACAAAAACACAGCAGACTCATAAAAGAAAAACAGACCTCCTTATATATATATTTTTTTTGCTAGTTTTACTTAACTTAAAATTATGTTATCTGCCAACCGTTGCCGGCAAGCAGCGAGACCTAGAGTAAGACAGAGAGAGAGAAAGAGCGAGATGTGTGTAATTTTTTTTTTTTTTTTGTATTGCAAGATAACCTAAATTGTAAATGTAGGACTTTGTATAAGGCTAGAGCTAAGATTAAAGCAAATCTAATGTTAAACATCAAGGAATTCGTTGCAAAGACGACGAGTAACAAGTAACGAGTAACAAGAGCAAAAAAAGCAACAAACAAACAAACAAACAAAAGTAAAACGTTATCAGGGATTAAATATCAAGTATGTAGTAGCAAAGTCTCCTCTTTTTCTACTTATATACACACACACATATACGACGAATAAAGTAACAGAAATTTAAATCATTTATTTTATACAAGTACACATGCATATATCTGCATATAAATGCATTTATATACATGTGTAAGCAAAGAAAAACAATTATACTAAAGTCTATGTATACATGTATATACTTTACAACATTTACCTTTATATGAACCACTCTATATAAATATATATACAGATATCCAGATACACAAACAGGCACACACTGAAGATAAGAAAAAAACAAGATGAGCTGTAGCAACAAACATTTTTTGCAAAGAAACAAAAAACACAAAAAACGAAACAAAACCGTAAAGTAACTCAGTGATTTTTCACCAGCGAAGTACAAATGTTCTGAAATTAAATTTAATAACAAAAAGTGAAAAAACAAAACGAATCGTGAGAGAAAAATATCGTAAGCAAAGCAAAATCAAATATCAGCGAGTAGAGCAGAGACAACACGCTTCAGCACGTCCAGTAAGCAGCGAGTAGCAGCGTGTTGGACTATAACCAGCGAGAATCAGCAAACAGCAAACAGTTGCACTGCCCCAACACACACACACACACTCAGGAGCTAGAACTAGACGTAGAACTGCCACAGTCTGGGCCCCAGGGAGAATGTGATGCTGCCAGTGCAAAATAATAGAGAATTTCAAGTCGATGAGTCGCCAAAGAAGTTAAAGAAGAAACCCATGTTAGTAGTGTGCGGAGGAAGGAGGGAGGAGAATGTGTATCAATTCAATGTCTCAGGAATTTCTTACAAAAATTAAACCAATTTACACCTTATATTATAGCACACATACTTACATACAATACAATATATATGTATATTTATATATATACCTGCAATGGGGCATATCATCATTCGTCATCATCATCATCAACAGCAGTGCGAGATAAGAAAAAAAATAATGAAAACTAGATATTTAGAATAGCAACAGTCGTAGGCGAGTAATTAGTATTCTTTGTGCCATGGAACCCACTCGCTGGCACACATGGAAAGGGGAAGAAAGGAACGGTAGTGGTATAGGGAATGGGAATCAGTTGGTATAGTAGTCAGGTTTCACGAGATCCTCCTATAACCTACCTTATCAGCGTCAGGCGTCAGCGTTCAGGCGAAGTTCCATCCACGATAAAAGCCGGATTAAAGCGTTTTCGTAGTCTTAATTAATTTATTCAGGACCATACAGATACACAGATACAGATAGGGAATATAAGTCGGTAGTTATTCAAACGGAAATGGGAATTTTAAATGGCGTAAAGCGAGTGGCGAGTAGGGAAAAGCGAGTGGCGAGTAGCGAATCGCTAGGATTTTCATGGCATCCGATTTTTTTCTTCTTCCACTTACACGTATTTATGATAAAAACCTTCTACTTTTTTTTTTAATCTAATCTAAGAATTTTATTTTAAACACATTTTGTATTTTTCTCGGACATAAAATTACATTTAACATTTTAGTGTTTAATTTCTAACAAAAAAAAAAAATATATATATATACAATTATTATTAATCTTATTATTATTATTATTATTATTATTATTAATATTATAATTATTATTTTGAGAATTTGAATAACGAATACGAGAAAACGAAAAATAATGCAAATGCTAACTGCAAACAACAACAAATCTGTGATCTTACAAATCTTTGACAAAGTGAAAACAAATTGCATTTTCCTTGTGCGAAATTCCCTTTTGGCTGTTTTTTTATATATAAACTATATATACTTTTTATATATTATGTTAAAACCAACAAAATTTATGTTTAGATACTCAACGACGAAACTGTGAATGCGAAACCTTTGTATTATTTTTTGTGCACTTTTCTTTATACACACGGCGTATACGTATTGTTTATGTATCCAATTAAACCTAAAAAAAAACACACACCTATTCAAAATTATATTGTTTTGGCCAATAAAAAACCACCATCTTTTGAAGCAAAAAACAAAAACAAAACACGATACATTTTGGGAGTTTGATACATAAAGTATATATACTTAAATTATTTAGTTTTAAAGTTTGAAAGTTTTTTTTTAAGTCTTTTGTGTTTGTCGGGAAAAGAACTCAGGAAAGCCGAAACGATTGCTCAGGAAACTACCTCTATAACTATATATAAATATATATATATAGTATTTGTAAGATGCCAAAGTCGATGCCCAAGCCGAGATGCCGATCCCCATTCCCCAATAAAAGGAGAAAACCGAACCACTCCAAACATGGCCAGAATAAACCGAAGCAGATATACATATATTTCATACCATTAATCAGAAGAGAGAGTTTTGAATCATATTAATGTAGTTGATAGCTCTAAAGTTCGTTTAAAGAGATATTCTTAGACATAGAAAACGTATTTGTATGACGCACTATCCCCCACCAACCACCAAGCCCAAGACACACCCACACCCACACCCACAGCCAAACACACACAACCAGAGCTCGTATAGAAAGTCTCCAATGGCTTGTACATTGCAGGCAAATCATGGAAGATTGGTATATGCGGGCTCTGCACACAAGTTAAGCAAAGCAAAAGTGAAGCCTCTTACCCTAAACATATATCTCTTATCAGTTAGCCGGAGTCTGTATCTTACACTCTCTCCCAAGCCATCCAGGGGGAGATTAGTATCAAGATCAGGAGATCAGTATCGGAATAAAGCTAAGAAATTGATGATGGACAAAATGCAACGCATATCACAAAAAAAAAAATTTAAGGGGTTAAAAGCAAAAAGAAAATTAAATTAAATTACTAAATTCAAACAAAAAAAATCACGAATCTTTAGATAATTGAAAATTATTAGTCAAAATTATTTATTATATTATATATATACACATACGATGCAAATACATATATATTGTACATGTGAATATATATAAAGAAAGCAAAAAAAAAAAAACCAAACAAAAAACAAATACATTTCGGAACTATGCTGTTTATTAATTGAACTTTTCGGTATTTAAAACAAAAGAAAATCTGTGATTAACTACAAAATTTAAATTTTTAAAATTAATTGTATATTTATATTTAATTACAAACAAAAAAACAAAACAAACACAACAGTGAAAATCTAAAAAAAATAACATTAAAATAAATACAATGTATATGCGGTGGCATTTCTCAGATACTTTTCACTCAGGAGGCAGACACACACAGATACACCCACACACACACACCCTTCGCCAAAAAAAGCACAACTCATGCAGTATATACATCTGTATATTAGTTATACTTGAAAAGGACACCTGAATGAACATTTAATAATATTACTATTTTTTTTTGTAGGATTTACTAGACATAATATATATATAAAAATATATATAAACATATATATGTATATGTATATCTGTAATTTCGAACACTTTTAAAGTCCGAATTTATTAACAAAAAGAAACGAAAAAGAAAAGCGAAGGCGTACGAATAATGATGTATCTCGTAAAGTCAAGCAAATTACACGTTAGTAAATAAATTGCACAATTAAGAAAACAAGATGAAAATGAAGAAAAAGAAGAAAAACCATTTCATGCATACGAAGCATACATGTATACAAACTAATTGTACATTTTTTTTATTACTAAACAAAAAACAAAAAAAAAAAAACTATTGAAAATCAAACACAACCGCCAAACTCAGAAGTAGCAGTCGGTAGTCGATAGTCGATGTCGATAGACACACATACGCAGGCGTCATCGTCCCACACATTTATTCGCAATGCAGAAAAAAAGATAAGAAAACAAAAGAAAAACACAAGAGTTAAACAAAGCAAAGCAAACCAGAGGGAGTCAGGCGGGAGAGAGGGGTATGCATAAAGGCATAATGGATTGAATTTGCAGACTCAGCAGTGCCGTACTGTGAGCGCACGGCCAGCAGCAAAAACAAGCATCAAACAAAAATATATATATAAATAATATAATTACATGTATACAAAGAGAACACTAATTATTAATAAAAATACAAAAAACAAAAAAACTTGCAATATTTCTACTTGAATTTTCTGGGAGACGGGGCGAGAAT
Source organism: Drosophila serrata (assembly GCF_035046125.1). Classification (NCBI taxonomy): domain Eukaryota; kingdom Metazoa; phylum Arthropoda; class Insecta; order Diptera; family Drosophilidae; genus Drosophila; species Drosophila serrata. The sequence goes on from NW_028257149.1 coordinate 176,631, forward strand.
AATTGGCAATACCCTACAGCGCGCCAAATGATTCAAATTTGATTACTTCTATATTCAGCCACTCACCCTCCCTGCTCTGAGTGAGGTGTGTCGATTACTCCTATCGATTAGCCAGTATCGCTCTCTTTCTCTCTACTCTCACGCCCACTGAACACATTTCGATTACTCCTATCGATTGCCAGCCTCTATCGCTCTCCCTCCCTCTCATGTGCTCTGCTCTCTCGCTCATCTTGCTCTTGCAGCCAGGGGGTATAAATAGAGGCGCTTACAAATCGGCCGACTCATTTAGTGTGTGACAGTGACAGTGATTAGTGCTAAATTTTAATTATGATTATGTTTTGTTTACTGTGTTAGTTTCATCAGCTGTTGGCCGTCTGGCAACTATCTTATGGCTGCACAGATATTCGATAGTCGCCTATCGCGACTCACTGGCCCAATCGACTACCGATAGTTTTGTGCACAATCATTATTATTTTTTTTTGCTGTGTGGGCGTATATTTTGTGATTATAAAAATTATTTGTAAATAAATACGTGTAGAGAGGAGCAGAGTGCGAGTGCCATGGCCCAGGGTATGCCCAATCAGCCCAAGTTCCTGCCCCGCATCGAGCGGAGTGGCGGCAACTCTTATGTGGCCACCGCCTCTGGCAATCCCTTCGAGACGGACGAAGATGAGGAGATCTTCAGCAGGCACAAGATGGTTTTACGCGTGCCCAGTGACTGCACCGGTGATCTGCAACATTTGACGGTGTCACGGAACTGGCTGGTATGCATCCTGGCCACTGGGGAGCGGACGACGCTGCTGCGCTTCTTTCTGCCGCGTGCGATACCGCCAGGGGGTAAGTACTGCTCCAGAATGATGGTTACCCATTAACTTGAGTTCTTTCTTCCTGCAGAGCTGGCCCTGGAGAAGTATTTGTCCGGATCGGGTTACAAGATAACGAGGATATTCCTTGATCCCACCGGGCACCATCTCATTGTGGCTCTGGTGCCGAGATCCGCTTCCGCCGGCGTTTCACCGGACTTCCTGTACATTCATTGCACTGAGTCGCCGCAGGCCCAGCAACTCAAGGTGCGCCGCATTGAAAAGTTTAAGGATCACGAAATCACTGCCGTCGCCTTCAATCCTTACCATGGCAGCGATGCTACCACCGGCTCCATACTGCTGGGCACCAGTCGTGGCTTGGTTTTTGAAACCGAGCTGAGTCCCGCAATGGAGGGACATGTGCAGCGCAAGCAACTGTACGATTTGGGTCTAGGCAGGCCCAAATATCCCATAACTGGCTTGAAGCTGCTCCGAGTACCCAACAGCAGCAGATACATAGTGGTGGTGACCAGTCCCGAGTGCATCTATACATTCCAAGAGACACTGAAGCCGGAGGAGCGCTCACTGCAGCCCATATTTGCGGGCTATGTCAGTGGAGTGCTGGAACCGCATTGTGAGGAGCGGAAAACCGACCTGACCTATTCGCAGCTACGATTCTTTGCCCCGCCCAATAGCAAGTATCCAAAGCAGTGGGCGTGGCTGTGCGGTGAGGGCTTACGCGTGGGAGAGGTGAGTTTTGCTGAGTCTCTGTGGCATAGATATTAAATAGCCATTGATTACAGCTCTCCATCGAGGGAAATAGCGCCGCCACCCTGCTGGGCAGCACCCTCATCCCCCTGGACTTTGAGAAGGCCAAGCATCTTTCCTACGAGGAGCGCAGACTGAGCATACCCAAGGCCTTTGTGCTAACGGAGTACCATGCCGTGCTCCTCTATGCCGACCATATAAGAGCCATCTGTCTGCTCAACCAGGAGCAGGTCTATCAGGAAGGCTTTGATGAGGCCCGAGTGGGACGTCCCCTGAGCATCGAAAGGGATGAGCTCACGGGCTCCATATACGTGTATACAGCCAGGACGGTCTTCAATCTGAGGGTGACGCGTGAGGAACGCGATGTGTGGCGGATTTACCTGGACAAGGGTCAGTACGAGCTAGCCACTGCCCATGCAGCCGAGAATCCAGAACATTTACAGCTGGTACTGGCCCAGCGAGCGGATGCAGCCTTTGCGGAAGGTTCCTACCAGGTGGCAGCCGATTACTACGCTGAGACAACCAAGTCCTTTGAGGAGGTGTGCCTCAAGTTTATGGTGCTGCCAGATAAAAGACCAATCATTGATTACGTGAAGAAGCGACTCAGTCGACTGACCACCAAAGCACCCAGGCTTGAGCCAGCGGAAATGGAATCAGGGGAGTCTACCGGGGACCAAAGCGATGCCATCAAGGCACTGGTTATCTGGCTGATCGATCTCTATCTCATCCAGATTAACATGCCCGACCAGAACGAAGAATGGCGACGGGCGTGGCAGTCGGAGTACGACGAACTAATGCGCCAGCCCCCGGTCCTTGCCTGCACGCGAGCCAATCGCACGGCTGTTCAGCAATTGATTGCGGAGCACGCTGATCCTCACAATCTGGCACAGTTTGCCATTGCCATCGGTGACTATGACGAGGTGGTGGGACAGCAACTAAAAGCCGAACGCTATACGGAAGCCCTGCAGACCCTAACCAAGCAACGTGAGCCGGAACTCTTCTACAAATACGCACCGGAGCTGATGGCCAAGCTGCCCAAGGCCACTGTGGAGTCCTTGATGTCTCAGGGTTCGCGACTTGACGTGGTAAAGCTAGTGCCCACTTTGATTCAGCTGGAGACGCGCGAGCAGCGGGAGCAGACGACACGGTATCTGGAGTTTGCCGTCTACAAGCTGAATACCACAAACGATGCCATTCATAACTTCCTTTTGCACCTGTACGCCGAGCACGATCCCAAGTCGTTGATGAAGTATCTGGAGATCCAGGGCAGGGACGAAACGCTCGTTCACTATGACATCCATTATGCCCTTAAAGTGTGCACCGATATGGATCGCAAGGAAGCCTGTGTGTTCTTGCAGTGTCTGCTGGAGATGTGGATAACAGCGGTGGAGCTGGCCCTTAAGTTTGACATGAAGCTGGCCAAGGAGACGGCCTCCAGGCCAACGGATAGCGGTATGCGGCGCGCTCTGTGGCTTCGGATAGGTAAGGATACAGTTGAAACTACTTCCTTTTCTTCTTGATAAACATCTTTGGCTTTATTCCTTTAGCCTACCACGACATCAAGGATACCAATGACGTGAAGAAGGCCCTGAATCTGCTCAAGGAGTGCGATTTGCTGCGCATTGAGGATCTTCTGCCCTTCTTTTCCGATTTTGAAAAGATTGATAACTTCAAGGAGGCCATTTGCGATGCTCTTAGGGTGAGTAACCATAGCTTATGCCCTGCTCCTGCTCCTCTTGACACTTTTGACTTATTCGCAGGACTACAATCATCGTATCCAAGAACTGCAGCGTGAAATGGCCGAGACCCAGGAGCAGTCCGATCGTGTGTGCTCCGAGCTGCAACAGGTTCGAAATTACAGCATCAAGTTGACACCGCAGGACTCGTGCACCATCTGCGAAATGATGCTGCTGGTGAAGCCGTTCTTTGCCTTTATATGCGGCCACAAGTTCCACAGTGATTGCCTGGAAAAGCAGGTCCTGCCTATGCTCACCAAGGAGCGAAGTCGCCGGTTGAGCACTCTCAAACAGCAGCTGGAGGCGGAAGTACAGCAGGCGACACAGACGAAGCCCAGTAGCCTGACCAAACAGCAGGCGATGGAGCTGCAGCAGAAGCGAGCGGCATTAAAGACGGAAATCGAGGATATTTTGGCATCGGATTGCTTGTTTTGTGGTCTGCTGATAGACACCATCGATCAGCCATTTGTGGATGATTGGGAGCAGGTGAACGTCGAGTGGGAGTAGCACAGCGACACTTATGTACATATAGAGTATTTATTAATAAACCTACACAGATCACAACGGCACTAATTTCACAGTTTGCTGCTCCTCCTCCTCCTGGATCTTCAGCTCCACCTCCGCCAGGTCAATCGACGATCTGCATGCGCAGCTCATTGCTTATAAATGACATGACCGTATTGAGCACCGCCTGTTGGATGGACGCATTCTGGACAATCAGTGGCAGCAGCATAACCACATCGGTGGGATGAATCTCGGCCACGGCCTTGGACACATGCTCCACCAGTTGCTCGCGCTGTCTATCCGTCAAATCATTCAGTATTACCTCGCCAAGTGGTTTAAAAGTGCCTGTTGCCATGTGGAAGACGCAATAATGATAAGACTGGCGATATTCTGGGGCTCCCAGCTATATAAATATATATAACTTACCGCTGGTCATCTTGTACGCAGCTATGCCACCAGCTGCTCCGCCCACGGCCAGGCCAACGGGACCGAGGAGCATGCCACCCGCAAAGGAGCAGGCGGCACAGATCGCAGCCCCCTTGCCGGACTGCTTAACGGCGACACGGACATTGCGCTCGTCCGCCACAATGGCTATCGCCTCCATCAGCTCCCGCGTATCGATGGGCATTCTCGCTATATCTCTCTGGGCTACGTGGTGTTAATTTCGTAATGTGCGCCTTTGCTTGGGTTAGACTTTGAGCGAAATGTGTCACCACCTCAATCAGACGCGATGTGACGATGTCTGCTTGAGCGACGTTTCTGGTTTTTGCGCGAAACAAATGTTCAACACAACAACATAAACAATAGCGACGTCAGAGAACGGAGAGCGGAAGAAAGAGGTGCAAAAACATACGATTGAGTTAAACAACGGCAAATGGTTCCCGAACGCGCCAGACTAGAGATGCACAAAACTGGATGGAACTATCGCTAATTTCAATACATTTTTTATATCTAAAAATAAAGTTTATTCAGTCTGAAGAAAAGAATTTATAGAAATATTGATATATTGCACTCGGCTTTTATGATTACTTACTTAAATTACAGATAAATTTGTTTATATACAAAAAAAATATTCTCATATCGATAGTTCAAAACAATGCATAAGAAAATATAAATATTTTTTTCCGAAGTTTTTGTCATGCAATTAAATTTGTATGCTACCAATCTATAATTTACACTCCTATAACACCCAAACAAGATATATTTGTTCATTTTGCATGGCAAAAATCATTAACATATTATTATTTTTATATTTTTTAAGATTTGTGCCATTTTAGGTTGAACCGGAATTTATAGAAATATCGGTTAAATGCACTTGACTTTTATGATTACTTACTTTAATGACACATATATTTGTTTATATCAAAATATTCACCTGCCGATAGTTCAAAACAATGCATAAGAAAATATAAATATGTACTTCCGAAGTTTTTGTCATGCAATTAAATTTGAATGCTACCAATATATAATTTACACCTGTATAACACCCAAAAACGATATTTCTGTTAATTTAGCATTGCAAAAAGGTTTAAACATATTATTTTTCTTAATTTTGTATGATTTTTGACATTTTAGTTTCAACAAATATATGCAAAACTCCAGCAAAAAGTTTGAACTGTGATTCCATTTTGACAACTCGTCTTTTAATGAGCTCTAATAATTAATTAATTCATTTTCTAAATAAATATTTAGTTCACCAGAGCCGTATATTGTTGTCGGTTAAATTGTTTATTTAGTTCATTTTATGTAGATCTATCGATTATCGCTGCTAATTCATAGTCAATGCATTGGCCAATTCTTGCCGTATAGTAATATTTCTCCTACTTATGTGAAACATTATAAAGCTTTCAAGTTTTCATTGAAATATCTAATTAATTAATCTAATTGCGTTAGTGTCACACTAGTATAAAGAAAACCAAGCATAGTAGCATGACACCACCTTACATAGTCCCACCATGACTCACACTGCCGCGTAGTGTATCGATATATCGATAGCCACTTGTTGAACATTGCACTCATTTTAACAGTGCTCTGCTCGCGTTCTGTTCTCTTTTGTGTAATGTAATTTTTTAACTCATTCCGTGTACACTTTGGCCTTTTGTTTGTGTCCGTATCATTGGCTACGATCACCACCCCGCAGCATATTACTAAAGCCAGACAAACACCACAGTCATACATGTGCGCACATCATATAAATGGAAGCGATCCTCCTGGCAATGGACGTGTGATTTCCTCGGGACTGGAATTCCTCAACAGCCTCTTCTGGGTTCTGTCGCCAAGGAGTTTAGCTACGCTTCCCTATTGAGTGCCGTTATTGGAAGAAGACCAAACGTGATGTTCTCCCATTGGAAACACGTAAGTCGAATGCGCAGTGCAGTGGAATAACTGTGCGCCGCCCCCACCTCCGTTGTTTGGCCAATGTTATCGGTACTTTTAATCTCGGAAACATTGTAAATAAGTTATTTTCGTGCATATCTTCAAGAATATATACATAGATATTCTGTATGTTACCTTTTCGGCAAGTGGATTTAGTAAATAGATATTAATTTCGCTTGTAAATAGCTAAAAATAACGCAATGCAATGGAAAGCATCCCGTTGCTCGCATTTACAGTTACTCGTTAAGTTGCCCAATTTACCACCAACTGTGTGTGTATTTGCTCCCAAACAATTAATCTTTTTATTGGCCTTTTATCACATTCGAATCGGCATCGTCGGAATCGAAATTGTTAATTAATTGCCGAATTAGCGTAGCGGCGCTAAAACGAGGCGACAGAGGGTGGTGGTCATGAAGGGTTTTCCGCTTGCCTGCCTGCTTGCTTACTTACCGTAATTGCCGGGTCCGGGCCAAGCCCTCGTCGTTGTCGGCTGCCTGGAGAGCCGGCTAATTCGCTGCGTCAACAGAAGGGCAAATATTTGCATATGTCCAATAGATATGTGTGGCGGTGGCTCCTCAGGTTGCTCGGGTACTTTTCCCCATTCACTAACCTCCCTTCTCATTTTCTTGCAGGTCGCATCCTGGCTTCCCCTGCTTCTCCTGCTGGTCGTGGCCCGCGCAGGCGCGCAGCCAGATAGGACAAAGGATGTTTCCTCCACCTCTAACGACGAGCTCTCGCAGGGCTTGCCCTCGGTGGAGGAGCCAAGTTTAGCTCCTGGCAACACCACTGACCCCACCTTGCCGACCTTGTCAAGTCCGGCCTTGGCCTCGGCAGCTCACAGCACACCCCAGCCTGAAGTTGTTGCAGACGCCAGCACGCCCTTACCAGAAGTCATTGCCACAACAGGCACAACCACGTCCTCGTCCACCTCCACGTCCACGACGACCACAACGACGACGACAACAACAACAACTGCTGCGGCGGAACCGGCTTCGGAGGTACCCGATTACCTCAAGCACTGCTTTTATGCCGAGGAGCATCTATGTGAAGCACCAGCGGGCAATGATGAAGCAACCGATGCTGCCCTGACACCACCAGCGGAGGCAGAACCGAATGCAAATAGCTGCCAGTGCAAGGAGCACCCAAGCAAGCCCAACTCCTGGTACTGTTGCAACATCTCGCAGGTGTCGATGATCTCCAGCTGCAGCAACATCTCCAAGTGGACCAATCTGCATGTGCGCAACATGACCGTGAAGGATGTGGATCTGTCCAATCCCATCTTTCGTTCGCTGCAGTCGCTGGCCATGACGGATGGCAATATAACGCGACTGGTGAACGCCTTTCCGCGCCTCTCTGCCCTTAAGTGCCTGAATATATCGAATAACAACATATCGGAGATCCATTCGCGTGCGGTTAAAGATGTGCCCCATCTGGAGTTCTTTGGCATGTCGAACAACAACCTGTCGCTGGTGCCGCATCGGAATCAGAACAAAAACATAACTCTGGATATAAGGTAAGTGCTAACCACATAATAATTGAAGGTCGGTTCGTAATCTAATGATTCCTTACAGTGGCAACAGACGCATGCTGTGCACTCCTCTCAACGAGATCATACACAACGAATCGATAAATTTTCTGAATCCTGGACACTCCTACTGCCAGTACAATGCCACCCGAACTTGGTTCCAATCCACGGACAAGGTCTCTGTAGAGCAGCTCGAGAATCGTAAGCGCTGCGTAACCAATTGTCCGGTGATACCCAGTCATGGAAACTGCAAGTGCACGTTGGAGAACATTATGATTATACAGGACAATCAGTCGAAGCCTCAGTGTCATGTTGATTGCTCTAATCTCGGACTGGTGGAGCTACCACAGCGACTGCCAGACAACACCTTTGTGCTAAACATTACAAACAACAGGATAACCAGTTTGGGTGACTATTTCCACACGAATCCCACCTATCACAACATCAACCGGCTGGTGGCCGACAACAACCAGATAGTGTCTATGAACGAGTTCGAGGGCACCAAGTTCATCGAGAGCTTCCAACGGATCTACATGCGGAATAATTCGTTAAATAAGGTAAGAAACTTCACATTTCTTTCGTATATGGGAATTTAAGAAATCGAAAATGATCAAATTTAACGTTAAGGTATCGAAATTATCAATTAGGGTGTATATTGAAAGCAAAAGTGTTTTGAGAAATCGAAAATTATCAGACAAAATTAATGTAATTAGGCACTTTTTCGAATGTACTGATTCGAAATGTATAAATCTTAAAGATTGAGTACCTTCGCGTCAAATATTGATCCCCATATCGATATAATCGATATTTTCTGTCATTCCTATCCCTGATTCCCAATCTCATATTCCTTATTCCCCCCAAAAGATACCCGAATATTTCCTGAACAACGCTCTCATGGACTCTGGTCTTGGTCGACGCATTTATTTGGCCGGCAACAAGCTGCAGTGTGATTGCAACTCGGCCAAGAAGCTACTGAATTGGCTCAAGGAGCGCAGCTCGGACATACCTGACTACATGGACATACGGTGCCGGAATATACCCCAGAGTGTCATCGAACTGCAGGAGGCCAAGCTGTGCCAATCGCCGCCGGACTGGACCGACTATATATACTATTTGATAGCCGCCGAAGTTTTCTTGTTAATAGCCCTAATCGCCAAGGTGTCGTATGACTATTGGGTCTTTAAGACGGCCGGATATCTGCCCTGGCCAGCTAGCAAAATGCCCAAATTGCCATGCGATTGGCTGTGCGAATCGTAAAGGGACATCGAGCACACTAAGAGAAGAGAGAATCGTGACACAATCACATGACACGGCGTATTTACATACGTGAACTATATATTTTATATCCTAGAGGGGTGACGGTTCTAGTCCACCGACATAAACTCGTGAAACGACATTGGTTCACCTGAGTTTATGTTGTTTCTAAAACAACATAATCTCGATTGGACTTTGTAGTAAACGATTTTATATATACCACTCTAGCTAGATACAAATGTGCCTTTTATATACGTACTCGTAAAAACGATTTTGTTGTTTATAATCTTATGGTAGAGTTAAGGACTATTCGTTGCTGGAAATATAAACAGACTTATTTTATGTAGTTCAGAGATACACCCTTTCCTCGTCCATAGAGAAAGCCATGTTTAGAGTCCATTTTACGAATGATATTTATTGTTGTGGTTTTTGTTGTGATTTAAATAGAATAATTATTACTTATTAAGAAAAAAATACGCACTTGTAACGCTTTCTGATCGTTCCCGCATACGCAAATACCTTCTCTTTTTTTTTTTTAAGTGGGGGGTGTGGTGTGTGTCTCGTGGTGTGTGAGTGTGCCTTATAAGGAATATAATTAGGTGTACGATGTACATTCAATGCCATTGACTTTGCCACTTTTGTCACTTGTTTTACTTAAATATGATCTGACGCCTCCTAAACTGCGTTCATTCGTTCGTTCTCTCGGTATTTATTATCTTCGTAATCATATCATATCATCGTATGCATGGTATATATGTTCTCTTTTAACTCTGTGTATTCGTTGCGTGATTTTTGTTTGCATCTAAATATATATATGTTATACATATTAATAAATTATACATACAAAAAAAAAAAAACAATGCCCTAACTTAGTAAATAACTTGTTGTCTTTATGTCTTGAGCGGTTGAAGTATATACTCTATATACTCTCTGATCTAGGGATGTACATATATCAAGAGGAAAAATGCAATATGATATGAATCAATATAAATATTGCGCTCAATATCAAATCGAAAATATCATGTATATTTGAAATTTTTATATATCGAGCAATATCAAATTTCAAAAGATAAAAGGAAAAATTTATTCAATATGTCTTTTTGTCCGATTGAAGTGGTCCGATATATGTTAACAGAATATAGACATATCGCAACGATTAAATATCGACTTATCGTCAAATATCGATGCAGTATCAATATATCATTATATTCTGCCATCCGTCCATTCGCTTCGACAGTAATCATTATAATGCGGGACTGTGGGTGTATTTAATCTTTAAAATGATAATTAGCAAATACAAATACTCGAAATGTATTCCCTTCGACATTATTTCTTCTTATGCTAAAACCCATTTAGTAGAGCTGGAAAAAAATCTATTTCACTTGAATGTTTTTATAAACCTCAAGGATATTATAGTTTTAGTCAAAAGTTTACAGCAAAAGTTAAGGGAGTCTTTTTCGACACTGTAAATCAAATATATTCTTAATCCGCATCAACAGCCGAGTTGATCTACTCATATCGGGAATAGGGAGTTTATATATCCTTACCGTTTGCAATCGGAATATAGGATCGTATCAGAATATGTATATATTAATTAATATATATATCAATATTTTGATATTTTTATATGACAATTTGTTCTACAAACCAAAGTTTAAAAAATTCATAACTAAGCCTAAAATGCATTAATTTTAATTCGGAAAGCTGTTCTGTTCTAGTTTTTAATAGGTTAATAAATCTGCATACCAAAATTGAATTTTAAACTATTTAAAATTTTGCCGATTTTTCAAGATGTTAACAATGAAAAAAAAGGGTAAAAAAAACTGAAAAAAAAATTCAAAAATTAATTCTCCTCTTTTGTGCCTAGAAAGATTCGCTTTGTTATGCTGATCAAGAATATATATGATTTATAGGGTCGGAAATAAATCCTTCACTGCTTTTTAAGCTTCTGATTAAAATTATAATACCATTTTTTGAGTCTATATTTCGATATTTTTATATGACACTTTGTTCTAAAATCAAAGCTTAAAAAACTCATAACTAAGCCTAAAATGCATTAATTTTAATTCGGAAAGCTGTTCTGTTCTAGTTTTTGAAAGGTTAATAAATCTGCATACCAAAATTTAATATTTAAACTATTTGAATTTTTTCCGATTTTCCAATATGCTAACATTGAAAAAAAGGGTAAAAAAAATTGAAAATTTGTTTTCAAAAATTAGTTTTCCTCTTTTGTGCCTAGAAAGATTCGCCTTTTGATGCTGATCAAGAATATATATGAATTATAGGGTCGGAAATGACTCCTTCACTGCTTTTTAAGCTTCCGACTAAATCAATAATACCATTTTTGAGACTATATTTCGATATTTTTATAAGACAATTTCTTCTAAAAATCAAAGCTTAAAAAACTCATAGCTAAGCCTAAAATGCATTAATTACAATTCGGAAAGCTGTTCTGTTCTAGTTTTTAAAAGGTTAATAAATCTACATACCAAAATTTAATGTTTCAACTATTTGAATTTTTTCCGATTTTTCATAATGTTACCAATGAAAAAATGGTTAAAAAAAATGCAAAAAAATTTTCAAAAAATTAGTTTTCCTTTTTTATGTCTAGAATGATTCGCCTTTTGATGCTGATCAAGAATATATATGATTTATAGGGTCGGAAATGACTCCTTCACTGCGTTTTGAGCTTCCGACTAAATCAATAATACCATTTTTGAGACTATATTTCGATATTTTTATAAGACAATTTCTTCTAAAAATCAAAGCTTAAAAAACTCATAGCTAAGCCTAAAATGCATTAATTTCATATCGGAAAGCTGTTCTTTTCTAGTTTTTAATAGGTTAATAAATCTGCATACCAAAATTTAATATTTAAACTATTTGAATTTTTTCCGATTTTCCAATATGCTAACATTGAAAAAAAGGGTAAAAAAAATTGAAAATTTGTTTTCAAAAATTAGTTTTCCTCTTTTGTGCCTAGAAAGATTCGCCTTTTGATGCTGATCAAGAATATATATGAATTATAGGGTCGGAAATGACTCCTTGACTGCTTTTTAAGCTTCTGATCGAAATTATAATACCATTTTTTGAGTCTATATTTCGATATTTTTATATGACAATTTGTTCTAAAAATCAAAGCTTAAAAAACTCATAACTAAGCCAAAAAGGCATTAATTACAATTCGGAAAGCTGTTCTGTTCTAGTTTTTAAAAGGTTAATAAATCTACATACCAAAATTTAATGTTTCAACTATTTGAATTTTTTCCGATTTTTCATAATGTTACCAATGAAAAAATGGTTAAAAAAAATGCAAAAAAATTTTCAAAAAATTAGTTTTCCTTTTTTATGTCTAGAATGATTCGCCTTTTGATGCTGATCAAGAATATATATGATTTATAGGGTCGGAAATGACTCCTTCACTGCGTTTTGAGCTTCCGACTAAATCAATAATACCATTTTTGAGACTATATTTCGATATTTTTATAAGACAATTTCTTCTAAAAATCAAAGCTTAAAAAACTCATAGCTAAGCCTAAAATGCATTAATTTCATATCGGAAAGCTGTTCTGTTCTAGTTTTTAATAGGTTAATAAATCTGCATACCAAAATTTAATATTTAAACTATTTGAATTTTTTCCGATTTTCCAATATGCTAACATTGAAAAAAAGGGTAAAGAAAATTGAAAATTTGTTTTCAAAAATTAGTTTTCCTCTTTTGTGCCTAGAAAGATTCGCCTTTTGATGCTGATCAAGAATATATATGAATTATAGGGTCGGAAATGACTCCTTCACTGCTTTTTAAGCTTCTGATCGAAATTATAATACCCTGCAAGGGTATAAAAAGGTATATAAATTCAATCCTTGTTGATGGAATCGATTTTTCTCCAGTTCTACCTTTAGGTCACTTGAAAAAGTGAACAATTATGCTTTTTAATCGGGCAAAGGTGCAACAAATTGGTGTGTGTGTGTGTGTGTATTGAAAGGTGTAAATAAGCCTATATAATACTGAAATGTAATACTGCCAGACCAAGCTGTAAAATGAACAAATCTATCTGTATCCTGTGCATGAGTGTGTGCTGCATATACCGTATATATATGTCCGTATATATATATATATAAATACTTATAGGCTAGAGGGATGGCGCTTTTGATGGCTGTACGAATCTCAATTAACTAGGAAAAACATTTTGGGATAAAAAAACAATATACATATTTAGGGAAGGAGCTCAGGGCCAGAGTCTGAGCCCTCGCCTTCGATGTTGACTTGTTCTAGCTTTAAATGCATTTGGCTAAAAGAGAGCGAACCACCCATTATATAGGCAGCATCTATATGTAAACAATAATAGTTAGTAGTCGTCGGTAGTCCGATGCAGATCTCTCTCATACACTCTCCGAAAGGAGCTCTAGGGAAGGGAGGAGCGTGTGAGTGTCTATGGCTGGCCTTGTGTTTTTTTTTTTTTTTTTTACGTGGGATTTAAAAATTAGCTAGTCACATTTTTTTGTTTTGTTTTTTTCGTTTTCTTTTTTTTTTAGTTAACAAAAATAATGTTTAAAGAGTACAACAATATCTCATCGCTTTCATACTTCAATCATAATGCTGCTGCTGCCTTGTGTATCCTTGATGAGCTACATATATGTATATGCATGTGTGTATGTGTATTTTGTGTGTGTATGTGTATATAGAACTATCAGTCTCACGTATATGGGGTATATGGGGTATTATATGGGAATATATATGTATTGGGGTTAACCAAGGCTAATTCAAAAATTCGAAAACCTATGACATATCTTTAAGTTCATACGCAAGAGATCTGTACATAACAGTGCGTGAGATCAAGGATCATATAATGCCCAAGATGCGTAAATTTGAGGCCTCGAATTGCCATAGAATGCGCTCTCTCTTTGGATTTTCAGAAAATGTAAAAGAGAGAATTAGGTTCGTATGTCGTTACGCATCTTATTCAGTATATGGCCTTTGGTACGACTGGCTGTCTGTATTGTGTTGTGTTGTGCTTAGCTATTCTTCGTAATTCTTCATGATTCTTCTTGGGGTTTTTCTCCTATTCTTCACGATTCTTCATGATTCTTTTAATTCTTTGCAATTATTCTTGTAACTCGTCGCAATTCTTTGGGTTTATTCTTCCTTAGTGTGTCTTTTGTGTGTGTGTGTGTGTGTGTTATCCTGTGGGATCCTGCTTTGGCATTGACATAAACACACACAGTACGATATACATATGTATATATTAGGTTTAAGTGCGGGGTGTTTCTCTTATTTCTCCAATGCTTCTCTTGCCTTGAGCTTTATCTCTATATATCTCCCTTACTCCTTTTCACTTTCTCTCGCTTTCCCTCTGTGCAATGTTCATTGAAACAACAACAAAAAACACAACATGCAACAAGAGTACATCAATGTAAGCGAATACATACAAATATATAAATACATTCATCTGGGAATCTGGGGAACCTTGGGGGTAGTGATCATTGATCATTGAGAGGATGCTGTTTATCCTACTTGTGACCATTGCCCAGTGTGTGATTATGAATTACAGATACTGGGTGTTTTTTTTCTTCTCATCTCTTAATCATTTTTGATTCTCAATTCGATTGTGTAAAGTTGTAGTTGCAGGTGCCTTCCTCCTGCCATCCTGCTGCATTTTCTTCTTATTCATTCCTGCTTGTGCTTCTTGAGATTCTTGGGTGTTTACTAGCAAAACGGACCATGTGTTCAGGATTAAGATACAATTCGTAACTACAAATACAGTGGAGTGTGACCCTGACCTGCCAGGATATCTTTGCTTGTGGGAGTGGGAGTGGGAGTGAGAGTCTCTCGCCTAGATCTCTTATCAATTTCGGTTGTGTGAGCTTGAGCCTTGCTTAAATGTCAATTTTTGCCTCGTTCCACGCCAATTTCCAGTTGTGTTAAAGTATCTCCGTCTCGTACACTTGTTTTGTGGTGGTTGTGGTGGTGATGGTGGTGGTGCTGGCGGTGTTGGTTGTCGTTGTCTGATTCGCAGCAGCAGCGCCCGCACCAGCCGTCCCGGTAGCTCCACCAATACCACCACCGGCGCCACCGATCGCACCGCTCGTAGCATCACTGGCCAACACACCGCTACCATTGGTAGCTGCAGCAGCCGCAGCAGCCGCCGCCGCAGCAGCCGCGGCTGCGGCTCCACTAGCCTCGCAGGCTAAACTTAAAGCTGCTATCTTTTGTTGGATATTTGTCTCGCTTCCCAGCTTCCGAAGCGTATTATTTCCACCCATCTCCTGTCCCTGTCCCTGTCCCTGCGACTGTGCGGTGCATCCTAGATCCACCGATGGCAGCTTGCTCATCTGCTGCAATCTTTGGTATTGTTCTTGTAGCAACTTCTGCTTCTTGAGCAGCTCCTGGTGTCGCATCTCGAGTGCTACCTGACGCTGGACATGATCGTTGCCGGACTCATTGCCGCTGGAGTTGTCACCACTGGAGGTGTCACTGGCCAGGCTGGCTAGAAAGGATTCACCGGCGCTGTTAATATTGTTTGGATTAGGATTTTGATTTTGATTTTGATTTTGATTCTGATTCTGGTTCTGATTCTGGTTCTGATTCTGGGTCGGAATCTGGTTTTGATTGGGGCTGGTTGGACTGGCCAGTGGACTGCGTGAGCTGGTGCGTGGCGGCGGAGGTGGCGGTATGCGCTTGTGGCCCACTTTGGTGATCAATTCAGCATTTCGCTCGGGCACGGGTGGTTTGTTGGTGCTGCTGCTGCTGCCGCCGGTGCCGGTGCTGGTACCACCACCATTGGTGGTCACATTGGGGGCCAGCGAGAGTTCACCATCTGATTCACTGGGATACGAGTGCAGGCGTCGCAGGCTGCCCATATTGGTGTGTACCATTAACTGCGATTGGGATTGCGGCATGCTACTGCTGCTGCTGCTGCTGGTAATGATGACCATGTTGCTGCCACTGGTGCTGGTGCTGGCGCTGGCCTGCTGCATATTCACATTTGCCTCCGTGTAGAGACGGGCCTGTGATATTTGCGTGGTGACGGTGCTTTGTACTGCGGCCTGGGCGCTCTCATCGGATGCCGAATCGGCTGCATCGGGTCGTATCTGTGGGCGAAGACTTGGTTCCATTCTAGTTTGGTTTGGGGCATGCCCCAGACGACTCCCTCACTCACTCACCTCGTATTGTTGCTGTTGTTGCTGCTGCTGCTGCTGCTGCTGCTGTTGCTGTTGCTGCTGCTGCTGTTGCTGTTGCTGCTGGGCAATAGGCTTGGAGAAGGTCTTGAGCTCATCTAGCAGAGCATCGAGTGCGTTTTCGGGTGCGAGTCCCCCGCTGAGAGTGAACGACCCCATCCTGGGTGTTGGGATTGGCTACAAGAACACACACAAAAGCGGCAAAGATAGAACACAAGCATTAAGTCGGTGCTTCGGCTTTAGTTACAAGATATATATAATATATATAGTATTTAATAAGTTTATAAATGGGACACAACACAGAGCTGGAAGGTAGTTGTTAGCCAGCAACATATACAATTATATATCGGATAATATATATAGCTAAAGCAAACAAATCAAATGCATCTGGTTAGGTGCATGGCTTTATAAATCATAGAAGATCATGCAGTGAATGACATAAAGGCGCCAGATCCTTGGGAGAATTCACAGGCAAAGGAAGCGGTCTACATATAAGCTGGAGTTAGGATGTATGGAAAGCGATATACATTGAATATATATATATATATATCTATATAAAAGGTAGATAGGCGCAGGCAAGCATGTATGTGGAACGAACGAGTATGTAAGAACGAAGCAGCAGCGTTTGAAACAACGTTTTTTTGTTTGGTTTAAAAAGCAAAAAGACAATTTAATAATAAAATGCGTAATGAGCAGGTGATATTCTTTATAGAGAATTTTGCTTTACAAAGCACCAAAATTCCTATATATAACATATTAATAGATTGAAATGTCTGCGTATTATGCATCGTATTCTTAATATTGTCTTTGGTTAAAGGGGTATGTGAGTGTGCTTTTGAGAATATATGATGACAATTCCATTGAATCTTGGACGTCTTTGATGTGGTTCTTGGTTCTTTTTTCTCAATCTCTTTCTCACTAAGAGTCTACAAGCTAATCTTAACCGATTATTATGATGTATCATAGATCTGGGAGAATGTTCTCTATATATGTTGAGGATATAGGTATTCCTTGAGCTCTTACTGCCTCTGGTTTGTTCTAAGCTTTCGTTTCTATGTCGGCTAGATGGGTACTGAGTTATCTCTGATTCTGATGATTATGATTATGATTATGATTTTATATTATGATATGATTATGATTGTGATTGGGTTTAAGGGGCTGGGCTAGATGATTGATGATGCTAAATGCTTGATAGATTGTTGAAACTTCAAAGACAACAAACGATGAGTGAGAACAGTGACTGAACAGTGATGACTGTTTTTTTGGCAAATACAATTGGCCATTCGATTTTGTCTGATTAAGATTAATTGTAAGGCACTAAGAGTGGTTTATGGTTATGGTTTATTTTGGATGTTTTGGATGAGGGGCTTGGAAGGCTGAAGGCTAAAGGCAGAAGGCTGAAGGCTGAAGGCTGATGGTGTGTACGTACATAAACAGGGTACAATGGGGTACATATACATAAAATATGTATCTAATTTGTATATTTTGTATATTAAACACGCACACACACACGCACTACAAAGTAAAAAATTTAAAAAACATATAATTAAAAGACAACAAAAGAAACCGAAAGAAAACAATAGTTGAATTAAATGTTTAAACCGATTCTTTTGGGATTCTGAGAAAGAAACACTTAATTAAAGGGAGGCTGGGAGTTGTGTCTTTGATCTGCACTGAGGTAGTAATTAGTTTTATGATCTGTAAGCTGTATCTGTATCTGTATCTTTATCAGTATCTTGAACTGTATCTGATTCTGTGCGTGTTTAGTACCATTTCCTGTCCCCATTTTTTTTCTTCTTTTTTAATTGAATTGAACAACCAAACTGTGTGCAGACCAAGAACTCGATTCAACTCTTTTTGTGGGTACGGCTAATAGCCCAACTTTTTAGGGGGGTCAAGAACCCCCTGGAACCCCCTCGACAATCAAGTGGCAGGCAGGAGGGAGCAGGTGGAGGCGACAACATGTAGAACAAGGAACGAACACCAACAGAAGAAGACTTGCAAAAGCAGAAGCGAACACACTGAAAACAAAAACTCAGAGTACGTATATGGGGTTAAGGGATAAATGGGTTACGGATGAGGGATAAGGGAGGAGGTTTCACTATATACTACTGGGATCCTAAGTGGGGTCTAGGGATGGGGTTAAATGAAATCAAAAAACAAGACATGGATATGGAATTGGATTTGTGGGTTTAACCCCCATCATTCATTCGATATTTTACCATCTGAGATCTTGGCATGGAGTGCAAATGTTATGGACTTGATTTGACTTAATTCATGATCATTGGGAGCATTGGGAATTCATATAATACACACACTCACACTCATACATACATTCATATCTCAAAATCGAGCTTACTTGGCACATATAAATCTTAATCTTAGAATCTGTTATTATGTTTATGTCAAGAAAAACACTTAGAGAAAATGTGGTGTAACACCAAAATGAGTTTTAGGGGGAGAAGGGTTCTTTTTTTTAGATTTTTGTGTAAGTTGGGCCACGAAAAAAATGGAAACTAGTCTTTACAAAATTTGTACATTTTTCATACTCTTTTTTTTATCAATAGAATTTAGAATTAGAATTTGGAATTTAGAATTAAGAGTAAAAATTTGTTGTTGTTTTTGGTGAGAGGGGTTGGGAGGAAATAATGAAATGTATAAAAAGTTGGCCTCATAAAGCAAATAATTTGGTGTTGTCCATACATCGTTTCCTACCTGATTTTCGACACCGTCAAACTCTGGAAAAGAGATACTCGGGCACACACAGGATAGAAGTAGAAGAAGAAGTAGAAGAAGAAGGATCCTTTTGATGCGGACGGGTGATCACTGGCACACTGATGCTAACGATTGGCAAAGGGAACTGGAACAGGGACTTGGGAATTGGAAGCCTTTTTTGGATATGGGGTTTACTTGAGTGGTAGGCACACACACACAGTCATTCAACTTGGGGGGGTGTTTGGATTGGGGGGTTTTCTTATAGATACATATATGTACATACGAGAACATGGATATATGTAGCTTGTAGGTTTGGTTTGGTTTGGTTTTGGTTTCTTTTTTGGCTATTTTGGGAGTACTCTTTCTGGTGGCTTATGATGAATTTCGATATGGGGTTTTTTTTTTAGTTTTAGTTACGAGTATTAGTTTAGTTAGAAGTTGATAGCAGTAGTAAATAGTATACAAAAATATAAACTAGTATGTTTAATGCAGAGCAAATTATGTTTTAGCAAAAGGAAAATCAACTTGGTTGTTTTTTTTCATGATTTTTGCATCTTGATTTTTTCAAAAAACGGGGGTTTTTCTTTTTTGGTTTGTTGATAATTTGATTTTTTTTTTAATTTCCTTTTTTTTTGGTTTTTGATTTGTTGTATTTTGATATATTTGGATTTTTCAGTCATTACTCAGTAATTGCCTCTTTGAAGTTTGAACTCCATCGCCAGTTAAACTATGTGGATTGTAGTTGTTGTTGTTGTTGTAGTGGTAAACGGTTAAAACGGTTAAACGGTAAACGATATTCAAAAATGTTTGAGAAAAGGCAAGAAGAGAAAACGAAGGTAAACCTCATTTTAAAAGACGGTCAAGCTGATATAAAAATTAACTTTTTTTTTGTTGTGTTTTTATTTTTTCTGTATTCTTAGGGATTTGGGTTTTATTCAGCATGTAATTATGATATATATATAGTAACTGGTTAAGCATTATTATGTTTTGTTGTTGTTGTTGTGTAAGTGTAACTGTGTTGATTCTAGATATTCTAGTAATAGGACCCAACAAGGCAGAAGCTCAAACAGTTTGGGCTTGAAGGAGCAGGGTCTTGGGGTCTTTAGGTTCTATGGGGGATCGGGTTTGGTAAAGCTTCGCGGTGCTTAGCGGTGCTATGCAGGAAAGGGGGCGCTACCTAAAATTGTGCCGACTTGTCGACTCGCTTCTTGCTACTCGCTACTCGTTGCTCGCTGGATTTTTCCATTTTCATTTTGTTTTCATTTGTTGGTGGTGAAATGAACGATGAACCAAAACACTATTTATGTAACAACAGCCAATTGCAACTTATTCATAAGATAAACGCACAAAAAATATATAAACCAAAGGCTACAAACGAATAAATGTTTTTAAAGGTAAATCAAGGTCATATTTCCAGTTGATACAACTAAGTGGGGTGGCTTGGGTTTGGGTGTGGGTGTGGTTATTTGGGTTCTCTAGTTTCGTATTAAAAACTGGACTCTGTTTTAAACATATGTACATACACATCATCACTCTCGGACGGACTGTAAGCAGGGACTAAGGACTAACTGGCAGACGCGGAAGCGTCACAGGACTAACTAATAGCCAAGAGCTCCGACTAAACATCAGACATGGGCTTGCAGTTGTAATACTATCTATTTTTTAAGCATAGCAAATTCGTTATGAAAGCAACTATAGTCTCTGCGATAGGTATAGAAATAGGAGCAATACTTTTATACATATGTATGTATATATAGACATGACACGTTCTGTAGCAGTAGATATGTATATAAGTATTAATGGAAATGGATATGGAAATATGGAGGTTGAGGTGGAGCTGGAGCTGGAGCTGAAGTTGTAGCGCTCTCTCTTTCTTAAGGATTAGATTTTGATCTAGCTTTTAGTGTAAATGTACGCAGCACCACCACGGGTTATATGTTATCCTTATCTGTCTGTACTTCCCAACGGTGGCATGCGGCTAATTGGCACTTACCTTGTCTTGCGCCGAGATATCCGCAGACCGTGGCGGCTCCTCGCTAATGGTTGGCTCATTGGGCGGTAGCCTTTGCTCCTGAACGCTGGCCAAGCTGTGATTTTATACAGAGGAAAAGCAGAGAGTTTAGGGAAATGAGGATATAAACAGGACAAGCGACAGACAACACACCGTTTCAGCGTGACCAGGGTCCCTGTCAGCTTCTTGCAGCGTCGCAGTGCCGATTCCAGGCGATCGGGCTCTTCTTTGAGGAACTTTTCTTCACGCACCACCTTCTCCATTTCATCCGACAATATGCAGCGCAAGCCGTTCGACAAGGCTGGGAACTTGAGCTTTAACTCCGCAACGGTTTTGCTAGAAAGTCAGAAACGAGAGACACCGGTTAGTCCCTGGATTTATGTGTATGTAGAGAGATGCTTCTTACCTGGCCCGACTCAGCACCAGAGCCATATCCTCCACGGCAGTCATGTTGACACGTGTGCGACGATTGATCACTTCACCGCGCAGATTCTCCACCGATGCCTCGAGGTCACTGAGATCCTTCTCCAGCCGTATAACTTCCTGCTTGTACAGCTCCTCTTCGCGTGATATCCGTGTAGTGTCCTGATCACTTTGATGGCTCCAAAAACTGCCGCTGCTCGCCAAAAGTGTGGCCCGGATACGCATAAAGGTGCCCTTGATGTCCTCACGGACAGCAACGGCCTGGGCCTGGGATAGACGTCGAAGGGTTCGCACCTCCATGCGCAAATCCTTGGCCTTCTTTTGCAGGCCACGCAGATGGTTATAGACCTCGGGAGCCAGAGCAATGTCAGCCCGGTAGTTGGGATGAGCGGTCTGGGCCAGAACTATCGGCTTCGGGGGTGGTGGAGGCTTGAGGCGATCGCGCTCTTCGGAAGGAGGGAGAGAAACCAAGATGCGGTGAGGACAGGTTCGTGGAGGTGTCATGAGTGAGTGAGTGGTGAGTGAGTGATTGGGTGAATGAGTGTTGAGTGAGTGGTGAGTGAGTGATGAGTAAGTGATCAGTGAGTGGTGAGTGAGTGTTGAGTGAGTGATCAGTGAGTGGTGAGTGAGTGATGAGTGGTTGATGATTAAGTGAGTGACTTGTGCTTGGACTGAGGCATGCCTTTAGGAGTCGTGATGGTGTTGGGGCCATTCTTACCTTGGGACGAGGTGCGTGGCAGGGTAGATGACTTGATTGCCGGCTTGGTAGGCTTCGTGTCAGCTGTCGGAGACGAGTCCATTACGATTCAAAGGAAGAGAGCAACGAAAGAGGGAAACGGTTTGCTTTTTATACTCTTCAAACCTAATCCGACTTTCATTGAAAAACTATGGGTATTCATCAGCTCTGATCTTGTGTTGTAAAATATCACTAAGAAAGCTCTCTCTTTGTTCTTTTGCCAGTATTGACAGAAACTAATTATTGCTTAAAAAAATAATTTTTAAACGAAAAAACCCAATGATCTGGTTTAACGGCTTTTTACCCTTGCAAAGTATTTTAATTTCAATCAGAAGTCTAAAACACAGTGAAAGAGTCATTTCCGACCCTATAAATCATATATATTCTTGATCAGCATCAAAAGGCGAATCTTTCTAGGCATAAAAGAGGAAAACTAATTTTTGAAAATTTTTTTTCAATTTTTTTTTTACCCTTTTTTCAATGTTAGCATATTGGAAAATCGGAAAAAATTCAAATAGTTTAAATATTCAATTTTGGTATGCAGATTTATTAACCTTTTAAAAACTAGAACAGAACAGGTTTCCGAATTGCAATTTATGCATTTAGGCTTAGTTATGAGTTTTTTAAACTTTGATTTTTAGAAGAAATTGTCTTATAAAAATATCGAAATATAGTCTCAAAAATGGTATTATTGTTTTAGTCGGAAGCTCAAAACGCAGTGAAGGAGTCATTTCCGACCCTATAAATCATATATATTCTTGATCAGCATAACAAGGCGAATCTTTCTAGACATAAAAAAGAAAAACTAATTTTGGAATTTTTTTTTGCATTTTTTTTACCCTTTTTTTCATTGTTAACATTATGAAAAATCGGCAAAATTTTAAATAGTTTAAATATTCAATTTTGGTATGCAGATTTATTAACCTATTAAAAACTATAACAGAACAGCTTTCCGAATTGAAATTAATGCCTTTTTGGCTTAGTTATGAGTTCTTTCAGGTTTGATTTGTCTAATTTTGCAAACTTTAAATGAAACGGACTCTGTTTCCAATAAGTTGATTTTAAAAGACAGCGTAAACTAAGAAAGGATCTAATGAGAACATTTAACAAGAAATCAACGCGAGAGAGAGACATGGTTTAAATGTTTTAACGATACACTTTAAATAGTATTTATCAGATTTTCTTAGAGCTAGTGTATACCCAAAGCTAATTAGTGATTAGTGAATAGGAATTACCGGCATGTAGAGGGCTATGCGACTTGGGTATTCCCTGTATGTCATCGCTAAACGACACGGACTTCTCAAAGGACACGGATTTTTCTGCAAGAGCAAGGTGCAAAGTCAAGGAATGCGAACGATTTCCGTATGGATTTTCTGTTGGTTCTTCAGGGATCACACTTACGGCACGAGTTCTTGCCCAGCTTGGGAGCTTTCTCCCGAATGTACAGCTCATCTCCGGAGCCATTGGCTGGATAAGAGAGAGGTGGATAGGAGTCAAGGATAAGGAAGAGAAGAGCAGAAGACAAAGACATGACATGTAGCAAAGATGATCAAGGATCTCACACGCGTGACATGGTGGAAGCAGTGCTGGCGGTGCTCTGCCGAAATCTCGATTCGCTCCAAGCGTTCTAAGCGTGTTTGTGCTTACAACATTTACACAATTGGACATCAAAGTATCCCACCCTTTCCTTACCTTGCATCTGGGTTGGCACAACGAGATAGTTGGGATCCAAGGTGGGCACCGCCAGTGGCCCAATTTGTGGATTTTGATTAACCAGAGCCTTCTGCACCAGTCCCGTCAAATTGGCCAATTGCCGCTCCATATGCTCGACGCGTATGCGATGCAAGTCTTCGGGCCTGCAAGTAATATAAATTGATATAAAATATGAAATAACCTGTAGAGAAATAGTCATAGCGTGTCACTGCGTTTACTGGGCCACACATCCGTCGACTGCGTCGATTGCTCCAATTGCCCAGCGAAGCCTGGGCTTTGGCTTAGACACCGGAATTGGTAGCAAAGTCGCAGCTCTTGGAGCGTGAACCATAACGGAAACTGGCAAGAATGCGGTTGGCTGCTGCCAAGTACCCTCCTCATCCTTCTCCTGCTTTGGCTTGGAGCTGCCAGAGCTGGTGTAGTCGCCGAGCGCACGCAATGCCAGTCGTCAGACGCTGGCTGGCAAGTTGGGTCGAAGCAAGAACCACTGAGCACTCAACACTTGGCCAAAACCATGACTACTTGCAGTGGTATGTATGCATTCCAATTTGAACCAAATCGATCGATCGATCGATCGATGGATTGGGCAATCCAATCTGGCCAGTAGTGAAGTGGACTCATGACGAATCCGAAAAAAAACCCCCCCAACAGTGGTTGGCACGCCAGCTCGCTTTGCCCGCTGTCTGGCCAACTTTCAGGTGGATGAGCTGCTGCTGCTCAAGAAGTCTGTGCAGCGATTGGAGGCTGAGGAGGAGGAGGAATTCTATCAGCCGGTAGTGACCACCACGAATTGTCCGGAAACAGACCAGGTTGAATCACGTTTGGGATTGGTATCGGAACTGCCAGAGCGTATGGCCTTGATGGCTGATCGGTAAGATTCTGCTTCTATGATCTCTAATCTCTTGCTACTATAATTTTATCCTTTATCTTTGACAGCGGCGGCGATCACGACAGCGGTACTGGACCTGGCCCCTGGCATTCGCATCATTCTCATGCTCCTGCTCCCTCCTGGACCGAACCGAAGCCCACAAAGTTGCAAACATTGTTCCAGATAAGCATCACAGCCTTGGCCTTCCTCTCCTTTGGCGGCTACCTCCTCTGCCTCATTGTGCAGGCCATCAAGAGCAAGGGCACCACCTATTTCCATCCGGTGGCCACGGCCACCACCACCTCCAATAATGGCAATGTGAAGCGCATCAAGATCTATCGACGCAGCAAACGAAGTTCCAGGGAGCAAGGAAGCAATCTTCTCCTGCTGCAGCAGGACTATGCCTCGTACATGAAGGCCATGCGTGGGAGAATGCTCACCTAGTGGGATCGTAGATCTGATTGCCGCGATGCGCTAGACGATTGGGACCACCGCCCACCTTGATGCCGTACAGGGCGTACTGATCCTCCGTCATGGTTCCATCGCTGTGAAAAAAAGTATTTCAAAGTATTTAAATCATTCAAAGCACTCCTCTCACACCCTTTCTCCCTCTGGGACTCACCTCTGCTCCTCGTCAATGATGGGCGCCACCACTGGGCCCCGTGTTCCATACTGACTGTAGTAGGGCTCCTCGTAGTTGCCGCGGCTGCTCCGCTCCGGGGAACTGGTGTAGCCGTCTGCAAAAGGTAGTCACACTCGGGGTTAGTAAGCACATTGATCTTGGTCTTCCCTAAAACGTAGCTTTGAGTTATCAATTTGGAATTTAATTGAGGCAAAAGGAAAGCAAAAGAATGAGATTCAAGATCGATTCGGAATGAAGGATGCATATGATTGGAACGCATTCAGATAAAGTTATAAATATATATACATGTCGAACGAAAAATATTTATAAGTTTTCAATGCCAATCTCTAGAATCGTTCCTTGAAATCTAGATAGTAGAACTAATTAATTCAAAAAACTTTTTTCTGTTCAATTTTATGTGACTTTTAAACCTGTTATCACTTTAACATTTTTTTTCAGTATTATTCGTTTGCAAGGTATTAGAATTTTAATCAGAAGCTTAAAAGAAAGTGAAGGAGTCATTTCCGACCCTATAAATCATATATATTCTTGATCAGCATCAAAAGGCGAATCTTTCTAAGCATAAAAAAGGAAAACTAATTTTTGAAAACAATTTTTCAATTTTTTTTACCCTTTTTTTCAATGTTAGCATATTGGAAAATCGGAAAAAATTCAAATAGTTTTAATATTCAATTTTGGTATGCAGATTTATTAACCTTTTAAAAACTAAAACAGAACAGCTTTCCGAATTGCAATTAATGCATTTTAGGCTTAATTATGAATTTTTTAAGCTTTGATTTGTAGAAGAAATTGTCATATAAAAATATCAAAAAATAGACTCAAAAAATTGTATTATTGTTTTAGTCTGAAGCTCAAAACGCAGTGAAGGAGCCATTTCCGACCCTATAAACTATATACATTCTTGATCAGCATAAAAATGCGAATCTTTCTAGACATAAAAGAGGAAAACTAATTTTTGAAAAAAATTTTGTCAATTTTTTTTTGCTCTTTTTTTCAATGTTGGCATATTGAAAAATCGGAAAAAATTCAAATAGTTTAAATATTTATTTTTGGTATGCAGATTTATTAACCTATTAAAAACTAAAACAAAACAGCTTTCCGAATTGAAATTCATGCATTTAAGGCTTAGTTATGAGGTTTTTAAGCTTTAATTTTTAGAACAAAATTGTATATAAAAATATTGATTAAAACCGATTAAAAAGTGCAAGGAAATCTAAGTTAAAAATGGCATATCTTTCTCAAAAATCGTTAATTTTAATTCGGAAAAGAGTTATATGCTAGGTTTTAAGCGCTTAATAAATCCGCATATCAACTTTAAAATGTAAAAATTTTTAAATTTTTGATCTATATTTTTGAGAATTTGAACGATGTAACCCCTTATAAAATTTGGAAAAAATTACCAAATTTATTTTTCTTTCCTACATGCCTAGAAAGATTCGCTTGTTGATGCTGATCAAGAATGTATATAGTTTATAGGGTCGGAAATGGCTCCTTCACTACGTTGGAAGCTGTTGACTTATATATGAATACCCTGCAAAATATATAATAATCAATATTTATGAGTATTTATTATTTTACAAGTCTCTTTTTCCAATTTAATTGTTCCAATCTAACTAACAAAATATGTGTTTACCGCACATTGAATGCAATATATCAAATGGCGTATTTTGCATACAAATACGACTTTTATATACAGTACAATATAGTATCTAATATATGTATACATTCTGTTATGGCTAACTAGGAGCACATTCGGTCAAGCTAAGTTTATAAACCTGACTCTCTTTATGTTTCCAACTAATGACAAATATCTCCGACATATAATATACAATATATATATTCATATAGTATAATTTCCAGCAAGAAGCAAGACAAGCCAATGGAATGATAATGGAATGTAGAATTGTCATGTGTGTGGAGAATGTGGGCGACTCTGATTTTCCCCTCCATGTCGTACACAATCTTAGCTACAAGTGTATATAGAAAGGCATAAACACATATATATTCTTGGGTACCTGGAATGCTGTATAATTGATCCGGGGTGTAGGGGAACAGGGGTTCCATGCTACCCCCCCTTGGATTGAGTGATCTGAGTGGTTTCACAGGCGCTCCTTTGTTGTTGTT
The DNA here is from genome assembly GCF_035046125.1 of Drosophila serrata. Classification (NCBI taxonomy): domain Eukaryota; kingdom Metazoa; phylum Arthropoda; class Insecta; order Diptera; family Drosophilidae; genus Drosophila; species Drosophila serrata. Next base: position 204,009 of record NW_028257149.1, read on the forward strand.
GTTGTTGTAGTGAGTGTTAATATTATTATTTTTTTTTTTGGGGGTTAATGAATATGGACATGAATCATATTTAGACACAGAACTAAACTCGAAAGAGATATAGAGATCTAGAGAGAGAGTGGGTGGGTGGTTTAGGAAGCAAGGATCAGTTGCAGCCAGGACAGGGAGTCGTTGGGTCAACTCAAGTAAGAGGGGGGTAAGAATACCAAAAGCCAAGGGAAAAACCTAAAGATTAAAGGGATCTTGGACTACGGTACGCACCCATTGACACCTTGTTACGCTCTGAGGAGTACATGCCGCGTGGCAGGGTCTGCGATGAGCCCACATAGTAGGGAGCCGGCTGCTTACCAATCTGGAAGATACAAAAGATGAATTAACAGAGGATTAGTTGGGGTTTTAAGTGAGTGAAAAAGTACAGAGACAAGGGGCAAGGGCACAAATGTATATAGTTTTTGCCTAACTTTGCCAATTGGCCTTCGTTCAAGTAGCGAAATGTTAGCCATGGTTTTGCCTCTCTTTAATGTCCAATGGTGTTTGTGTGGCCTATCCCAAAAATAAGATTGCGTACCGAAACACGTAAAGCACTTGGGCATACACGTAGAGAAAACTTGGGGTACATGAATTAATAAATTAACAGATTTAAGCTATATATTTGGGGGAGAAACGGGTACTTATACAGTCTTTAGCTTTCTTTCTCTCTGTGTAATAACTTGGTCGAGTGCCAGGGCCACCGACGCGTCGTCGTCGCTTCTGATGAATACCCGTTAATTGCCATTTGACCCACCCAATGCGATCGATCATCAAAGCGAACAACCAATCACTTTGCCAAATCCACACAGCAATTGCGATCCAAACGAAAGCCCTTTCCCTTTCCTATACCCTCCTTTCCCTTTCGGGGTTCGGTGTTCGATGTTCGGGATTGGATAGATGGATAGATGGCACGTGCCGATCTGGTTGGACTCATCCGCCGTCAGCGATTACACATCAAGTGCAGGCATTACCTGGCCCGGAGTGGAGTGCTGAGTGCAACAAGTGCAAGTTGGTTGGCTCACTGCAACGTCGACGCCGCCTGCTACGGTCATAGCCGTCGACAGACAGACCTCAACCAGTTTCAATTTCAATATAGCAGTTACAATTCGTAATTCGTTACAACCGACGCAGAGCGCAACGTGGGACCAGTTGGGCCGAGCTGCTGCTCCAAGCTTCAAACGCTGCTGCTGCTGTTGTTATTTTCGGCGCCGCAACTCAACCTGGCCGCGGCGCATGCGTGGATGATTAGTGAAGTCCGAGACATCGCGCCAATCGGACGTGCAAGAGATCCCGATTTCGATTCCGATCTTCAGGCATCATTCCCCCCTTGACTCGGTTTTGTGGCATCCTCCGCACAATTCCCGCATTGGAAATGACCCGAACTCTGGCCTTGCTCAGCCTTGTGCTGCTGCTAAATGACACCCTCGATGTCCTGGCCTGGAAGCCAATCGCTGTCAGTTCGAGCAGCGGCAGCACTGCCGCCTACAGTCTCAAGCAATCCCATCCGGGGGAAGCCAGCAGCAGTCACGAGATCTCCACCAGCTTCTCACAGTTTAGCGGCGACAAGGAGACCTCCGAGGTCGAGGATGAACTCTTGCTGGCCCGTGCCGTGGACACAGCCGGCGGTGCAGTCTCGGCCGCTCATCCCATTACCTTTGGTGATCATGTGGACGATCAGTATGAGTCCTATAGCTTAGAGGATATCGAGGCAACCCCAAAGGATGCGCTGACCTTCACGCGAACACCTCTGTATGGCGCCAATCGTTGCAGCGTCAAGAAGTTCGCGTTCAATCAGGACGGCGAGGTGGAATATGGAAACCATTTGCCGGAACTGGATCAGTTTACGCTTTGCTTCTGGATGCGTTTCACCAATCACAGCGGCGACCATGTCCTCCTGACCTACGAGGGTAAGTAGGGGGTCAATCACTACACGACTCGGGGAGACTTTGGGGTTTTGAGGTGAGGCGTTGCTGTTTGCATGCCGCCTCTCACCGTGACTTGCTTTAGTGGCTTGACAATGGGCTCCACCGAGTGACCAGATGATGATGATGATGATGATGACTTACATTGGAGGAGGGGAGGGAACTAACCGGGGCTGGGGTTTGTTGCATAAGCTGGCCAGCGACGGGCGTCAATCTCTTTTGATGGGCCACTACTAGAGCTTGCTGGTGTTAAAGAGACCTTCGCTTGGCGGGCAATGAAATTTGTGGGCCACGCTCTGGCGCTCGCACCTGGCTGTGACTGGGAAAGTGAAAGGAAGCTCCCACTTCCTGATGCAAGTCTAAGTCACAAGCTCTAAGACGACAGGTTGCTACCAAGATTTGATGGTCAACGATGATGCTTGAACCTCTTGAGTGTCAGGAGGGGAATCTTGGTAGAGTTAGTCACTCTTTGGAGCTGTCTAGTAGCTGCTGCCTTAGCTTTGTTTAGCTTAGCTTAGCTTCTTGTCTTCATTTTCTAAACAATTTTTTTCTATGCCCCATGACGCTGCCGCTGCTGCCGCCACCTCTGCCACTTGTTGGTTGTTGTTCAAGTTTGTTGTTGTCGCCGCTGCGGTCGCATTACATAAGCGATAATTTACCTGTTTCCAGTTGGATGTCGTCGTCGGCATTGTTGCTGGTCTCTCGGTGTCGGTGTCGGTGTCGGTGAGCAGCTAAAGCCAAAGCTGGGAGCTATAGCTGAGGCTGGAAGCTAAGGCGGCGGCTTTAGCATTTGACATAATTCCAAAGGCAAAGCTTAAGCCTCAGCCTCAGTCTCAGCATCAATTGAAATAGCGGCAACGGCGACGTTGGTCGGGCTTCCGCCTGCCTAGGAAATGATTTTCAGAGGCAGGCCAAGCGCTGGTCAGTCAGGTGATTCATATTTAAATCGTATGCAGCGGTCTCGAGCTAAACAGCCTAACAGGATTTTCGTAGACTTTCAGCTACAGCTCTCCCCAAGCTCTTGTATAACCGGGCTTCCTGATCGGTTGCGTCTCTCTGGCCAGAAGGTGGGGGGGGGGGGGTTAGGAATATCCAGACTTTGGTTCTGTCTTTGAGCTAGATTCGCGGGATTACGCTTCGATTTCATCATCATATCCATGCCATGACCAACCATAATTGGCTTGAAAGCGAGTCTGATCCATCCATCTATCTACAGCTGGCAAGGAACCGCGCGAGATACAAATCTGGGTCGCGAATGCGCAAAATTCCAGTTTCCTTTCGATGGCCATAAAGGGGCAGCAAATGTTCAGGTGAGATTCGGTATTCGGTGACTATATGGCGTTCATCCACAGCTAATTAATGCCTCTTTCTGCTCCGGTCTGGTGAAGATTGAACTATCCATTGAAAATGCGACAGTGGCATCATATGTGCAGCTCTTGGAATGGCAAGACGGGCGAGTGGCAGGCCTGGCTTAAGGCGGAGCGCATAGGGCGTGGCTTTCACAATTCGGTGAGTATAAGTAGTAGCTGGAGGAGGAGGAGGAGACGGCGGAGCTCCACCCATTCTTTCTCAAACATTAATTACTTTGTTTTTCCTTGTTGCAGCTTGTGGGTCACAAGATACCAGCAAATGGTAAACTGCGCTCCGGCGGCAACTCCGTCACCGGTGAGGTTAGCCACGGTCTGCACTTTGAGATGACGCTGGTCCAGGTCTATCGGGTGGCTCTTAGTGCGGGGAAGGCGCATCGGGATCATAAGCATCATCATGTCCATCATTTTGATCACGAGGGATTGGAGGTATCGAGCACCACTCGGGCTCCGCCAACGGTAAGGGATGCTTAAATCTCCCAGACTCCTTGCTTATTCTCTTCTCCTTGCTGTTCTCTTCCTTAGATCAATCGTCCCCAGCCCATGCACAATCTGCTGGCCAGTGGTCAAATTCCCACTCGGGTGCGCATCAATCTGGCCAATCCAACGCCTGCATCTGCGCCTGGTGCTCCTGCTGGTGCTGCTTCGCCAGGCGATGCCATCACCATCAACACAAACTTTGTCAATGGCCAAATCAATGCCGGCTCCCGCTTGGTGGCCCAGCAGCTACTGGGTCTTGCGCCATCTCAGGCTGCTCCAGCTCCAGGTCGGAATCGTTTCCAGATGCTGAGCAACTCGGCCAACGTGCAGTTTATCGATGAAACCGAGACTCATATACAGTTCAAGCGGGAGGTTGGTGGCGCTGACAGCAAGAAGCTGCATAAGCGTGGCCTGGTCCTGCTCGATGATGGTTCCGTGGTGGATGATGGCTCCGGTTCTGGCTCAGGTACAACAGGCGCTGCCAGTGAGATATATAACGGCCTGGCCGACTTTGGTGGACAGCAGTTTAAGCAGGATCTGACGCTCAAGATGAGCCTGGAGGAGGAGATCAGTACGCATGACCGTGAACCTGCCGAGGAGGAGGTCAAGGCGGTGATGGGCATCTGTGGTAGCTGTCACGCGGAGCCCTTCCAGGGGGCCATTGTATTTGCGTGGAAGGATGTCCAGGAGCATATGAATAATGCGCTCAAGGGGCTAACAGTGGGACCCTGCGGTAACTTCTAGTTGCACTCAAGTTTAAGCTTCACCTCTGCAAATCCTCATCACTTTTTTTTTTAACCCGCTTCACGTTCTTCGCCTCGTCCCTCTCTGCCTGTCCATGCGGGAGTCAATGCTTTAGAGTAGCGGCTCATGGCCTGCCCCGAACAATCCTTGACTCGCCCATGGACACCATCTGCCCGAAGCCTAACCTTCTAAGCCCCAACGCGGTGATATTGAATAAAGGATTAATTTAAACCAAATATGTATAAAAACTCACCTTGGACTTGTGAATGTGCTGGTGCTTGTAGTCCGAATCGAATTCCGGCTCGCTGAAATAGCTCTGATCCTGATCCCAGTTGGCTGCCGGCGCTTGGGCCTGCGGCAGAGGCTGCGGTATGCCCGGGCCACCGGGCAGGATCTGTGGCGGAGCCGCCACCTCTGTGGACTCGAACAGACGCAGCACGGATCGATCGCGTATCTCGCGTAGATGCGAACGCACATCCTCCAGCTCATAGAACATATCCTTGCTGGCATCGTGTATGTAGATCTTCACATTCGGCCCCTCCAGATAGGACATGGTCAGCTGGCGAGGGAACGAGCGCACAAACAGGGCACGCACCGTATCGATCGAGGTGATCTCGTTGGGCAGCAGGGCGCGCTTCGTCTCCGAGCGGTACTGGAGGAAAACCAGCCCTAGCGGCCGCTCCAGCGTCTTGGAGGGCGTACGGACCACGGGGAGCGAGGAGCGCTGCTTGCCGCCCCTACGGAAACCAGTGCTTGCCGTTTCCACCTCGGACATGATCCCGGGATCGTCATCGAACAGGGGTCCCTGGTTGACGGGTGCATAGCCACGCATGGGCTGATTCTTTTTGTTCCTCTGCGCCCGTGTGCTCATCTACAGGCAAGGATTTGGATTCGGATTACGGTTAGCAGCGGGTAAACTTAGAGACGGCTCACCTCCAGGTCCATGGCCCGCTGTTGCTGGGGCGCCATTTGATGGGCATGCGGATGCTGGTGCTGGGAGCCGCCGCCGTAGACCAGCATGTCGCCACCAAGCGTGTGCCGTCGCGGATCGTCGCGTCGCATGGCCCGGCGTCGTTCGTCACCGCCTCCACTGCCACCACCTGCGAGTAAGTAGGACTCACGGTTAGAGATTAATGATGCACTATATCGGAAGCAGACACTTACCCTGCTCATTTGGTGGCATTCGTCCCGATTTGTTCTCATTTTGCCAATCTTCTTCTGAAAAAGAGGGCTTCCATTAGATATTTTACAACACTGGCAGTGGCCAGTACTGGGCTTCACGCTATGTAACGGTGCTTTCTCTCTCGTTCTCTCTCCCCAGTACTCACCGCCATCGCGTCCCTTGCGCTTTTTCTTCGAGGAGGAGCTACTGCCACAGGCGCTCTGGTTGGAGGAGGCGCTCTTGTCTTTGCTCTTCCAGCGGATCAGCATCCTGCCGCTTGCTTAAGGGCTGTCACCAGAAAGTAAGAATATTTGTACATTAATTTTTGTCAACGGCTTTGTTTACATTTGGCACCGGCAACAACACAAACACAAACACATACACACACACCAGCAGCCGCCTATGGTCATTGTTTTAGGGATTCTGGTGTAGATAAACCAGGACGCCAACGAGCATGTATTCATCGGCTACATGCTCGCAATTGGGTGTGGTGGAATTTCTCGCAGTGTCTTGCCCGATGCAGAAGCATGCAACGGAACGAACGACGACGAGGCCAGGTGAAGGGAGTGCGCAAACTCCTGGATGCGGCGACACGGAGAGGCGCGGGACCGAGTTAGAGGCGTGACTGGAGCTTGGAACGGGAGCTCTTGCTGCATCGGTATGAGCCCTGGGATCATTTTGCCAAAGGAAGCTCTTAAACTCGTAAGAAAACAAAGAAACTAACACATTTTCTTTCCAATAGAGAAGGGAGGGGAAGGCACAGGGTGATCCCTGTATGTACATACATACATATGTATGCATGTACAGAGAGAGTACACATAAACTTTGCCTGTTGTACCCAAAACAGAGAGGTGGAGAAAGGAGACGTACATTACATATGTACATGGTATACTTTTCAGTGCACACGAACAGGGGGTACGGCTGCGGGGTGTGTGCGTGTGTGTGTGTGTTGTGTATACACACACTCTACATGGCTCGCAATGCCATAATTGCGGGTATCTGAAGGAATTTTAGATTAGATTTTGTAGGTGCGGTGTCCCCGTTTTACCGTTATCCCGTTTTCTTTTTCGCCCGCAGGGTGTCCAGTGCACCGACACGCTTCACACACTCACAAACTGCTAAGTGCGACTTTCCGGTAACGGAACCCTTGGAACGCGGAACGTGGGCGTGGATGTGGATACTGGGACACCACCGCCGGCAGGGACTCCGGGATTCTGGACACCGCACTCTCTGCTCTACGCACTTGCCGATTAAGAAGGTTCCACAATTAACGGGCCAGCACCACCACCACCGTAGCTCATAGCTCTTGGAGCTCTCACCGTCAGCAGCCGTGTGCTTTTAATGAAAAAACCGTTCAATACGCTTTGGATTGGAAACTTGGACACCACTCGCGACACTGGTGGACACTCCACAATCTGCACTCAGCTCCAGCTTCCCAGCTTCAGTCCTGCAGCAGCTCCGGCCAGCTCGTCGCAGCAGTTCGGCTGGAGAGCAGAAATATTTCTGGAATATCTACACCGGAAAGCGTTTCCGCCCTAACTCGAAGGCGAGCCTGGCTCCGGCGCATGCGTGGGCCATCCAATCGAGTGTGCTTCACGGTGCTCCCAGACCAGCAAAAGCGATGTAGTGGCAGCGCCTGTTGGGGATTCCCCTGGCTGATGTATCCTCTGGCAGTGCCTATCGAATGGCTCCAATCGATAGAGGAATAACCTACTCCTCTGACGCAACGCAACAACATGCTGCTCCTGGGCAGAAGACTGCCTTCTACCGGCATCCTGCGTCGCCTTAGCCTGCTTCACTTTTCCGGCGACTGGACGCCACTAGAGAAGCAAGTGTTCGAAGCGGATATGCGGGTTTTCAAGGACTTTGTCAGTGAGCAAGAGGAGCTGGGCCTGGTCCAGGAAATAGAGCCCCATCTCAGGCGTTTGCCCTACGAGTCCAGCCATTGGGATGATGTGTGTGTATTGTCCAATATGTAATGTTTCCAAGTACTCATAACCTTTACCTTTGCAGGCCATTCATGGTTACCGGGAATCGGAGCGGAGAGACTGGACAGTGTCTAATCGCAGCGTTTTGGATAGGGTCTCTAAGACCGCCTTCGATGGGCAGGTAATGCCCCATGTTCACATTCTGGACCTCACCGAGGAGGGCGTCATCAAGCCGCACGTGGACAGTGTTCGGGTGAGGCTCTAGGCTCGTTTCTTCATTACATTAACTTCCATTTTCCTTCAGTTCTGTGGCCATACCATTTCAGGTCTTAGCCTGCTCAGCGACTGTGTCATGAGGTTGGCAAAGGTTTCCTCAAAGGATGTAGCCAAGGATTCAGAGCGCAGAGTCGTGGATGTACTCCTGCCACGTCGATCGCTGTATATTATGAGCCATGAGGCGCGTTACCAGTTCACGCATGAGGTTCTGGACCAAGAGCAGTCGTGGTTTGGAAATAGTCGAGTGGTGAAGAGGCGACGCCTCTCAGTTATTTGTCGCAATGAACCTTGAGGAGGGATCCTAAACAGAAGGATATATAGCTAATGCTGAGAATCGTTGATGCATCCAACACCCTTGATTTGATCTTGCAAGGACTTACCGAAAATGCAGATAATCCTATTTCCAGCGGCTGTGTAAACAAAAGGCCCGTACAGGTATATATACAAGAGCAAGTTTATTCCGATTTTGGTAATCAGTTTTGTAATGTAAATGTAATACAGAGAAGGGTCTCCATCCTCGCTTAATCACACTTAATATAAGACTTAAACTAACCTACTTGTACTTGGTATAAATATTGGGGTTCTTTTCGAAATATTCTTTGCGGAATATCCGTAGCATTCCACCTTATATTCTCCTATTTTGCATACTCTCTCCTATATAAATTTTACAATTTTGTTGTATTGCGAAAGATGAAGTCTTTCTTTCTACTTTCTTTTTGTACGTTGCATCTCGTTCCTTTTTAAAGCTTAAAATATGAGAAAGACAGAGACAGGAAGAGGTAGGGGTTGATAAGGAAAGGAATAAAGAGTGCGTAAGAGAGAGAAAGAAAGAGATTGAGGGGGAGAAAATAATAAGCATAACTAACTGGGAAAAACTGTGGGAGTGACTAAGCCTACTTCCATATTTGCACTAAGAGTAAAGTCTACTTGGGGGAATGTTTACATTATGGCCACAAGTCCCAAGGTCTTAGCCCAGCTTACGGCGTCGCGGCAACTGGAGGACAGGAAGGGCCACCGCTGCCGAGGATGACGACGTAGACTGTGCCATCACCGGTAAAGCCAGGGCCACCGGCACCGTCCGACCGCCGCCGCCATATTGCAGGTGCTGCACCACCGACAACTGTGGCTGCTGTTGCTTGAGCAGCTTGGCGGCCGCATGGGCCTCCGCTGCGGCCACTTTGACCGGATGAACTAGCTCGGACTTGTATCCTCCTCCGCCGTTACCGCTGGAACCACTGCTGTTGGCCTGCGGACCGCTGCTACTCTCGCAGTCATCGTCATCTGAGATCAGTGATATGCTGAGGTCGCTGGACAGCTTCAGCGAGATGGGCGTGGGCGGCGACGGGGCCACAAGTGGCGCCACCTTGGCGCGCAGCGCTGGCGATAGCTTTTGCAGCTGCTCCGGCAGCAGATCATGCGAGTACTCCGGCACACCGCTGGAGGCCAGGCCCTCGCGTAGCTTGCTAAGCGAGAGCTCGTAGATGCGGTTGGCAATGACCGTGTGGACGGTGGTCTCATCCGGCAGCGTGGCCGTTATGGCACCGCCCACATCCACTTCCAGATAACCGCTCGTATCGCCTGAGCTGCTGCCTCCTTCTCCGTTAGTGGGCGGCGCTGTTACCATGGTCTTGTAAAGATATGAGTTCCGCATCTGGCGCGCCTGACAGTTGGCTGTGGTGGAGCTGCGCGGCACCAGCGACACGGTGACTTCCTCGATGGTATCCGAAAGCGTTAGCGGTGCCAGCGGCGGGGGCGAGCGCGTCCGCATAGATACCAGCCGGCCCGATGTCGTTAGGTGACCATTGTTCTCATCGTCGCTGGTTATTAGAATGCTCTCGGTTGGGATCGGGAACGTTGTCTGTGGCTGAGCGGCGTTTCCTTGACGCCGTCCCAATCTAGCTGGTGGACGACGCGCTGTCAGGGCAGTAGTAGGAATTAGCAGCAGGCGGCTGTGGCCGGCGGACGGGCCAGCCGCCTCCTGCTCGTCCTCGTCGTCGTCCGACAACAGGTCAATGGTCACTGCCGCAGGCAGGGCGGCGCCCCCGCGGCGCTGCCGCCGGCCATCAGTCTTGGAGGTAATCGCCTGGACGCGCATCTGGGCCATGCAGACCCGCTGTCGTTCGCGCAGACGTTCCATCCAGCGGCAGCGACGCCGTTTAAGCCGCCGGTTGTCGAACAGCCGGGGCGATATGTAGAATGGCTCGGAATGTCTCTGGCTCATGTCTGCGAATGCAGAAGGGGATGGGGGTCAGATGGGACTGAGGATGGTGCTCTGCCTCCTGCTCACCGACTCTGGGTGCTGCTCTTCCAGCCCTCCCCTTCCACTTCCACTGGCAGCGAGGCGAGTACAGTTAATTCCGCGGCTGCAACTTGCATAATTGCGTGGCAAGCAGGGCGCTCCCGGGGGCGGCGGCGGCGCTGGTCTAGGCGCTGCGTCTCTCGCCGCAGGACATGTTCAGGATGCGACCGGTGGCCTAGTAGTTAGGTATTTGCATGCGCGCCTAGCTGCTGTAGGTGCGCTTTTGTTGTATTTTTCGTTCTTGTTTTTCTTTTTTTTTCCACCGATTCTGTTTATTTTTTTGGTAGCGATGTCAGAAGTGCATCGATACGCACTGAAAATCGATAGTGCGATAACGATAGTCGACAGTTCTTTGACCGAAATGCTGGCAACGGAACAAGGGGATGTATCTATCGATATTATGAATTTGAATATATAACTTTAAATTAATTTCATATTTTATTTAGTTTTGGTTTTTTTTAATTTGTTCATAAAAAGAAAATTTATTTGCTGCAATCTGTACTTTGCAATCTCAGAAAGTTGTGGTTGTTAGGGGTTAATTTTAATTTCAGAAAGCATTAGTTGCAGCGATAACAATTTTGCTTCGGTTATCGTTAGCTAGCCCATTCTGGTGTGGCGCGCAGTTTGAACCATCATTTGCTTCCAAACAAATAATTCATTTATATTTAAGAAAAGTAAAGCATGTATAGTATATATATACATCTATATGCGATATTCTGGATTCGTTATAACCATTAATGAATAGCGAAACCCCATACGACTTATTTTGGTGTCCTGCGGAAAATGAAATAATAAAAATATAGGGAAAAACACTCAAGCTCATTTTTGGCGCCACCCACATTTTGAGACGCACTCAATCGGCGCAGGCGCTGTGACAGGAGATGGTTTCCTGGAGCTTTCACTCATTGGACAGCAGCTTTTACTCCCCCGCATCCAGCGGCATTTTCGGCAACGACCAGAAAGTCCTCAACATCGAAGTCAGGCGGTTGGCGGCGGAAGCTATTAACTTTAAAAATTATTTCTTACAGATTTTGTAACAGGGACTTTAAATGGTCTAAACGCAATGGCAAGCGATTAAGCCGCATAAGGCATTGAGCCACTTAATAGATAATTCAAGTTGAACGCCTCAAGAAAGATTAAATGTTACCTAGAATATTATCAGAATATATTATTTTTTATACCCTTGCAGTCAGAAGCTTGCAACGCAGTGAAGGAGGTATTTCTGACCCTATAAATCATATATATTCTTGATCAGCATCTACAGTCGAATCTATTAAGCCATCTCCGATCGAAAAAATTTTTTTCAGAAATTTCCCATTTTTTTAAAAAAAAAAGGAAAGGGGTTACATCATTAAAATTTACAAAAATCGGCCAAAAATTCACATTTTAAATGGAGTATGCAGTTTTGTTAACCTGCTAAAAATTAACATACGGCCGCTTTCCGAATTGAAATTAATGCGTTTTTGGCTTGGTTATGAGATTTTAAAATTTTCATTTGTCCAAAAATTTTAAATAAAAATATAGTTAATATTGGTTCAAAAATGGTAATGGACCTTCAGTCAGAAGCTCAAAAGAGAGTGAAGGAAGAATTTCCGACCCTATAAATCATATATATTCTTGATCAGCGTCAACAGCCGAGTCAAACTGGCTATGTCAAACAAAAAATTTATTTTTTCAAAATTTTTGAAATTTTATAAGGGGTTACATCATTAAAATTGTCAAAAATTGATAAAAATTTTAATGTTTTAATATTTTTTATTGAGTATGTAGATTTGTAAACCTAGTAAAAACTAACATAGGAATGCTTTCCGAATTTAAATTAATGCCTTTTTGGCCAAGTTATGAGTTTTTTAAAGATTTGAATTTGTTGAAAAAAATGTCATATAAAAATACAGCTTCCCAAAAGTTAGTTTCCTTTCTCAAAACTCGAATTATTTCATTGTTGATATTATATTAAAATACAAATACTACCTTTATAATAGTCAATTTCTCAACTTTAATTGCTTATATGTAAATATCATGAATAATTAAATAACCCATTTAAAATGTTACCCAAAAACCTTGTTTTTCATGCTTTGAGAGTTTATGAAGGATCCTCATCCCATAATCTCCCAGGTAGCTTTAAAGCCAAAAAGAAGAAGACCCCGCAGGAGTCAGTCCAAAGTAAACTCCTTTGGGGGGGCGGTGGAAAAACGGGGCAGATCCGATTTCAGTAATTCACGCGAATGGCTCATTTCCCTAGCTAACGGAGGAGCAGGAGCTGGTGGAACCTGAAGAAGGAGGAGCTGCTGTCCTTGTCGAAGGAGACCGCTTAGAGATAGAGAGGGGGCTTTGGTAAGACAATAGACAGGAACCACAACAAAAATTATAGACTCTCTCTCTCTCTCATAGACTTGGCTCGACTGTAGCTGGCGCTATGCTTTTGCCAGCCAGTGTGTCTCCTTGTCCTTGCCTTGTCCTTTTCCCACCTCAGCTGTAGCTGGAGTTGCACCTGCACTTGGAGCAGCTCCTTTGACTCCGACTCTGACTGTGCCCGTGTTTGTGTTTGTGCTCGTGTGTTGTGTTTCTGGATTGCACTTTGGCCGTTTAAATCCACCGACAAGGATGAAGGGGAAGGCAGCGACTATGGAGGCAGGCAGGCTCATCTTGGCGCACCACACGCAGCCGTAATCGACTCACTCCTGCTCCTGTTACTTCTAGAATTCGTACTCCCTCACCTTTTCCCGGTTCCCTGGTACCTTTTCCCACTCCCTCTGCCCTGCCTCTGTCTGCCGGCAAACGTTTCCTGGCTCAGACAACGACGACCAGGACCTCCCAGTACCTTTCAGTACCTCCCATTACCTCCCAGTACCTCCCAGTACCTCCCAGTACCTCCCAGTACCTCTCAGTACCCTCCCAGGACCTCCCATTACCCACTTCATCCTCTTGCAGCCTTTGCTGCCTGTGCATTAAAATGAATTCCTTTTCCCAGCTTGGGCGCCGGAGTCGATTTGAATGAATGCACGTCCTTGGTGCTCATCCCGGTTTCCCGGTTCGCGTGGGTGCCGCGCTGTTCGCCTTCAAGTGTTTGCCCTTCTCCTCAACTCCAGCTCAGTTCAGGTGTTGAGTGGAGTCGAGAGTTGGCATTGTCTTCGTCCTGCCGCAGTTGTTTTTGCTTTTTCGTAGAAGAAGAATCCTTCCCTTGTCCTGGTCCCCTCTTACTTCTTACCTTTGCTTTCATACCTCTACTCCTGTTCGTTTTCTTTCCCCTCTTTTTTTTTTATTGTGTTTTGGCATTACGCCAAATGTGTAAAGCCAACAAAATACCAAAAGATTGCACATTGCACCTGTCCTTGGAGCAGCGGCTGGCGCTTTGGTTTACTGCTCGTTGCTCCTCGTTCCGTGTGTCCTTTGGAGCATCCTTTTGCGGCATTTTGCTCTGCTGTTCGGCTCCCTGATGGCCAGCTCATCGATGGTGATGATGATGATGATGATGATGATGATGCTGATGTGTCTGAATCCGGCAGCAACAGCGGTTACTTTGATGATGTTCCTGGCAGCGACTGGAAGTACTCCATCTCCGGGACATGTATGCATGTTTTCTCTTGCGGAATTCATTAACTTATTAACTTGGCCAAAACTTTTGTTAACCAGTTCAAACGGATAAGACCATTTCTTAACATGAAGTAGGAGCAATGTCATCACACGGATCCATGGGCATTATTATGTATATAATAATAGAGCAGGCGAAAGGACTCCTTAAGATCTATCGGTTTGCAGGTCAGAATAACGACCCATCGGCATTATTATGTATAATTATCGAGCACTGCCTGATGCTGGACATATGGCATCTCTGCTGGCTGCAGGACATCTGCTTCGCTCTGCCTAAGTGGACGACGACGATGACAACAACAACAAGGGCACATACACCTGAGCAAGGAGGAGGAGGAGGAGGAGGAGGGGGTGGGGTCAACCCTGTATCGCTTTTGGCATCCTGCGACTCCTGCGGCGGCAACCGGGAAACGGTAAGTAGAAATTTGCGTCAATAGGATTGTTAAAGAGGCTTAAGTTAAATGGGAAAACTTCCGAATCAATGAACCGCAAATTGCATGCGAAATGCCAAAACGAAAATGTCGCCGGCCTGACCAGCAAGTGTGTGTGTGTGCAGGTCCTGCCGGCCGTCCTGCCTGCCTGCATGTGTGGGTGGGTGGGTGAATGGTGTGTGTGTGGAAGGAACTCAGACTCGAGTTAACTGAAAACGAAAACCGAACTGAAGTCGCGACGCAAAAATGTATTTATACAGATCCACAGCCATATGTGAGACTTAGAGTGTCCTCGTCGTGGACGCATTGCAATATAAAGTATCCTTCGGCCACTTGCCAGCGCTTGTAAATTCATCCTTCCGTGCGGACAGCGAGTGTTGAGAGATGAAGGAATATATGGCTGAATGGATGGATACATGGATGGATGGGTGTTGGGTTGGTTGGAGTAAGTATTTCATAAATTTGGTTTGTTGTTTTGGCCAAGGCTTAGTCCTCGTCCTTGTCCTTGTCCTGGCTGCATGCAAGGACTCTTTATTCCTTACCCCCCCCCCCATATAGTACGAATCCCAGTTAATGGCAATTTTATTTTCGCCCCGGCAACTTATCAGCAGATTCAATTTCGCGAGGAGCTCAAGGAGTTCGAGGAGCTGGAGCTATCTTCCCTGGAACTCCAGTCTCCAGCCTGCGATGGAGTCTTCTTTCCACCAAAAGGATCTCATCTCTCACAGGCAGCTGGAGCTCTCCCCCTGGCTAATCTCTGGCAGGATACGTGATTCCGTTGTGCGTGTGTGGAGAGACAGAGAGGCACTTGTCTGTGTATTATCCTTGGTAATGCATGCAAAGATGCTGCAAAGTAGCTTAATACTTTATGCTCGCAATGAAAAGCCTTTTTACGATCGCATTATGCTTGTACGTACTTATATTTCTGTAGTTATATCAGGAGTTTTTCCCTACCTCTCTCTCCTCGAGTGGGAGGAGGTCCTTGCTTTGGGGGTCCTTGCTTTGCCTTCGCCAGTTGTGCGGCCGTATCGCATTTTACAGCAGGGTGCATGTTAAATGTACGACACCATGTCGTATGAGTGATATCTGCAGTATATAAACTATGCTGTAAATAAGTTTATTATCAACCCAACGGCTGCCTTCCTTCGAATTTCCGCCAGTTACTTTAGGATTCAATATTGGTCCAGAGAGTCCTGTTTCCTTTCGGTTTCAGGTGGAGCCAGGGGAGGGAGCCAAAGTATTTACATGCGAAGGAAATATGCTCTCCAGTTGGACTGTGGACTTTGGCTTTCATTTTCCTGGTTTCCGGTTCCCGTTACTCCCTTTTTTCCCCTTTTCCTCCATTTTTGCATTGTTTGTAATTATTTTGCTGCCGCTACCGCTTCTAATTAATACAAATGGTTTGATACACAATAAAGATTTTTCAACTTGGCTCGTTACTGGCCACCGCCCCCACTTGGTGTCCTGGTTGTCCTCGCTCGTTGAGGAAAAAAGTTTTCCCATTTTGGAAAGTTTTTATTTTGTGCGCGTTTTGCTACTTCTGCTTGCTGTTGGCCTGCAGTTGCACTACCCACATACACACACAAACACACACACTCGGGGATCTCCCCCTTTCCTCTACGTTATCTCTTTTGTTTTTTGGGCTTTTGCTTTTGTCCTGCTCCTGCTCCTTCTCCAGCAACGTCATCACCATCATCATCATCATCATCATCATTTGGCCGTCTGCTGCTTGGCTTTTGTTTTGTGCATCCTTCCAGAGGGTACTAGAAGCTATCTTGACCCACTGTACCATTAAAAATGTATCAGACTTATACATCTGTCTCTTTTTTCGTCGAACTTAAAAAGATGTGAGATGAAGAGGGATAGCAGGAAGGACAGAGCTATTTGACAGCTGGGCTGCCAACTTGTCACGATCCTTTGACAGGTTTACTTACCATTTTTTGACAAATGGACTGCCCATTTCCGGTGACGATCATCTATTGCTTAAGGTTTGTAACCTAGTCGAATTTTGGAAAAAAAGTTCTCTTTATTATTTACTGAATATTTAGATCAAAATTCTAAATATCTGTCCCATCTAGGGTATCCTTTATTCTCTCCCATTTAGCATTGATTTCTTTTTCTACTTCTTGGCCTGCTGCTCGGCGCTGTCGTCTTCATCAACGTGCATTGTTTTTGTGTAATTTTGCAATAAACAGCAAAACAATTATAAAAAAACAGAGAGAGAGAGAGAGAGAGAGAGTGAGAGAGAGAGAGATAGACAAGAAAAGAAAGAAAGCAAGAGCTGGCAGGAACAAGGACAAAGCAAAGGATGTAACGTTTTGCCAAGTGGAGCGACGACACTGAGAGCTAACCACAGGACTACTTTACCCCTCCTCCCTCTCGAAGGACCAAAGCAACCCACCAACCACCACTGGCTGCAACGCTAAAAACCTAGTTAAAAAGTTGCGCCTGAACCGCCTTTTCATGTTCCCATTCCCATTGCCCAGGGTATCCTTCCTTCCAGTGCACTCTTAAGGATGTTCATCTACCATTTGCCAGGATGTAGGCTTGGGCTGGTCGGGGTTGCGTTTCATGGAGGTCTTCATTTAATATGTGAACTGGACCGACCTTCTGCTGAATGTGGGGTCGCAGTTAATTTGTTATTGTTAGCGATTGCTCCTCCGGCCTCCTTCTAATTGAAATATATTTGCAAAAGTTTGCGTTCAATTTGCATTAAATTCTATTTAAATGGAACTCAAAGTCGGTCGAGTTGAGGAGGAGAACTCATGTGTCCACTCCACCCTGGCAGCTGCTTGTGGTGCGATGAACCCATTTTATCCCCAGCTAAAGTGGACTCAAACATGGCCCAACAAATGAACTGACAGAGCTCGGCGCCCTAAGCACTAAGCCAACTTAATGACCACTCATTACCGCTAATTGATTTCAATTAAATCACGCCCCAAAACGGCAACCGCCAAGAAGGCGGAAGGAAGTGCGGCTGATGTTGCCGCAACAACTTAAACAGCAATTACAAAAATAATCAGGAAACAGTAGAAACAACAATGGCCAAGGAGTAGAGGAAACAAGCCAAAGGATGTGTGTGTTAGAGAGTGACCAAGGCTCAGGGATAGTGTGCCTGGTACTGGTTACTGGCTCTACCATAAATTAGGGCATCTTTGCATAACTTTGCCTATTTTCGCTTAACTCAATAAAAACGCCAACACTTCAGTCGCCAAGTTCGGGCCTAACGACCCATCAGCCAGCTAGCTGGACAGCAGCAACTGGGCAAAAGATTTTCGGCCAAAGTTAATTACAACTCATTGGGTATGCGCCGAAAAGTTAGCTCCAACTCTGGCTCTATCTCTGATGGAGCAATTAACAATGGAACTACACTTTCTAATTGGATGAAACGCTTTGCAAGTTCTTCGTTATCCGTGCTCTGTTCTCTCTTATTCGTTATGCTTGGCTTAATAGCTCCGTCAGGCGGAGAGTTAGTCCTCCTCCATTCGTCCTGTAAGTATTTGCGTTGAAAGGGAATATGAATAATTGAAAATCAACATAGTGGTTGGGCAGAGTGGTCCGCCTTTCAATAAGTATATACTTCTAAAAGAAAAAATAATAACTAATAGCTTCTAAATAATATAAAACAAGAGGGAAAAATAAAATAATAATAATAAAATATCATTTGCATCGGCCGGGAATCGAACCCGGGCCGCCCGCGTGGCAGGCGAGCATTCTACCACTGAACCACCGATGCTTGTGTCTCACTCTTTCCCAACTGGTCTCTACAGGTGTATGACGTCACTGGTCTGATAGTTCAGATAACGAAAGCCATAGTGGCAGAGAGAGAGGGACAGAGACAGCGGGAGCTCTCTGTCATTCAGCCAGCGTCGATCATCCGGTTTCCGTGGTGTAGCGGTTATCACATCTGCCTAACACGCAGAAGGCCCCCGGTTCGATCCCGGGCGGAAACAGGTTCTACTATTTTTTTATTACTTTCTTAATTTTATGTTGTTTTTAATCATTTGAATATTGTTTTAATTATATGCTTGCAGGGGATTATAATTGTAGTCAGAAGCTTAAAAGAAAGTGAAGGCGCCATTTCCGAACCTATAAATCATATATATTCTTGATCAGCATCAACAGGCAAATCTTTTAAGCTATCTCCGATCGAAAAAAATTTTTTTCAGAAATTTCCCATTTTTTAAAAAAAAGGAAAGGGGTTACATCATGAAAATTTGCGAAAATCGGCCAAAAAATCACATTTTAAATGGAGTATGCAGTTTTGTAAACCTGCTAAAAATTAACATACTGCCGCTTTCCGAATTGAAATTAATGCGTTTTTGGCTTAGTTATGAAATTTTTAAATTTTGATTTGTCGAAAATTTTCATATAATAATATCGTTAATATCGGTACAAAAATGGTAATGGATCTTCAGTCAGAAGCTTAAAAGAAAGTGAAGGAGTCATTTCCGACCCTATAAATCATATATATTCTTGATCAGCATCTACAGGCCAATCTTTTAAGCCATCTCCGGCCGAAAAAAATTTTTCTCCGAAATTTCCCATTTTTTAAAAAAAAGGAAAGGGGTTACATCATGAAAATTTGCGAAAATCGGCCAAAAATTCACATTTTAAATGGAGTATGCAGTTTTGTTAACCTGCTAAAAAATTGCATACGGCCGCTTTCCGAATTGAAATTAATACGTTTTTGGCCTAGTTATGAGATTTTTAAATTTTGATTTGTCGAAAAATTTCAAATAAAAATATTGTTAATATCGGTACAAAAATGGTAATGGACCTTTATTCAGAAGCTTAAAAGAAAGTGAAGGAGTCATTTCCGACCCTTTAAATCATATATATTCTTGATCAGCATCTACAGGCGAATCTTTTAAGCCATCTCCGGCCGAAAAAAATTTTTCTCCGAAATTTCCCATTTTTTAAAAAAAAGGAAAGGGGTTACATCATGAAAATTTGATGAAAATTGAAAATTTCGCTTTCCGAATTGAAATTAATGCATTTTTGGCCTAGTTATGAGATTAAAATTTAAATTAAATTTTGATGTGTCGTAAAATTTGCATATAAAAATATAGTTAATTCCGATAAACTACTGGTAAGTACTAGTCCTCACTTTCTATAATAAAATAATCTCTGAGGTGGCCAAAAAACCTGCAATTAGCTTGTTAACTGAAAACAATTACAAAAACAAGCCAAAGCGTTCCCTTTTTATCCAGGAGTTTTCCCCAGCATCTGACATGGCCTGCTGGCCTTGGCACATGCTTGGGACGCAGGACGACCTGTGGAGATAGGGATAGGGATAGGGAGAGGGATTGAAGATTCCCCCACAGCATCTGACGAAGCCACCAAGTCGCCGACAAGAAATTAATACAAATAGTCTGCAGTGGTCTTGGTCGTAGATTACACTTTCGCAGACAGATTCGCACTCGACGGCGAGGACTTTTGCTGAACAGAGTCTGTTTGTCCTCTTGGAGGACAGCCTAGAGAGCCTGGAGAGCCCGTTGAGAGAGTAATTGGTACGTAGCCGTACGGATACGGTGACTCCCAGACTCCCGCGTCAGCCGCAGTTATCAGCCTTGGAAAGTTTCCACAACAGGATACAAATCTTACCTCCTGGAGGGTATTCCGGACTTGAGGTTCAAGCATATAGATATTATGTTGTATATCGTGGCAAAGGGAGTTCAAGAACCACTGGGTATTCCTGGGTCGATTTACGGGGAACCACCAATCCGGACTGGACTTAGGACTCAGGACCCTCTGCGGCGGGAACTGGCTAATGCGCTTTAAGGAGCTACCACTGCGGCACACGGAATAGTAAATTATTTATTGGGATATTTGGCTTTTGAATCCGAAACACTTACGAGGCGCCGGAAAGTGAAAAAGTTTTAATAGAATTTCTTGTTTGATATCCCATCGCCTTTGTGTTGTGCCATCCCCACTCAACCCCACCCCATGACAATGCCTATACCAAATCCTTATACCAATCCCGGATCCCAATCAACTTGAATCCTGCCGCCATTCCGAGGCGTTAGTTACATTGTATCCACATCCAACCGGCTTTGTTCGACTCCTTTGGCATGTTTGTTTGTCTATTTGTTAGGTCGTTTTGTTCGCACTTAATGTTTTGTTATTATTGCCATCGAAGTGCTGTCTTGAGTTCTGGGTGAGATGGTTGGGGAGGAGCAGGAGGAGGAGGAGAGGTGGTGGCCAGGATATCCTATGTCCTCTCTGGGCAGACTCTAAAGTTTAAATTGCGTAACGCAAGCAATTGTTAGTAAGTATTACAATTTTTAAAGATCGATTCTATGGCAGCTATATTATAAAGTAGTCAGATTTTTTAAAGTTTTACACAAAGTTTTAGATTAATATAGTATGGCTATATAATTAATTAAATTAAAATCTGTTGAAAACTGAAATAGTTATAATACTTTTTTCTTAAAATTTTCCGATTGTTCCTATTATGGCAGCTATATATACGTATATATATATATATATATATATTCCACCGATTCGCCATGCTCCGACTTATATACAAGTAAAATTATACAGAAGAATAACTCCATAGTTTCATTCAAATAGCTTGCTCTTAAATTGGTTCAAAACAAGTCTCACACTTCCGAGCATATGATTCCCAACTGGTTCAAACATCCCCGGAACGAAGTGACTGCTGCCGGCCAAGTATCAGAAATGTGTTGTGTTAAAAAAGTTGCAAGTCATTGTTTACAAGTGTTCAAAGTAAGTAACTGATCATACACACTTACTGGTCATAGATACTAACTGATCATAGTTACTTATTTGTCATAGATACTTACTGTTCAGAGTTACTTACTGGTCATAGATAATCACTGTTCAGAGTTAATTAATGTTCAGAGCTAATTACTGGTCATACTTAGTTACTGGTCATAGTTAATTATTGGTCATAGTTGATTACTGATCATAGTTCTATAAATCATCTGATTGTTCCTATTTCAGCTATATATATGTATATATAGTCCACCGATTCGCCATGCTCCGACTTATATACAAATAAAATTATATAGAAGAATAACTCCGTAGTTTCATTCAAATAGCTTGCTCTTAAATTGCTTCAAAACAAATCTCACACATCCGAGCATATGATTCCCAACTGGTTCAAACATCCCCGGAACGAAGTGACTGCTGCCGGCCAAGTATCAGAAATGTGTTGTGTTAAAAAAGTTGCAAGTCATTGTTTACAAGTGTTCAAAGTAAGTAACTGATCATACACACTTACTGGTCATAGATACTTACTGATCATAGTTACTTAATTGTCATAGATACTTACTGTTCAGAGTTACTAACTTGTCATAGATACTTACTGTTCAGAGTTAATTAATGTTTAGAGCTAATTACTGGTCATACTTAGTTACTGGTCATAGTTAATTATTGGTCATAGTTGATTACTGATCATAGTTCTATAACTCGTCCGATTGTTCCTATGTCAGCTATATATATGTATATATAGTCCACCGATTCGCCATGCTCCAACTTATATACAAGTAAAATTATACAGAAGAATAACTCCATAGTTTCATTCAAATAGCTTGCTCTTAAATTGGTTCAAAACAAGTCTCGCACATCTGTGCATATGATTCCCAACTGGTTCAAACATCCCCGGAACGAAGTGATTGCTGCCGGCCAAGTATCAGAAATGTGTTGTGTTAAAAAAGTTGCAAGTCATTGTTTACAAGTGTTCAAAGTAAGTAACTGATCATACACACTTACTGGTCATAGATACTTATAGATCATAGTTACTTACTTGTCATAGATACTTCCTCTTCAGAGTTACTTACTGGTCATAGATACTTACTGTTAAGAGTTACTTACTGGTCATAGATAATCACTGTTCAGAGTTAATTAATGTTCAGAGCTAATTACTGGTCATACTTAGTTACTGGTCATAGGTAATTATTGGTCTTAGTTGATTACTGATCATAGTTCTATAAATCATCTGATTGTTCCTATTTCAGCTATATATATGTATATATAGTCCACCGATTCGCCATGCTCCAACTTATATACAAGTAAAATTATATAGAAGAATAACTTCGTAGTTTCATTCAAATAGCTTGCTCTTAAATTGGTTCAAAACAAATCTCACACATCCGAGCATATGATTCCCAACTGGTTCAAACATCCCCGGAACGAAGTGACTGCTGCCGGCCAAGTATCAGAAATGTGTTGTGTTACAAAAGTTGCAAGTCATTGTTTACAAGTGTTCAAATTAAGTAACTGATCATACACACTTACTGGTCATAGATACTTACTGATCATAGTTACTTACTTGTCATGTATAGATACTTACTTTTCAGAGTAAATTGATGTTCAGAGCTAATTACTGGTCATACTTAGTTACTGGTCATAGTTAATTATTGATCATAGTTGATTACTGATCATAGTTCTATAACTCGTCTGATTGTTCCTATGTCAGCTGCATATATGTATATATAGTCCACCGATTCGCCATGCTCCGACATATATGAAAGAAAAATTATATAGAAGAATAACTCCATAGTTTCATTCTAATAGCTTGCTCTTAAATTGGTTCAAAACAAATCTCACACATCCGAGCATATGATTCCCAACTGGTTCAAACATCCCCGGAACGAAGTGACTGCTGCCGGCCAAGTCTCAGAAATGTGTTGTGTTAAAAAAGTTGCAAGTCATTGTTTACAAGTGTTCAAAGTAAGTAACTGATCATACACACTTACTGGTCATAGATACTTAAAGATCATAGTTACTTACTTGTCATGTATAGATACTTACTCTTCAGAGTTAATTACTGATTATAATCGTCCGAATTGAAATGAATTGTTTTTTGGCCAAGTTATTACATTTTAGAATGTTGAATTTCCCAAAAAAATGATTTTATTCATTTTATTAAATGCATAATAAATAGTGTTTTGTCTTTTGGTAAGTAAAAAGCGAATGATTGCCAAAAGTTACACATATTCATATATTCCGTCTCATGAAACTTAATTATTATTTTATTATAGGTAAGTTATCGGAGCACTCATGAAATAAATAAACTTATTAAATATTAGTTTTTACTTATTATTACTTTATTTTTTATTTATTACCTTATTTTTTCAACCTCTTATTTCATATTGTACCTGAATTCCTTAACAACATGACAAGTATTCATTTAATATTTGATTAAGGTCAACACACTAGCCCACTGAATATATTTTTTCAATACACATTTTTTTTTGTATAATGACATTTGAAATTCGAAAATGAGACCCTCAAAATTCGTTACGTGCTTTTTACTATATTTTCTATATACTGTGCCCCACCTGGTCCAGGGAACCGATCCCCTCTCCCACGAGCTCATCCAGTGGCGAGAGATTAGAAGTAGCAATGGTTCCAAACCGTCCGACTTCCATTACCTGGTGACGGGCGGCTATAGGCCGCCGGTAAACGACCTGGTCAAGTATGCGGTGTCCATACGCTTTGGCGATGCCAAGAGATTCTTTGGGACCAACCACATGTGCGGCGGATCCATCATCAGCAAGCGGGCCATCTTGACGGCGGGCCACTGCATGTACTCCAAGTGTGTATTTATATGCGAAATCCATTTGTCCATTTCACTATCACTCCCCCCTTTCCCCACTTGCAGAAGAGGTATGATGATGCAGGCCAGGAAGTTAAGGGTCTTCGCCGGCACACCCAGGAGGCTCGAGGAGGCGTCCACCACCCAGGAGTTACGGGTGAAGAAAGTTTTGCCTCATCCAAAGTACAGGCCTGGCAAGTACAGGCATGACCTTGGCGTGCTCCAGCTCAGGGACGAAGTCAGCCCAACAGAAGCCGCTGCCATAATACCATTGGCCGATAAGGCAACCACTCCAGGGCAACTCTGCACCGTTGTCGGCTGGGGCACGGTCGTCCAGGTGAGAGAGGGACTGAGATCAGGTTCGATTTCACTTGATGAATGCTTCCCTTTTTTTTTTCCAGTTTGGTCCCAGTCCCGATGAGGCCATCAATGGTGATCTAGAAGTCCTACCCAACTCTGAATGCACGAAGCTGGCCAACTTCAATCCCAAGGGAATGATCTGTGCCAGAAATCGTGACGACAGCGAAGTGGACAGCTGCCAGGGTGACTCCGGCGGGCCACTCATCTCAGAGAATAAGCTCATCGGCGTTGTGTCCTTCGGCGAGGGTTGCGGTGAAAAGTACTCGGCTGGTGTTTACACCGATGTCTATTACTATCACGATTGGATCGTAGAGAACTCAGCGCACCTCCGACTGGTGTCCCAAGTGTCTCTGGTGTTGGCTCTCCTCCAGCCCGCATGGTGGTGATTATGTTGATGATGATGATGATGAAGAGGCGGCGCATGCAACAGGTCGAGCAGGAGGAGGCGGTCAAGCAGCGGCTGTAACCTCTCACTGGACTCGGCCACCTGTGACCATGCAGCCTGCAGACGACAAACCAAAATTGAGTGAAAAACAGCGGACAGGAGGACACGAGGACATGGCAGGATAACTGCGGTGCATGGTGCACGGTGCACGGTGCACGGTGCACGGTGCGAGGACATGCATGCGCCGGCCAATGGTTTATGGTTGGTTCGTGGAACCCCCTGTTTGTGACAGCAATTATCGCGGGGCAACTACACACACCTGCCTGGAATTTGCACCTTCTGCACCGACAGGACATTATGCCACAATTCGCCATGGTTAATTTGGGCCATACGCCAAACTGTTGATTGGACCAATTAGGGTTCAGATTATGCACCCAATGGATTCCCGGCAAGGCCAGATGAGATGAGTCCTGCAAAAGAAATCATGTTGATTTTGATTTTGATGCAATTAGTATGGAAGAAGGAAGCAGGAAAACAGTAGACAGGACGAAGAGGCGGAGGAATAAGGTCCCAGGCTGCCAGAATCCCAGACTCCCCAGCTCACTTGCCCTTTGTCCTGATCCCTAGCCTGACCAGAAACAATGTGAAATTGATGTATAGAGCTTCTCAACCAGCTGTGGCAGCAGCTCCCAGGACTCCCAGGACTCCGAGGACATACATCGCAATCAGGATTGTCATTTCGCATTCGCATTGTGTGCTATTCAAGTGCTCATAATGAATTTAATCGCGTATGTTTATTGCTCACTTTGCCATGGGTCTTGTCAGTGCCTTCGTACGCCAACCAGGACCTGCCAGGACCTGCCTGCGGCCCCCAACAAGTTGTTGCTGTTGTTTTCTTAGCCACTGCCAGTCGACACTTTATCATTTTGTCACGCTTCTTGTTTACCAAGTTTACCCAGGCTCTCTGGCTCGTCCTTCTGCCGCTGCATATTGATTCGCACGCACACATGAGTGCTGCCAGGACTTGGTCCTGCTGCCGCTCCTTCGCCTGCTCCAGCTCCTGCTGCTGCTCAGCCAGCTAAATTGTTTGCATATATTAGACACATGCCCGGAATTGCTTTTCAAGTGAAGTTCATTTGAAAATAATTGCAGTTAAACTTGGCATGTAGCTGTCTGATTGCGGCTCCGTTTCTCATGCTGGCTTCAGAGGAATCTCCACTAGTAACTGCACTCTATTCCAGTCGGAATTATAGCCAACTAGAGGATGTCAGGGATGTTGGGCTAATCTTCCCCTTCCTGGTCGTTCAACTCCGGAAATCCAGAAATCCTGACTAGGTAGGTGCACTCTCGGAGTCCGGCGGAGTCCGATGGAGTTCGGTTAATCGCGGTTTGTTGCGGGCTGGGGGCATGGCACACGCATGCCAACAAATCCTGCTGGCGTGGCTAAGCTGCAACGTCAACGCGTCGACCACGAGGAGGTCCTGGCCAAGGCTCTACCACATATACCAACCATCCCCTATTCCTCTTACCCCAAATCGACCAAACCGAAAATCAGTATCAATTTGCGTTTGTAAATACATTTTAATGGCATTTCAAAGTGAGGCTGAGCTGACCCCGGGATGCGGGGTCACCTATCCCCAGCCACACCCACCGCCCACCGTAATCAATTTGAACATTTAGGGGATGCACCCCAACCCCAAACCCCATTCCGTATGACACCGGAAATCCAAACTACTTCCTGTTTGGCGGCGGTGTTAGCCGTGTGTTTCATTTTCGCTCTCGGATTTGCTTTGGTTCAGACGAATGATGATGATGGCCTCGCCAGCGATTTGATTTGTTTTCATTGTAACGAGCCTTTTATTAGCTCCAGTGGCATACCGACCTACCTACCAGCCCCCTGCTCTGTCCTGACCCAACCCAATCCAATCCCATCCCACATCACCCTGGCCTAGCCCATTCCAGGCCCATTCCATCGCATAGCATCCCGGTTCAGACCCATCTCGTCCCGACTGTTATATTGGCTCTATTGTTGTTTTTGTTGCCGCTGTCGTTGTGGCCCTGTTCGTTAAATGCAAACACCAAAAGGGTTTTCAAAAACAACAATCAACGCCAGCAGCAACCGACCCTTCTGCCAGCCCATTGCCAAAATCCCCCTCCCTGCCATCATCCTGGCTCGCAGGATTCCCGCTCCCAGGACTCAGAGCGATGGCCAGAGCCACGGTCCAATCGACCAGCCTCGGTGGACTTGGAGGTTGGGAGCTTTGGGAGCCAAGAGGAACGCCAGCGGCAGGCAACCCGTTTTCGATTCTGTTTACCCAACACTGGACGGGCTTACAGTTGCGGTCCTTCAACTAGGAGCAAGGATTCCCAAAGGATAGGGAATATTGGATAAAGTAAGAAGTAATAATAAATGTATACAAGTTTATCATATCTTTAAAGGGTATTATAAATTCCGTCAGAAGCATAAAACTTGGTGAAAGAAGCATTTCATTTTTTTAAAGGGTATTATAAATTCAGTCTGAAGCATAAAACTAAACTATGATAACTATAAATCATATATATTCTTGATCAGCGTTAACAGGCGAATCTTTTAGTTCAAAATTTCAAAAATTTTATAAGAGGTTACATCGTTAAAACTTTAAAAAATTGATAAAAATGTGAACTTTTTAACGTTTTAAACTTATGCAGATTTATAAAGCTAATGAAAACTAACAATTAAAAGCTCTCCGAACTAAAATTATTGCTTTTTTGGCTAAGTTATTTGTTTTTATAAACTATGATTTGTCAAATAAATTGTCATGTCAAAATATCGATTCAACGAATTAAAATTTAAATTGAAAACGGAGCTAGTTGCATGCCCCATGATGTATGCTTTTTTAATTGTCTGACATTTCGCGTGTGCCTGTGTGTCTGTGCGTCTGTGTGTCTGTGTGTCTGTGTGTCTGTGTGTGGGGGCGAATGGGTGCTGGTGTCTGTAAGGGCGTGTGCCTGTGCGTGTGGATACACACACACCCACACCCACACCCACACACACACTCGTTATTGTCAGTCTGTAGCAAAGCGATTTGCATACAAATTTGGCACGAAGTGTAAATATTTAAGCAGATACAAAGTGTGAGTATTAAATTTTTGATACTAATTAATTATGCATGTGTAAATTTCGCAATGAAAATTATTATAACGCCATATTTCGGCTCCTCCTCCTTCATCCGCTCCCGCCGAATGTGCGCCAGATTTTTGGGCAATCAAATCAAATGTTTGATAAACAAAGAATCGAAATCGTAAATCCTTGGTCCGGAGTCAACACTCACAAACTCTCGCTCTCCCTGGGCTTTAGTTGAACTAATTATGTAATTGGATTAGCCAACCAGTGTATAGCCCCAGAGACTGTAGAGAAGTGTAAGATGAGCAACGTTCGCCAGTTACATACTGTATTCATATATGACCATGAAGACCTGGAACTATATTCATTAAAAATTGATATTTCTTTTTGCTGAATTTTTGGGGAAAACCAAAGTATATATAAGGATATAAGAATGTATATGATTTATAAATGACTCCTTCACTATGTTTTAAGCTTCTGACTGAAATAATAATGGCCTGCAAAAGTATGATCTCACCAGTGCGTATACGTAATTTTTCTGACTTCAAATGCCTGAAATAAAATGTAAAACCGGAAGGAAAGCTAACTTCGACACTCCAAAGCTTATTTACTCTTGCAGTTTGCAATTGAATTATAGGATCTAATCGAAAATCGATAATAAATTAGCTTAAAATATTCGCATTCTTTGAATCAATATTTGCTGAAATTTTTAAATCACAATTTTGTCGACAAATCAAAATTTAAAAATCTCATAACTAAGCCAAAAACGCATTAATTTCAATTCGGAAAGCGGCTGTATGCAAGGTTAACAAAACTGCATACTCCATTTGAAATGTGAATTTTTGGCCGATTTTCGCAAATTTTCATGATGTAACCCCTTTCCTTTTTTTAAAAAAATGGGAAATTTCGAAGAAAAATTTTTTTCGGCCGGAGATGGCTTAAAAGATTCGCCTGTAGATGCTGATCAAGAATACATATGATTTATAGGGTCGGAAATGACTCCTTCACTGCGTTTCAAGCTTTTAACTGAAATTAGGATAATCTAAAATAACATAAATAACTTAAATATTATTTTATCCAAAGCAGTTCCATGGCCACGTCCGAATCTGGATGCTACTCAAATCCTGAAATCCCAATATTCCAGGAAGCCAGCTCTTGACAACTCCCAGGATCTATACTAGATGCTCAGCATTGAGGATAATGTCGATGTGGCAATTGGATGTCCTCTAAATCGGATCAGGTATGTTGCTAACTTTCCCAGGATTATCCAAGGGATCCATAGGTCCTTTAATTAGTGGGCATGCTCTGCTCTAGCTGAAAAAGAGACCAGAGATGATACATCCACAAAAGTTAGCTGGCTTTGTTTTCAAAGCGATGTTAAAATACAATAATTAATGGGTATTGCAAACATAAAAATAAATAAAATTAACTTGATAACAGATTAAAATGTTATAATACAAAGGCAATATCTCTATTTAATCAATTAAATGCAATATTTTTTCGGCAAGAACAGTACTTTCCAAAGTCCTTGTTGAAAGGATATATTCATATACGTTTTTGCGAGCCAAAAAAAAAAGAAAGAAGAGTGCTGTCAAAGGACACTGACACTGGCCAATGCTGATAGCTATTTCAGCGATCCGATAAGCTAATGAAAAACTCGTCTTCATAAATAACTTGCATGCGTGAAGGGTCGAGAGTGTGTGTGCGTGGATAGTGCGGGTGTGAAGCAACAGGAAGCATTTATTTATACCCACTGCAGCTAGCCCAAAAGGACCTCCAACATACACACACTATATGGCGTCTCCCCCCGGTTCCCTTCGTAAGTAAGTAGTTGGTTGTTTCATGTCACTTAAGGCGGCGATGCCTTGGCCTGTCCTGGATTCCCGGCGTGCCAGGCACTCGACGATGTCCTGGCAGCCTTGGGTGGGTTGCTTGGTGGTTGAATGAAGCGAAGGTGTTTGGCCGGGGTCGTTATCATTAATTTGCAGCCTGCTTTTTGCAATAATTTACCAGATATATTTCTTTTTTGCCAGCGAGTCCCCGGGAGCTCGTTGCTCCTGCCTGCTCCTTGGCTTCCCGCTGCCTTTGGCCAACTTTTTAAGTTGAGTTGTCATTTTGCCCCGCTTACTAGAGACAAATTTGTAAGGCATAAAAATGAAAGAAAGAAAGAAAAGAAAATGTTGGCCATATATTTCAGGCTGAAGAAAGGAACTCTTTTCTCCTCGTCCATCGGCAATGCATGATAATGGAGGTGGTGCATAGTCCAGAGCCAGAGCCAGAGCTAAAGCCCAGCAATTAGCAGGAGTATCTGGGAAAAGCAACAAGACAACGAATTTGAATCGGAAATGCTGGCCCAGGAGCAGCTGCAGCAGTTCCCCTGGACAGGAGCCAAACAATTATGGCACCTGACTGCCCTCAGATAGCAGATACTCCTCCTCACGGGCAGCTTTTCGAAAGTAGACTCTGTATGTGTATATGTGTGTTATCTTTGGGCAGGAGCTGTGATTATTGTTGCCTTTTACAGTTTTAGCTGCTGAGGCAGACAACAGCAAAGGAGGACCTGCCTGCCAGGATATTTGTTTGCATACATTGATTGAATTTGTTCACGCCATTAAATTTGCAAATTGCTATCGGCAATTTTGCATAAACTGCACTGTAAGATTTAACCGCACGGCAAACCTGTCTCTGTCCCACCATCCGTTCGTCCTTTCGTCCTGCATGGCTAATGCGGCAAGGACAAGGCCAGGGCCAGTGCTAGTCTGTGGAGTGAGAGTGTCCTGCGAGTCATTAACTATTCATATGGCAAACCATAGCAAACCGGGGCAGAGAGTGCAGGCACTTGATGACACATTTGATTCCGCCTGTCGTCGTCCCGAGTCCTGGGAATTGTTCAGCACTCCGACGCCGCATCCAGGCTCCGCAAAGGAGGATACGTTTGCCAGAGGGCTGGTTGACCTTTATCTGATCCGCATTTAACAGGCATAAACACTGTTTAAGCTTCGAAGGCCTGGAAAATTGAAATTATCCCACCGTCGGGATGGAGTCCTCGAACTGGGACACACACACACACAGAGACACCCAGGAGAGTGGAGCAGCAACTGTGATTGTGAAATGCCCCGCCATTTCAGCTTAAAGAGCAACAACCAGTGTTGAATGAGGAAGGCGCGGGTTGGGCCCATTTATTTACATTAACCACAACGAACTCTCCCTGAACTGCCTCAAAAATTTATGATAAAAGTTGTGCCCGCACAGCCTCAATATTTCTCATTTCGCGCGAAGGTCGGTGCATGAGAAGTGTAGGTCAGCAGGCAGGTCCTCCAAGGAATGGAATGGGATCACCGTCAGGACGAAGGACGATCATCGTGACATACCTTGGCCAAGGCTCTTCTGCTCAGCAAATTACTTTTTTCGCTTCACCAGAGAGAAAGAGCCCCGTCGTAATGGACATAATCCTAATTATCTCTGTCATCTCGCCTTCTCTATGAGAGAGGTGGCTCTCCAGGACTCCGTGTGCTTCTTTTGAAGGGAGGCCTTCCTCTGGAACTCCCCAGCTTAATTACATTTTTCCCTCTGCTCCTGCCGTTGCAATTTTTCCACGGATGATTGAATTTGGAAATGCTGTTGGCTGTCGGCTGCATTCCGGCTCTGTTCTCCATCTCAAATTGCATTAGTTGTCCTTAAGGCCGCGACTTATCCTATTAAGAGCAGCCATAGATAGTCGGCTTTCAGTCCTTTTCAGCTGATGTACAATAAGTAATGATGGTGAATTCTTAAGGGGTTGTCTTTTGCACATAAGTTTATTTGGATTAGGCTCATAAAAGGGACTTTATAGGACGAAGGACAGACAGTAAGATTTTATACAAATTTAATTACTAGAAATAAATGGAAAATGGACTTAACTTTTAACTGGCAACTTTGGACGTTCGTAGCTCTCTCCTCCATTGGGTAATCCTTAAACCCTATTTCATTTCTTGTATAACCAAAACTGAATTTAAATAAATAGATTTACCCAATTTCATGTTTCATTATCCATACAGATTTATATGCATTTTGACTTTGATTCACATCACAGTGTGTATTTGCAAAACAACCAAAGCTACCTCCCCCTCACTGAAACGTAATCTGTGTTCAAGCTGGAATAAGTTTTGGCAAACAGGTCCTGGATGGTCCTGCCTTGACAGGCCTCCGCCACAAAGTGGCTTATTATAATTTGCAAAATAAACTAACTGTATGCTTTTGGGTTTCCCGCTTGTCTGTCTAAAAGTGAAAATAATATTGTAGTTGAAATATCAACATTGACGTGCTGCGCCGTGGGGCCCGTGCGTGTGTCTGCCAGTCTCTGTCCCTGTCTCTGTCTGTGGATGTGGATGTGGCAGTGGATGTGGCAGTGGCCTTTCGTCTGTTCCACCCAAAAAAGGGTTCGATTGCACGTCCGCACCCACACCCTGAGCCACATCCACGTCTGTTTGGATATCGTGCCTGTCTCTCTCTCTTTTGGCTGCCAGACAGCTGGCCGGGCATTCAGCATAAGCATATTAGGCGTCGCCATTCGACAGCGGCTACGGGTTCGGGTCCGGGTCCAGGTTGGGGTCCTCATTCCTGTCCTCGTCCTGCTCCTGCTCCTGCTCCTGTTCCTGCTTCTGGTCTGTAGCTGTAGCTGTGGGTGTGTGACACTAAAACGTGACGTTGAATCCAATGCGATGCTCAAGCGTGTGAAAATACCAGAAAGACGTGTTGCTATCAAATGGTACGCTTGCCGCGCGTGTGCTCTTGCCCGCCAAGCGTATTTATGGCGCACTCGTAAGTTAACAGACAGCGGAAGTGATACATCAAGGACACACATACACACACAAACACACACGTCCCAGAGCGATTCGTCTTTACACGTTTTGAATTAATCCCAGCAGTTACTTAACCAACAGTTTTAAATCCACTTCGAGAGGCGGGGATTATAAACCGCATCACAGAGAGGAGTTTCAGGTCCTGCTGACTCAGTGAATCAGGCTCAAAAATGTTTGCAGCCTTGGTTGGTTCTCCGTGCTTATGATCGCCGCTGCTCAATTAAATCTCCAACGCCTCCAGCCTAGCCTGGACATGTCATCCTGTCATCCTGTGTCCTGTTCGGGTGGAGGGGCGGAGGGCGTGGTGCTCTGCTTCAATAGCTTAACCTTGACTGCCCGCTCCTTGTCAGCGCCAGATGAGTGACTGGGTCCAGCCCCACTGCCTGGTGCAGTATCCAGATTAGCGCCTAATGTCGCAGGACCTGCTGAAGCTAGCTGGGGTTATCCTTTGTGCTCCTTGTTGTTGCTCTGGGCGTAGATCCGCCTGGTGTCGGGGGGGTGTGGCTGCTGGTAAAGCAAAGGCAAAATAAATTACCACTCATGTTGTGCTCCTTGGCGTGGTTGCGGCTGGCAGGAGGTGCCAGGACGAGCCAGGAGGAGCCCGGAAGGAGAGGGTCATTGTCGTCAACAAACATTTTGACACTTGCTCCGTAACCATAAAAGTCAGTCAGTGTTGGGGCTTAGCCAACTTTAAATACCTTTGGACAGATTAAAAGTCTCGTTAACCAAAATGTTTGCAGCTCTGCCTGCCAGCCAGCCTGGCGTGGGTGTGTATAGATGTGTGTGTGTGTGGGTCCTGCAGGTTAGTGTATATGTGTGTTGTGGCTTGTGTTTGTATGGGTCATCGTGTGCGAAAACTATCGCCATGCATAAATTGCTTATGGAAATGGTTTTGGCCCTCGGGCAAGGCTCCGGACTGCAGTGTCCTAAATCCCGACTTCTGCCTCCTGCCTCCTGTTTGTTGTGCCGTGTGTAAGGGGTGCTACTGCTGCTGCGTATTGAAAAATTACTAAGCATTATACTTGAGGGTCACTTTTAATTACTTTCAAGAAGGTCAACATTAATGAGTGTCAATGGGCTCCCTTCTCTCTTTCGCTCTGACTCCATATCTCTCAGCTGAGTGGCATATTGATCGGCGGTACTCGTCCTGGCTACAAATGTGTCGGAAATTAAGGCAAAAAACTTTTCACATTTGTCGCCCATTTTGCGGTTTAGACATTTGCAACTTTTAACCCCGGAGATGGTAGAACCTTTGGACCGGCCTTTTGTTTGTTTGCATGGCTGTTTTTATTTTAGTTTTTCGATACCTCGTAGCCATAGAGTGTACAGGGTATATTAAGAAAGACGATTAAGGCTCGGCTATCGAAAGAAAGCTCTCTCTCTCTCCCAACATCCTTTTATTGGCTTTTTCTACTTCCAATGTACTTTTGTCCTTCCATTTCCCATTTACCCTTAAGATTATTTTTCCACCATTTTAAATAAAACCTGCTGTTACTGGGTATCCTCACCGTCTAGCATCAAATGTGACTTGTCCCCCTTCTTCTGTTTTTTGTTTTATTTTTGTTTTCCTGCCGCCTGTCCTGTCAGCATGTGTTGTTTAGAAATTTGCATGCGTTTCGCCTCGGGACTCAGGTAAGCCCTCCTAAGTATGCTACACTTTTTGAAGTTCGTCCTGCTAATGCCAGGCAAAGTGGCAGTTGGTGGTCCTTCAACAGGGCCATAGTCCATGGCGGACAGTGCGTGGATAATTGGTGGCACTTCCCCCCCCCCCCGGCTTCCCCTCCCCCTCACCTCGTTAAATCACACACACACACACATCTAGGAGGAGGACTGGCAATAATTTATGCGCGTTAAATTCTAACCGATTGACTTGTCCATGGGCAGCTGCTGGCCGCATCCAGTGGCCATGTGGCCGCGTTTGCTCTTGCACTGAGGAAAATTAAGAATACAATTTTTTTGAATTAAAAAAGAAAAATATAATTATTATTAACAACTGAGAACTGTTTTTGTTAGCCGCCATTTTGCCTTTGTTAACACTCTCTGATGGGGGCTATCGATAACCCAGGGAGCGTATTTTATGATTTAATTTATTTAAAATTCTATTTAGTCTCCATGTTTATTTCCTGTGTACGCTGAAATGAAAGATAGAGAGAGAGAGAGACCCGTGTACGACGAGCTCTGCATCCGAATTGGCTTTATTGCAAAAGTTATTTTTGTGGCGCTATGTTGTTGAGGCGTTGTTATTGTAATTTAATAAGCGGCTAATTGTTGTTAATCAATTGTTTAACAGTTTACAACATGTGGTTGTTGCTACTACCCCCAGTCTGGGCATTGTGAATTATTTGCGTTATTTTTTATTGTTACTGTTGGCAGCGTTGTTTTTGCACGCATTTTAATTGCAATTGTTATTGCAATTGCAGTTGCATTGCATTTTGTATTTGTGTTTGTGTTTGTGATTGAAATTGTGTTTCTCTGTGTGTGTGCTTTTTTTTTTGTTGTTGTTTCTGTTTGTTTTATTATTGCTATTCATTGTTGCTGCTTGGCCAGTGTGTTTGTGGACGCCTCTCTCTACCTCTGTCTCTGTCTCTCGTGTATTTTGTGGTTATTACAAACGCCCTAAAAAGGAGCATCTGACCCCCAGTCCTAGCCAGGACAGTGGGCGTGGTCATGGCTACTTCAATGACAGGCAGCAGCCTTTGCACAGCACAGTTACCGGCCGCAATTATTCTGTTGCTTTATTGTCTGTTATAATTAAATCATTTGATTTCATTGTTTGGATTTAACATTTGTGCATTGCCTGGCCCAGACCCACCCCTACACACATGCTTATTATATTGCCGGCTATGTATTAAACTTTCACTATCTGGCTTTGCAGCACTAATTGAATTTTTTAGTATGTAGAAATGCCTAGAGCCTGTGGGGTGGCCAGGGGGCCGCGGGTAATTACTTATTAAAGAGCCCATAAATGTTAATATCGATATGCACGAAATATTTGTTTACCCAAGACAAGTGCGATTCCCGATTTCGATTTCGTATTTGGCATTCCGCCAGCGTCAGAACTGTCAATCTGGCGATTTATTGGTTAGATTTAATCCAAGCTTGACACCTAAAATGGCGGATTAAGAAAGCGGTAAAAGGAAAGGGATGGCTAGAGCCTGCAACTTAACAGGGTGTTCTCCATTAAGGCCTGTCCACTTGCTGCGATTGCTTGTCGCTTTCGGTTATCCTATTATCCTTATTTTTCTTACATTTTCAGCAAAGAACCTTCAATCTAAGCACACCGTGTAACATGGAAATTATCCTCCACTTTGGTTTATCCAGCCGGTACGCCTGGCGGTTAAGCGTGTATATTCTTAATTTGCTGATGAAAAATTTTCACGTACTTAGGGCAAATGGCAGGCAAGGTGTTTGTTGGCGCACAGCTCAGGCTCAGGCTCAGACACTAATGAAATAACGGTCGTTGGGGCATCCTGAAAAGGTAATCGCAGTTGGGGCTGGGGGCTAGCTTGGGGATTTTGGGATACCTGCTGTGTGTTAGTGTGTGTGTGTGGAGGCTCTTATCTTGAGCGATAACAATCCATCTTTTGTCTAGCAGGGGGGTGGGGGGAGAGCTACGTGTCGCTGTACGGTGTTATTCCGGCAAAAGGATGAGAGGGAAAATTTATTTATATATCCAAATGAAGCAGTAGGTCGGTGCCGGTACGGGGACGGGGCTCCAAGTCCGAGCAGACATGAGTTACCGTTGCCAAATTAAACATCACCAACATAAAATTTATGAAGCCAGACATTAAGTTGGGACTCGGGCCCGCAAGGAACTGAAAAACATATTTCCTTGGGCACCGCTGGGTCCTGCCGGGGCTCTCTCTCTGTGTGTGCTTTAAAGCGAATTAAGGACATAACATTTTTACCGGCACTAATTCCTACATAACTGATGCTTATCCCAGTTACAAATTAGAACTAGCTTGGTCTCGGTCTTTGTCTCTGTGCATGGGCTTGTCGCCGTGTGATCTTCTCTCTGGGATCCTCGAGAGCTGTGTGTCTGCGGTGTCACCACTTCCAACTCCGGTCGGACTCGGTGTCGGTGTCAACGGGGTTCGACACTGGAAGGGGGGTTGGGAATACCGCCTCCCCCGCTCCCCACACTCAAGGCAAACCTTCCCTTGGGGGAGTGGCATGGCCACTGTAGCCACAATGCTTAACGTAATTACAAGTAGTTTTACGGTTGAGCTGGGAGCCAACACCAAGGCACAAGAGCACAAGAAGATGAAGGTCCTGGGGAGCTGGGCAAAATTCGGCACAGAACCACAGCAAGGACCAAGCAAGGAGCTTGATAGAGAGAGAGAGAGAGCAGCGCGAGAACAATGGAAATTACGAGTTTCAATTTGTAGAAAAATTTATTATATCCATTAAGTAAATGGGTTTCGAACCCAGGCATGTCTGCCTGCCTTGGCTTCCCTGCCTGGGGAGGCTGCCCCAAGATGCCAAACCTATGACTCATTTGCTCTGTCCTGAGGGGTCCTGCTGCTGCTGATGTCCTGGTTGTGTCCTGTCCTGCCACTGTGTGTAAACAGCAGGCGGTGGGCGAAGCCAAGACGCATCCAACGCAAAATGTCAAAATTTTTGAATGGCCCTATGCTGCAGCTGTGCCTCGGACCAGGGCACTACACCGGGTTCATGTTCCGGGGCTTTTTTTTTTGGTGGGAAGGATGGTGAAGCGACGGTAGTGAATCAGAGACCGCAATATAAACTTTTATGCTTGGCTTATTTGTTTTGTCTGTTTGCTCTCCTGCGTTTTCCCTGATGTTCTCGTTGTGTGTGTGTTTTCTTTTCCCTGACTTTGTCAGGATTCAGTCCGTGGTCTAGGCTCCTCCTCCTGCTCCTTCTCCTATTCCCCCGGCTGTCAAATGGTTCTTCTGGCGTCGACATGTTAATACGTTTTGTGGCCAACATTTTAATCAGTTTGTTTTCTTTTTTTTTGGTGGCCAATCCTACTCCAGGAGAGCTGAGAGCAAAGTCAAGTCAGAAGCAACAAGCTATCAATGTGGTGAGGTGGTGGAGGTGGGTTTAGAGTCCTGTAATTGCACTGGAGACAGCCTTGTCCTCGTAAAGCTTTATCGATACATCTGCACAATTTAATTTAACCGCAACTTTATTACTTTTGCTTTTGAAGGGAGAGGGAGGAAGTCCTGCCATCCTGCCTGGTGCAGCCTAAGCTGTTTGATCTCACTCTGTCTCTCTGTGGCCACCTCCCCCTCGCGCTCATTAATATGCACGGCACCAGAATCAGTTTCGACTTTCGACACAATTTCTGAGTTTATCTGTGTGTGTTCTAGGCACAGGACGAAGGACCAAGCTGGAGCTGTAAGCTAACCGAAAAACAAAACGAAACATTGACAGTTGACTTAAATGAAGGCACACGTGGCTCATAGTCTAAACAGCTGCTGCTGCTGCTGCTGGGAAATAAAGTTGGCCTTCTGCGATTCCGATTGAGTTGCGGAGGCAGACTTCTCCAGCTCCTTTTGCTCCTTCTGGTCCTGGGCAAGGCAACGCCTCTTCGTGACCCGGATTGCCGTTTTCAATATGCCTTCATTCCGGTCTTAAGATTTTCAATTTTCCTTTCGTAATCAGCAGTTGTACACACACACATACACCCCCCCAAAAAACACACACCGCAGGTGTGGCACAAGTCAAACTCCAAAGGTGAGAAGGGACACGAGATGAGGTAAGGATCCGCCGCATGCAAATGCAAATGTTTCCATACGGCGGCGTTGCTTGAATTTTAATTTGCGAACGCCACCACCAAGTTACGCTGCAACATTGCAAGGAGGATTTGCAAGGCGGAGCATCCTGTGCAAGGAGATGACATCCATTTCGCATTTCGCTTTCCGCATTTCCGTTGAATAATTTGCATAAGCTTGACGCCGCCTTTGTAAGATTTTATATTTGGATCAGACAGAGGGATAAAGGGGGTTTCCCCTCACTCTTGATGCCAATTTCCAGGCACAATTAAAGGCCAAGAGCCACGCCCTGGATGCTAATTTGAGTGGGCTTAAATATTTATTGAATCCCAGAGAGAGAGAGAGAGAGAGAGAGAGAGAGATAGAGAGAGGGCTATCCCTAGACAAAGACACATAATCATGGACCCCGATTGAGTGGACAAACAATACGTGCCGCCAGTGGCAACTGGGAGCAACAGATACCTCTCAGTGATTGTTCCGGCTTCTGTTCTGGTCTGGCCCATCGGTAAATGGTTACAAATTGCTCCAGACAGACGGCTTAGACACAAGTCTAAGGAGTGGAGTTGCCGACAACTGTTGCCATTGTTGCGTCCGAAAAATGAACCTTGAAAAGTCAACCAGAACCAAGACGATGGTCTGGAAGGAGAGGGACTCAGGACTCAGGACTCAAGATGGGAGACCCCTTCACATATTTGGTGGGACACTGTATACATGTCACGTACGCGGCTCAGAGCACACTCTACACCACCACAGCCCATTACACTTTCACGAGCAGACAGTTGTCCTCCCGGCAGGATGGCAGGACCTTACCTCCTCCCTGATACTCTCTGCTCTGTTTACATTCCCGCCGTCTGCTGTTTTGATTCGACCCGGCGCCTTATTGGGTTTTATCCGAAAAACCCATTTAATAATCTCATTTCTGCCACAATAACAGAAAATATGATTTCGCAGAGCGACCTCTCTCTCTCTCTTACGCCACCGGAACCCTGAACTCTGGCAAGGATGCAAGGATACCCCGGTATGATCCCCCAGGTCCACCTAGTAATTGAATACATACGTGCCGCGCATTTCCAATAATCCAGGAGACCAGGCTGTGTCAGTGTCATTATTTATTGCGTGTTAGCCTTTTTATGATTCCTATTAGTGGAATTAGATTTTTCGGGTCTGATCAGCGGGGCATTGTGCGGTGGCATTTTGGTAATTATCCTGGCATGATGGATGCCTTCATACCTGATGATGCATCAGCTGTGCCAGGCCTCTAATTATGTGGAAATTGTGAGAGAACCCTGAAGCACTTTATAGCCACCATCCGCTGCTCCCCTTAATCCGGCCTCCGCCATTAGGTTCCAGTCTGCTCCTGCCTCATCCTTGTTGCAGATTTTCATGAGGGATTTAATTAATTTGTTTTTAATTCAATTTAACTTATTGCCTTTCCTTCCGTTGAGCTCTCTCCCCCCGTCACTGTGTGTGTGTGTGCTTTACGTATTTTGCATTTTGCATTACGTATTTCTTTAGCCGTATTTTTTGTTCGTATTTTTCCCCCGTATTTTCGTACTTTTCGCATTTATTAAATGGCACATTTACTCTGTTTATTGGCCTTAATGCCGGCTTGCTAGCGAGCGAAATAAAAGAAAAATGGAATTTACATTTTAAAACAGTTTCCCGGTAGCCACTTGGCCCAAACGGGGGGCCATTGTTGAAACATTTTCATTGGCCTTAAGTGGAAATTCATGTGTACAATAATTTGTTGCGGCAGCCGACGGAGTAAAAGTAAACCGAATACGGTCAATGAGCTCTCTCTTCCACTTTCCCTTTGGTGGTGGGGGAGTAGCAGGTCCTGCCGCATCTCCTTCTGCGCCGGAAGGACGATTTATTGATTTTCTAGCCGCAGACACACGGCACACGGCACAAGGCAAGAGACCTGGACACAAGGACACAATGTGGGTGACCGGCGGGTGAGGGTCAATCCGCGTTTGTCGTCTTTCAAATTGATGGCCGCCGTCGTCGCCAGGATTCATGCCTTCCTTGTCAGCAGCCGCATGTAAACACATTAACCCGTGCATTCATTAATATGACAAATATTTGCCAGTCCAGACGAGGCTTCCCTTACACTTCCTTTCCGCTTTCCGCTTGCCGCTTTCCGCTTTAAAGCAAACAGAATTAACAACAAAAGCCGGCAAGGCCGCGGTGCCACAACACACGCACATAATAAGGACCCCCAAACCACAGCCACATCCTATTCACATTCGCATTTACACCTCCGACAGGCCGCAATCGCAATCACGATCACAATGTGCCCCAGCCATTAAAAAAAGGGCGAAGCCAACAACCTGAACCCAACCGGCTCTTTAAGTGACCCCCGCCAAGTGCTCCTGCTGCTGCTCCTGCTCCTGGTCCCGGTCCTGGTCCTGGTCCCAGTCCAACTCCAGCTCCCGCGGCTCCTGGCTGAGCCGTAACTTTTGCCGCTTTAACGAGCGTGACAAAACACTTTTTTTGACCCTCCAGGAGCAGGGGAGACCGGCTGACAGAGAGCTCCAGGCAGGAGCAGGATGTCTGTCACTCTGTCAGTCAGTCTGTCGGCCAGTTTAGCGCTTGTTAATTGCCTGATGAGGGGTTTTTTTCTGGATTCGAGATTCCGGCTGCTCCCAAGAAGACTTGTTGCTGTGGCGGAAGGAAGCACTATGTTTCTTTTATAAATTTAATTTATATACTTTTGCCCTTGCAGGTCACTATTGTTTCAGTCAGAAGTTTGTAACACCAGAAGGAGTCATTTCCGACCCTATAAATCATATATATTCTTGATCAGCATCAACAGGCGAATCTTAGTTGGCTTAGTTATGAGATTTTTAAATTTTGATTTGTCGAAAAATTTCATATAATAATATCGTTAATATCGGTACAAAATTGGGAATGGACCTTCAATCAGAAGCTTAAAAGAAAGTGAAGGAGTCATTTCCGACCCTATAAATCATATATATTCTTGATCAGCATCAACAGGCGAATCTTTTAAGCCATCTCCGATCGAAAAAAATTTTTTTCAGAAATTTCCCATTTTTCGGAAAAAAGGAAAGGGGTTACATCATGAAAATTTGCGAAAATTGGCCAAAAATTCACATTTTAAATGGAGTATGCAGATTTGTTTAGCTTATAAAAACTAGCATGGGAAGCTTTCCTTATTGAAATTAATGCATTTTTGGCTTAGTTATGAGATTTTTAAACTTTGATTTGTTTAAATAATTGGCTAACAAAAATATAGATAAATACCGATTAATAAATGTCATTGTATTTTCTTTTTTTTCGATCACATTCTTCAATGAAATCTCTCTCTATAGACACTCTTTTGGTTGTGTCATTGTCGTCGCATTGCTTCTTTCACCTGCGATCCAGTCCTTTGCCCGAGTGCATTAAAATTATTTGTGTTGCGTCTTATTGTTGGCCAACCGCCACTGGACACCCGTCAGTCAACACCCGGAGTGATCCCCGTTCTCGTTTCCGTTCCCGTTCCCATCGATGGGCATTTTTCATGTGACTTATTTGCGTTTGTTGTGGTCAGTGCTCCCGTCGTCATGTCGTCATCCTCGTCCTCGTCCTCGTCCTGGTCGCTGTCCATGGATGCTCTTGTTGCTCTTGTGTTGTTGCAGCTGCCATCAGTGCTTGACTTTTTTATGCGCACATTTAAATGGCGTGGGCCAGGGACAGGAGTTGGAGTTGGAGCTCCAGCAGGAGTTGGAGCTGGAGTTGGAGTTGGAGCTGGAGCTGGAGCAAGTGCAACCACGCTGGACAGCGGCAACATCAAAAAGCGGAGAACCAATCCACACACACACACATAGCAAGCACTTTGTTGTTGCAGTGAATTTTAATCCCCTTTCATTGGATGTCAGTCAGTGTTTATACCTGGTACTCGGTGATGTTCTAGGGTATATTGTCTTTCCATTTTGATCTTATTTATGGAGTGTAATGAGATTAAACCATAGTGGTTTGTTGCAGGCACTGTAGGGGGATATATATTTGTTACTTTATGGTTTTTAATTATTTATTGATTTATTATTTTATAAATAGCATGTTTTACTTAAAAGGAACTAATCGTCTGTCAAAATAACAGAGGGAGAGAGAGGGAAAGCGGAAGCTGAACTGTTCATTTCCTTCGATCGCTTAGGGTTGCCACCTAGCCAAACCGGAAATCAAAAATAAAAGATGGAGTAGCTTCTCTTATTTGAAGCCTTTCTTAACAGAGGTTATCTATACTTACCATTTGTATGTAAACAATTAATCTTAGAACTTTTCAATTAAGAAAGTTTTACCTACTGTTTTCCAGTATTTTTTTGTTTCTTTAAAAGCAGGATATCTTATGGTCTTTACCCAATGTTTTATCTTTGTTGCCTTAATGCCAAG
This sequence comes from Drosophila serrata, assembly GCF_035046125.1. NCBI lineage: Eukaryota > Metazoa > Arthropoda > Insecta > Diptera > Drosophilidae > Drosophila > Drosophila serrata. Next base: position 246,626 of record NW_028257149.1, read on the forward strand.
CACAAACCGTGGACTGTCGGCCGTTTCTTTGGCCCTTGTTTTTGTTGCAGCTATTTTTGTTGCTGCTTTTGCTGCTGTTGCTGTTGCCGCCTCTCACTGTTGCCTTTATTGCGCAGTTTGGCGCTGGTCGCCGCCGCTGTTATCGTTGTTGTCTTCATTCATCAGAATGGAACCTTGAATAATTAAAAGCAGTTTCTGATTACCTACCACATCGTTATACGCTCACAAGCCACACACATAGGCGGACATGCACACACACACACACAGTCACACCCCCGCACTCTCTCTCTCCCCCGGTATGACGTAACGCAAGGAGGATGTGTCTCTCTCTCTCTGTGTGTGTGTGTGTGTGTCTCTAATTAAACGGCAAACAGGATTCGAGTTGAGTTGGCAGCACAACGAAACAGGAAACGGAAGCCAGTCGCCATGCAACTCCCACATTCGCACACTTGCACACTTGCACACACACCCATTGCCATAGCTGGGGTGTTTGCGTTTGTTTGTTGAGGCTAAGCAGGAGCATTGTTTGCCATCCCAGCCGGAGCATCATGACCCTGGCAACGTACCCAGGCTTTCCCTCTCCAGCTTCCGCTTGCACTCGTGCTCCTGCTACCGCTGCTCTCTTTCCCAGGACCTGCTCATTTCGCTAGCCTGGAAATGTGCCGCATTTGATTATATTCCCAACCTGCAGGACGAGTCAAGGACCCAACCATCAGCCATTAGCGGTGGTCAGTTGTCGCTGCAACACGGGTGTCTTTATTTCCAAATCCAGTTAATAGCCGGGGCATAGCTCCATCTCCCTATTATTTAGGGTTTCTTGGGTTTTTAGTTTAGGTTTAGTTGGTGTCGGATGCAGTTGAAGCGGTTTTTCTGGACATTGGCAGGCTCTAATAATGTATTCGGGCATTAATTAAAATCTAAAGCCTTTAAGTCCTGGCTATGCTAATAAAAACGATATGGTCTTCAAGTTCTGCGTCCTGACGAGTTGCTGACAGTGGCTCGTTGCCGGATGTAATTATGCAGCTCTAGTTACGCCCAACTAGCAAAACCACCCGCAGTTATCCTTGGCCAGCACAAGGAGCACAAGCAACAGGGGGCAATAATAATAATAAAATCCTTTCACTTTTACTTTCACCAAAGCCCAGGCAGGAGCTGCTGCTGCTGCTGCTGCCTCAGCGATTATTGCGCATTATACTAATCAAGGTGGTTAAAGCGAGCAGCTGAGGTGGGGGATGGTCCTGGTCCTCGTCCTCGTCCTCGTCCTGGTCCTGGTCCTGGTGCTGTGGCACCCCTGCTGGCAGCCACACTAATCCGCGCCAAGGACTTGAAGCAACGGCATAATGTCGCATTCATTAAGCCAAACACACACACACAGCAGGTGATGCACACCTGCGACTCCCCGTTCCAGTTCCACTTCCAGTTTCAGTTCTAGTTGCCCAGCTCTATCGCGAAATTGTTATTTAAACCAGCTTTTGCTTGCGGGCCTTTTTCCCCCGCTCCTTGCGCGTTCCTTTAATTCTCTTATGGCATCCTGCGGAAGGAAGGAAGGCGCTGTGAAAATGCGCGCTTTAAAAAATTATTTCAAAATAATGAATGCGCCGATCCTCGACTTGCCGGGAAGGCCACTGAACAGGAGCAGGGAGGATGGATGAGGTGCTAGCAGAAGCTAAAGGCTCTCAGGTCGACTTATTGTCCTTGTGCCTTGTCCCTTTGTTGCTGTTGTTGCGCAATGCAGGGCACCGTGGCGTATGATTTTGATTAAGCGCCGCCTGCTTGAAGCCAGCTCCAGCTCTAGTTTTGGTCCTGCTTTGCCCTGCAACCTGCTCCTAGCACCTGCTCCTAGCACCTGCTCCTTGCTTCCTGCTCCTTGCTTCCTGTTCCTGCTACCTTTGCCCAAACAAATGTGAAATTAAAAAGCACACAAAACGGCAGACGCCACTCTCAAGCGGGCTCTCCCTCGCTCATATGTCCTTTTGGGAAAGCAAGTCCCTGTTAATACCCCCTATCCCATTTCCTGTTACCACCCCTAACTGCCCCTGGGTCAGTGGCCCAACGAATGACCTTCCGGTCCAACGAACGTATATAGCTCATAAAAGATACTATCTGGGCGTCAAATGAGATGCAAGGCGATAATCTGACGACTTTGCGGGGGAAATCACATGTTAATCCTGTCGCTCAGCAGTCAATAATTTCGTCAATATTCTGAATATATACATATATAGACAGGAAGAAGGGAGAAAGGATATAGCTGGGGTGAAGCCACCCGCCCCCCAAACCAGCAATCCCTGTCAATCATTTGACTAAATATTTAAGCACTTTGCCCCTTTGGCAAATTCAATTTTGTGTGCAGGCGGTCACCTGCCTTCTCACTCTCTCACCTGTCTGTATAAAACCTACCCTCCTCCCCACATTTCGCCCTGCTCCTCCCCCACTCCCCACCTTTCACCCTGCTCCTCCCCCACTCCCCTTCCCTTCCCTCTTCTGTCATTGCTATAAACAAACCGCAAATGCGGTACACACGCGCGTCAGATTGGAGTCCGGCTGCCCAGCTACCTCGTGCTACTCCTTCTCCTCCCTCATCAGCAAAGTTATCCCAACAGTCGTAAACATGTACACACCCCAATACACACACCCACACACACACGCACACACACCACGCACACCCTTACACACAACCAGTCAATGTCATATTTGCGAAAGTGCAATAAATTTCATATGAAGTTCGTAATCGATTTTGACTTATTGAAACATTATGATTGAAAGACATTTATGAGTGCACGAAAAGGTCTCCGGAGGGTCAATGCCAAACAGAAACGCTGACAGCCCAGGCCAAGGATGGGGGAGGTCTGACCCCCCTCTGGGTTGAGTTGGGGAAATCACACAATCAGCAGTTATTAGGGCTACCTCGGAAGTCACGAGACAGGAGGCTATACATATAACACGACACAAAAAAAATAAAAAGAGGAAAAGGAAAAGCAAAAGGGGGAGACGCAATGTAGCCATTTGTGGGGCAACTGCTAACCGGATATGCTGCTGGTGGTTGCCTGTTCCCGAGACATGACTGTAAGTGACTAAGCTCGCAGGATATACGAGGATGTTGAACGGAAATCGAAAAGCGTGGCTGCAGAGAGAGAGTCAGAGAGCGAGGAAAGCGGACGTTCTCAAGAATATTGCCAACAAATCTTGCCAAGACAAAAAGCAAGCAGCAGTCAGGAAGGCAGCAGGCCAGGACGAAGGACGAAAGGCAATCATCGGGGAATCAAATTGGGATGTAAACACGTAGATAATGTGCTCATACGTTTCAATATACGCACACAGTTCGCGGGTGAGGATAAGGGAGGAGGAGGATGGATGCCTACCAGCCAGGACCCATCTAAGTGGGTTCGATTGGAAGTGTGACCCAGTCTCGGTCTCACACCCACACCCACACGCTCGTGTCCTTCCTCCTTATTATATTTCCTTCGGCATGCTGTCAAGGCTTCCTTGGAGCTGGGGGAAGGGCATTGCGTGTTTCTGGATTGGATTGGCAGCTTGGCTTCCGCTCCTCTGTGTGTCCTGTGTGCTGTTTGTCTTACTCGCTGTGTGCTGTGTGCTGTGTGCTCTGTGTTTGTGGTTCCTAAAAATTGGACACTCAAATGCCGAACGCATGACCCTTGTTTACAACGCCAGCAGCCCCCAACTGACATTTTTATTCGCTGTCAATTGATACAACAAGCTGTTGTGTCGGCATAGGTTTTTTTTGGCTTTTGGTTTTGTCAAGTCCAAGGATTCATGCTGGAGCTGGGTCTCCCATTAATTGCCTCAATTGGCCAAACGACGACGACGATTTAATTTCCAATGAAATTATTATATTGAAATATGCATAAATTGTTGCCCCATCGCTGTGGCAATTATTTATTTATATTCAACATATGCAAATAAACACACATTTTCGCCTGTAAATTCGTTTGGCAAATAAGCGTTGACAGGACCCAACGACAGCAGCGGCAAAAACACAACACAAAACCGAGCAGCCAGCCAGGACAATGGCCATGGCATGGCAAAAGCAATTTATTTTCCACATAAAACAACTTTGAGCTTGTTTGTACCTAAGAGTCTATTAATTGTTACGACCGTACAAAGTCTGTAACTAAATCGTAGCTTCCTCTGACTCCTAATTTGGCAAGGACATTGCGTTTTGCTTAAACCCTTTGCATATGCGAAGGAGTTTTAGTTTGCTGTCGAGTTTAGTTTTCTATCTGACACCCTTTCAAGACAATTTAGGAAAAAAACCCATGCAATATAATATCTTAAAAAATCATAATCAAAATCTAAGCATACCGAAAATGTTTTAAATTGTAATATATTTCATAAGGGTATAGCTCTTACAAGGTAATATAACTTTTGTAATTAAGAATACAGATTTATAAAACTAATCAAAACTAATATAAGAAAGGTTTCCGAATTAAAATTAATGCTATTTTGGATTAGTTATCATATAAACTGGATATCCCTTATCAACTGAGACCCAACCCAGTTAGACAGACATTGATCCTGGCAAATGCCAATACCCTCTCGACAAGGGTATAAGGAGTTTAACAAGGCGAATGCAGTTAATAAGGTGAATATGGGTGCAAATTCCAAATAGAAGACGAGGCCTTAACGATAAACAGTTGGCCATAAAGTGTGAACTGGGGATAAATGAACGAACCAACGAACGATTGTGGGCTGAGAGCACGCACTGGCCAAATCCCTGAACGTATAATTTACAAAGTAAATTTTAATTAAAAATCCTCATGCAATCCTCTCACTCTCTCCCTCTCTCTCTCTCTCTCTCTCGCTCAGCTATTTTAATTGAAGCTAAATGACGTCACAGCATATTTTTCCCCACTGTCGGTTAGAGTCGAGAGGCGGTAATTAAGCGTGCCAGCGAACTTGACTCGAGGAATCGGAGATAACGCGCCCAGGACATGCCGAAAAGAGTTCATAAAAAAAAAATAGAAGAAAGAAACGCACCGAAGGACGAGGACGAGGACGATGGCCTGGCACGCTTTTGTGCAAATTCTTGAGAAACAAATTAAACGCTTTTCAAGACGTTGACGTTGTCTTCTACTCCTCCGACATTCATGTCATTAAGATACCCAAAGCCATCTTCAACCATCTCACAAATGATGCTGGTGTACTTACTGTTCCAGGGACCAATTTAAGATGATGACGAAAGAGTTCCAGCAGCTGCTGCAGTTCGCAGTTCAGAGTTCAGACTATGTCCCTCTGGTCATCCTGCCAAAAATTTGCCATAACATTGGACACAATTATGTGTTATCTATGCCCCCCCTCTGGGGCTTGTTACCCCGCTGCTTATCACCTACCCCAAGCTTTCTGCTGTCCAGAAAGAAAAGTCCCACGAGCTGCTCAGTGGAGCGTGCAAGTCCTGCGTCTGATAAGAAACTTTTGGGTTTCAGAGGAGGGGCGAAGGTTCGCCTGGCAAATTATTTTGCCATTTAACGAGGTTACGAAAATTATAATGCATTGCATAAGCCGATTAGCAGTATTACAAGTAACTAACTAAATAAACTAACTAATGAGTCGCTGTTTTATGCTTTTCAATTAAGTGATAAGGACAATTCGTGGCAAGTCAACCGCAAAAAAGGGAATTATTATTGGCAGAAAGAAGCGGAAAAGCGTTACTCGGGGCGTATACTTGATATGGCATTAAGTATACGACGCGGTGGCAAGCAAATGCAGATGCGAACGGCAAAATGTTTGTTGCAAGAACTAGAGGGGGCCAAAAGCGAGTGCAACGCCTGTCGACTGTTTATGGGACTGGCGGCTGCTTTTGTTTAAACTTGTGTGTGCGCAAAACTTTAACAACAACAATAATAACAACAACAGCAAGCGGGCCAGGGCAGCAATGCCAAAATGCCATCATTACCAAGCGACAAAAGTTTGTCCTTTTGCCAGTGGCAGAGGCAACCGCCCTCGCGCCTTGTGCCTCCTGTCAGCCGCAGTAACAACGATGCCTGCAAAAGTGCTCCTTGACTCTCCTTGGTCCGTGTAGGCAAATGAAGTGAACGGCTCGGCTCGGCGTTCTGCTGCCACAGCTAAAAAAAAGAAGAAGTGAAATACGTAATATAAATGGGGGGTAGAGGAAGGTTGGCCAAGGAAAACAAACGCAGGAGAACAAACAAACAAAAGGGCAGAGCCAGGGACCCGCAGTGGAAAAGTTTTACCACCCACCAAAAGCCAAGAAGACTGTGACTCTCCTTCCCTCGCTCTCTCTCTGTGTGCCGCTGACAATAGAAATGCGTTCGGCAAAAGTTGACTTTTATTTTATTTCATTTCATACCATTTTATTTCATTCCATTTTCTGTTTTGTGTACTATTTTCTCTGCACGAGTTTTTCATTTGATTTCCGCTTGCCACACTTTTTTTGTGACCTCCACCGCCCGCGTCACAAACAGAAGCGGAACTGGAAGCAGGAGCAGCAGGAGCTCCTGGCTGGGTCAGCGTATGTTTGCTCACAAAGGGATTAAGTTGGGGTCTAGCCTCCCCCGATTGTAGTGAGTAGTTTTCGGTCTGAAAGGCTTGAAAATGGCTTCATTTGCATCCTCCAGTAATGATATGGCACCCTGATATGGTGGACCCACAGCCCAGAACCCAGATATGCTGCACTGGAAAAGATTTCTAACTTCAAAAAAAACACAAGAGCTTAAGTTGGTAAAGAAATAATTATAACTTGTTTTATAAGTACAATAATAAGGAAATTGTGTAGAATTAGTAAATATAAATCCATTGCTATTACCGTCGAGCTTCGAATCTTTTTCTTACTCATTTAATTCGTGTCTGGCCCATTCGTTCTGGCCCAAAAACGATTCAACGGCATTCATTACAGCACGATTTGGTATTAGCTGATCCTCGGTGAGTTCGGTGCGTGTGACAGGATCAAAGAAACCGCATTTGGTGAAATGCTTCACAATCGCTGTGCGCTCGTAGGTGATGCCACAGGGAGTGATAACCGGATTCTTGAAAATCTCAAAGCTTATGGGGCACAGCAGAAAGTCGGGAATGTCACGGCTCTGAAAAGGTTCAATTATTAGAAGTCACTGCAGTTACTCTATGCACATTAGCTAAGGTTCTCGTCACTCTATTTATTCCTTAGTCCAGGTCACTCTTGCTACTTACCTTACGACGTTCAAAGAGCTTGTCAAATATTTTGAGTAGTTCCTTGCTCTGATCCCACTGCAACAAAAACAAAAAATAAATCATTTATTAATCCATATTTATCTATATTTTTATAAGACATATTTATATTTATCTATATTTTTATAATTGGAGTATGCAGTTTTGTTAACCTGCTAAAAAATTGCATACGGCCGCTTTCCGAATTGAAATTAATACGTTTTTGGCCTAGTTATGAGATTTTTAAATTTTGATTTGTCGAAAAATTTCAAATAAAAATATTGTTAATATCGGTACAAAAATGGTAATGGACCTTTATTCAGAAGCTTAAAAGAAAGTGAAGGAGTCATTTCCGACCCTATAAATCATATATATTCTTGATCAGCATCTACAGGCGAATCTTTTAAGCCATCTCCGGCCGAAAAAAATTTTTCTCCGAAATTTCCCATTTTTTAAAAAAAAGGAAAGGGGTTACATCATGAAAATTTGCGAAAATCGGCCAAAAATTCACATTTTAAATGGAGTATGCAGTTTTGTTAACCTGCTAAAAAATTGCATACGGCCGCTTTCCGAATTGAAATTAATGCATTTTTGGCCTAGTTATGAGATTTTTAAATTTTGATTTGTCGAAAAATTTCAAATAAAAATATTGTTAATATCGGTACAAAAATGGTAATGGACCTTAATTCAGAAGCTTAAAAGAAAGTGAAGGAGTCATTTCCGACCCTATAAATCATATATATTCTTGATCAGCATCTACAGGCGAATCTTTTAAGCCATCTCCGGGGGGAAAAAATTTTTCTCCGAAATTTCCCATTTTTTAAAAAAAAGGAAAGGGGTTACATCATGAAAATTTGCGAAAATCGGCCAAAAATTCACATTTTAAATGGAGTATGCAGTTTTGTTAACCTGCTAAAAAATTGCATACGGCCGCTTTCCGAATTGAAATTAATGCGTTTTTGGCCTAATTATGAGATTTTTAAATTTTAAAATTTTTCTCCGAAATTTCCCATTTTTTAAAAAAAATGAAAGGGGTTACATCATGAAAATTTGCGAAAATCGGCCAAAAATTCACATTTTAAATTGAGTATGCAGTTTTGTTAACCTGCTAAAAAATTGCATACGGCCGCTTTCCGAATTGAAACTAATGCATTTTTGGCCTAGTTATGAGATTTTTAAATTTTGATTTGTCGAAAAATTTCAAATAAAAATATTGTTAATATCGGTACAAAAATGGTAATGGGCCTTCAGTCAGAAGCTTAAAAGAAAGTGAAGGAGTCATTTCCGACCCTATAAATCATATATATTCTTGATCAGCATCTACAGGCGAATCTTTTAAGCCATCTCCGGCCGAAAGAAATTTTTCTCCGAAATTTCCCATTTTTTAAAAAAAGGAAAGGGGTTACATCATGAAAATTTGCGAAAATCGGCCAAAAATTCACATTTTAAATTGAGTATGCAGTTTTGTTAACCTGCTAAAAAATTGCATACGGCCGCTTTCCGAATTGAAACTAATGCATTTTTGGCCTAGTTATGAGATTTTTAAATTTTGATTTGTCGAAAAATTTCAAATAAAAATATTGTTAATATCGGTACAAAAATGGTAATGGGCCTTCAGTCAGAAGCTTAAAAGAAAGTGAAGGAGTCATTTCCGACCCTATAAATCATATATATTCTTGATCAGCATCTACAGGCGAATCTTTTAAGCCATCTCCGGCCGAAAAAAATTTTTCTCCGAAATTTCCCATTTTTTAAAAAAAAGGAAAGGGGTTACATCATAAAAATTTGCGAAAATCGGCCAAAAATTCACATTTTAAATGGAGTATGCAGTTTTGTTAACCTGCTAAAAAATTGCATACGGCCGCCTTCCGAATTTAAATTAATGCATTTTTGGCCTAGTTATGAGATTTTTAAATTTTGATTTGTCGAAAAATTTCAAATAAAAATATTGTTAATATCGGTACAAAAATGGTAATGGACCTTTATTCAGAAGCTTAAAAGAAAGTGAAGGAGTCATTTCCGACCCTATAAATCATATATATTCTTGATCAGCATCTACAGGCGAATCTTTTAAGCCATCTCCGGCCGAAAAAAATTTTTCTCCGAAATTTCCCATTTTTTAAAAAAAAGGAAAAAATTTGCGAAAATCGGCCAAAAATTCACATTTTAAATGGAGTATGCAGTTTTGTTAACCTGCTAAAAAATTGCATACGGCCGCTTTCCGAATTGAAATTAATGCATTTTTGGCCTAGTTATGAGATTTTTAAATTTTGATTTGTCGAAAAATTTCAAATAAAAATATTGTTAATATCGGTACAAAAATGGTAATGGACCTTTATTCAGAAGCTTAAAAGAAAGTGAAGGAGTCATTTCCGACCCTATAAATCATATATATTCTTGATCAGCATCTATAGGCGAATCTTTTAAGCCATCTCCGGCCGAAAAAAATTTTTCTCCGAAATTTCCCATTTTTTAAAAAAAAGGAAAGGGGTTACATCATGAAAATTTGCGAAAATCGGCCAAAAATTCACATTTTAAATGGAGTATGCAGTTTTGTTAACCTGCTAAAAAATTGCATACGGCCGCTTTCCGAATTGAAATTAATGCATTTTTGGCCTAGTTATGAGATTTTTAAATTTTGATTTGTCGAAAAATTTCAAATAAAAATATTGTTAATATCGGTACAAAAATGGTAATGGACCTTTATTCAGAAGCTTAAAAGAAAGTGAAGGAGTCATTTCCGACCCTATAAATCATATATATTCTTGATCAGCATCTACAGGCGAATCTTTTAAGCCATCTCCGGCCGAAAAAAATTTTTCTCCGAAATTTCCCATTTTTTAAAAAAAAGGAAAGGGGTTACATCATGAAAATTTGCGAAAATCGGCCAAAAATTCACATTTTAAATGGAGTATGCAGTTTTGTTAACCTGCTAAAAAATTGCATACGGCCGCTTTCCGAATTGAAATTAATGCATTTTTGGCCTAGTTATGAGATTTTTAAATTTTGATTTGTCGAAAAATTTCAAATAAAAATATTGTTAATATCGGTACAAAAATGGTAATGGACCTTTATTCAGAAGCTTAAAAGAAAGTGAAGGAGTCATTTCCGACCCTATAAATCATATATATTCTTGATCAGCATCTACAGGCGAATCTTTTAAGCCATCTCCGGCCGAAAAAAATTTTTCTCCGAAATTTCCCATTTTTAAAAAAAAAGGAAAGGGGTTACATCATGAAAATTTGCGAAAATCGGCCAAAAATTCACATTTTAAATGGAGTATGCAGTTTTGTTAACCTGCTAAAAAATTGCATACGGCCGCTCTCCGAATTGAAATTAATGCATTTTTGGCCTAGTTATGAGATTTTTAAATTTTGATTTGTCGAAAAATTTCAAATAAAAATATTGTTAATATCGGTACAAAAATGGTAATGGACCTTTATTCAGAAGCTTAAAAGAAAGTGAAGGAGTCATTTCCGACCCTATAAATCATATATATTCTTGATCAGCATCTACAGGCGAATCTTTTAAGCCATCTCCGGCCGAAAAAAATTTTTCTCCGAAATTTCCCATTTTTTAAAAAAAAGGAAAGGGGTTACATCATGAAAATTTGCGAAAATCGGCCAAAAATTCACATTTTAAATGGAGTATGCAGTTTTGTTAACCTGCTAAAAAATTGCATACGGCCGCTTTCCGAATTGAAATTAATGCATTTTTGGCCTAGTTATGAGATTTTTAAATTTTGATTTGTCGAAAAATTTCAAATAAAAATATTGTTAATATCGGTACAAAAATGGTAATGGACCTTTATTCAGAAGCTTAAAAGAAAGTGAAGGAGTCATTTCCGACCCTATAAATCATATATATTCTTGATCAGCATCTACAGGCGAATCTTTTAAGCCATCTCCGGCCGAAAAAAATTTTTCTCCGAAATTTCCCATTTTTTAAAAAAAAGGAAAGGGTTTACATCATGAAAATTTGCGAAAATCGGCCAAAAATTCACATTTTAAATGGAGTATGCAGTTTTGTTAACCTGCTAAAAAATTGCATACGGCCGCTTTCCGAATTGAAATTAATGCATTTTTGGCCTAGTTATGAGATTTTTAAATTTTGATTTGTCGAAAAATTTCAAATAAAAATATTGTTAATATCGGTACAAAAATGGTAATGGACCTTTATTCAGAAGCTTAAAAGAAAGTGAAGGAGTCATTTCCGACCCTATAAATCATATATATTCTTGATCAGCATCTACAGGCGAATAGGAAGGAAAAAAGGAAAAAATTTGCGAAAATCGGCCAAAAATTCACATTTTAAATGGAGTATGCAGTTTTGTTAACCTGCTAAAAAATTGCATACGGCCGCTTTCCGAATTGAAATTAATGCATTTTTGGCCTAGTTATGAGATTTTTAAATTTTGATTTGTCGAAAAATTTCAAATAAAAATATTGTTAATATCGGTACAAAAATGGTAATGGACCTTTATTCAGAAGCTTAAAAGAAAGTGAAGGAGTCATTTCCGACCCTATAAATCATATATATTCTTGATCAGCATCTATAGGCGAATCTTTTAAGCCATCTCCGGCCGAAAAAAATTTTTCTCCGAAATTTCCCATTTTTTAAAAAAAAGGAAAGGGGTTACATCATGAAAATTTGCGAAAATCGGCCAAAAATTCACATTTTAAATGGAGTATGCAGTTTTGTTAACCTGCTAAAAAATTGCATACGGCCGCTTTCCGAATTGAAATTAATGCATTTTTGGCCTAGTTATGAGATTTTTAAATTTTGATTTGTCGAAAAATTTCAAATAAAAATATTGTTAATATCGGTACAAAAATGGTAATGGACCTTTATTCAGAAGCTTAAAAGAAAGTGAAGGAGTCATTTCCGACCCTATAAATCATATATATTCTTGATCAGCATCTACAGGCGAATCTTTTAAGCCATCTCCGGCCGAAAAAAATTTTTCTCCGAAATTTCCCATTTTTTAAAAAAAAGGAAAGGGTTTACATCATGAAAATTTGCGAAAATCGGCCAAAAATTCACATTTTAAATGGAGTATGCAGTTTTGTTAACCTGCTAAAAAATTGCATACGGCCGCTTTCCGAATTGAAATTAATGCATTTTTGGCCTAGTTATGAGATTTTTAAATTTTGATTTGTCGAAAAATTTCAAATAAAAATATTGTTAATATCGGTACAAAAATGGTAATGGGCCTTCAGTCAGAAGCTTAAAAGAAAGTGAAGGAGTCATTTCCGACCCTATAAATCATATATATTCTTTATCAGCATCTACAGGCGAATCTTTTAAGCCATCTCCGGCCGAAAAAAATTTTTCTCCGAAATTTCCCATTTTTTTAAAAAAAGGAAAGGGGTACCATCATGAAAATTTGCGAAAATCGGCCAAAAATTCACATTTTAAATGGAGTATGCAGTTTTGTTAACCTGCTAAAAAATTGCATACGGCCGCTTTCCGAATTGAAATTAATGCGTTTTTGGCCTAGTTATGAGATTTTTAAATTTTGATTTGTCGAAAAATTTCAAATAAAAATATTGTTAAATCGGTACAAAAATGGTAATGGGCCTTCAGTCAGAAGCTTAAAAGAAAGTGAAGGAGTCATTTCCGACCCTATAAATCATATATATTCTTTATCAGCATCTACAGGCGAATCTTTTAAGCCATCTCCGGCCGAAAAAAATTTTTCTAAGAAATTTCCCATTTTTTTAAAAAAAGGAAAGGGGTTACATCATAAAAATTTGCGAAAATCGGCCAAAAATTCACATTTTAAATGGAGTATGCAGTTTTGTTAACCTGCTAAAAAATTGCATACGGCCGCTTTCCGAATTGAAATTAATGCATTTTTGGCCTAGTTATGAGATTTTTAAATTTTGATTTGTCGAAAAATTTCAAATAAAAATATTGTTAATATCGGTACAAAAATGGTAATGGGCCTTCAGTCAGAAGCTTAAAAGAAAGTGAAGGAGTCATTTCCGACCCTATAAATCATATATATTCTTGATCAGCATCTACAGGCGAATCTTTTAAGCCGTCTCCGGCCGAAAAAATTTTTCTCCGAAATTTCCCATTTTTTTTAAAAAAGGAAAGGGGTACCATCATGAAAATTTGCGAAAATCGGCCAAAAATTCACATTTTAAATGGAGTATGCAGTTTTGTTAACCTGCTAAAAAATTGCATACGGCCGCTTTCCGAATTGAAATTAATGCATTTTTGGCCTAGTTATGAGATTTTTAAATTTTGATTTGTCGAAAAATTTCAAATAAAAATATTGTTAATATCGGTACAAAAATGGTAATGGACCTTTATTCAGAAGCTTAAAAGAAAGTGAAGGAGTCATTTCCGACCCTATAAATCATATATATTCTTGATCAGCATCTACAGGCGAATCTTTTAAGCCATCTCCGGCCGAAAAAAATTTTTCTCCGAAATTTCCCATTTAAAAAAAAAAAGGAAAGGGGTTACATCATGAAAATTTGCGAAAATCGGCCAAAAATTCACATTTTAAATGGAGTATGCAGTTTTGTTAACCTGCTAAAAAATTGCATACGGCCGCTTTCCGAATTGAAATTAATGCGTTTTTGGCCTAGTTATGAGATTTTTAAATTTTGATTTGTCGAAAAATTTCAAATAAAAATATTGTTAATATCGCTACAAAAATGGTAATGGACCTTTATTCAGAAGCTTAAAAGAAAGTGAAGGAGTCATTTCCGACCCTAGAAATCATATATATTCTTGATCAGCATCTACAGGCGAATCTTTTAAGCCATCTCCGGCCGAAAAAAATTTTTCTCCGAAATTTCCCATTTTTTAAAAAAAAGGAAAGGGGTTACATCATGAAAATTTGCGAAAATCGGCCAAAAATTCACATTTTAAATGGAGTATGCAGTTTTGTTAACCTGCTAAAAAATTGCATACGGCCGCTTTCCGAACTGAAATTAATGCATTTTTGGCCTAGTTATGAGATTTTTAAATTTTGATTTGTCGAAAAATTTCAAATAAAAATATTGTTAATATCGGTACAAAAATGGTAATGGACCTTAATTCAGAAGCTTAAAAGAAAGTGAAGGAGTCATTTCCGACCCTAGAAATCATATATATTCTTGATCAGCATCTACAGGCGAATCTTTTAAGCCATCTCCGGCCGAAAAAAATTTTTCTCCGAAATTTCCCATTTTTTTAAAAAAAGGAAAGGGGTACCATCATGAAAATTTGCGAAAATCGGCCAAAAATTCACATGTTAAATGAAGTATGCAGTTTTGTTAACCTGCTAAAAAATTGCATACGGCCGCTTTCCGAATTGAAATTAATGCATTTTTGGCCTAGTTATGAGATTTTTAAATTTTGATTTGTCGAAAAATTTCAAATAAAAATATTGTTAATATCGGTACAAAAATGGTAATGGACCTTTATTCAGAAGCTTAAAAGAAAGTGAAGGAGTCATTTCCGACCCTATAAATCATATATATTCTTGATCAGCATCTACAGGCGAATCTTTTAAGCCATCTCCGGCCGAAAAAAATTTTTCTCCGAAATTTCCCATTTTTTTAAAAAAAGGAAAGGGGTACCATCATGAAAATTTGCGAAAATCGGCCAAAAATTCACATGTTAAATGAAGTATGCAGTTTTGTTAACCTGCTAAAAAATTGCATACGGCCGCTTTCCGAACTGAAATTAATGCATTTTTGGCCTAGTTATGAGATTTTTAAATTTTGATTTGTCGAAAAATTTCAAATAAAAATATTGTTAATATCGGTACAAAAATGGTAATGGACCTTAATTCAGAAGCTTAAAAGAAAGTGAAGGAGTCATTTCCGACCCTAGAAATCATATATATTCTTGATCAGCATCTACAGGCGAATCTTTTAAGCCATATCCGGCCGAAAAAAATTTTTCTCCGAAATTTCCCATTTTTTTAAAAAAAGGAAAGGGGTTACATCATGAAAATTTGCGAAAATCGGCCAAAAATTCACATTTTAAATGGAGTATGCAGTTTTGTTAACCTGCTAAAAAATTGCATACGGCCGCTTTCCGAATTGAAATTAATGCATTTTTGGCCTAGTTATGAGATTTTTAAATTTTGATTTGTCGAAAAATTTCAAATAAAAATATTGTTAATATCGCTACAAAAATGGTAATGGACCTTTATTCAGAAGCTTAAAAGAAAGTGAAGGAGTCATTTCCGACCCTAGAAATCATATATATTCTTGATCAGCATCTACAGGCGAATCTTTTAAGCCATCTCCGGCCGAAAAAAATTTTTCTCCGAAATTTCCCATTTTTTAAAAAAAAGGAAAGGGGTTACATCATGAAAATTTGCGAAAATCGGCCAAAAATTCACATTTTAAATGGAGTATGCAGTTTTGTTAACCTGCTAAAAAATTGCATACGGCCGCTTTCCGAATTGAAATTAATGCATTTTTGGCCTAGTTATGAGATTTTTAAATTTTGATTTGTCGAAAAATTTCAAATAAAAATATTGTTAATATCGGTACAAAAATGGTAATGGACCTTTATTCAGAAGCTTAAAAGAAAGTGAAGGAGTCATTTCCGACCCTATAAATCATATATATTCTTGATCAGCATCTACAGGCGAATCTTTTAAGCCATCTCCGGCCGAAAAAAATTTTTCTCCGAAATTTCCCATTTTTTAAAAAAAAGGAAAGGGGTACCATCATGAAAATTTGCGAAAATCGGCCAAAAATTCACATGTTAAATGAAGTATGCAGTTTTGTTAACCTGCTAAAAAATTGCATACGGCCGCTTTCCGAACTGAAATTAATGCATTTTTGGCCTAGTTATGAGATTTTTAAATTTTGATTTGTCGAAAAATTTCAAATAAAAATATTGTTAATATCGGTACAAAAATGGTAATGGACCTTAATTCAGAAGCTTAAAAGAAAGTGAAGGAGTCATTTCCGACCCTAGAAATCATATATATTCTTGATCAGCATCTACAGGCGAATCTTTTAAGCCATCTCCGGCCGAAAAAAATTTTTCTCCGAAATTTCCCATTTTTTTAAAAAAAGGAAAGGGGTACCATCATGAAAATTTGCGAAAATCGGCCAAAAATTCACATGTTAAATGAAGTATGCAGTTTTGTTAACCTGCTAAAAAATTGCATACGGCCGCTTTCCGAACTGAAATTAATGCATTTTTGGCCTAGTTATGAGATTTTTAAATTTTGATTTGTCGAAAAATTTCAAATAAAAATATTGTTAATATCGGTACAAAAATGGTAATGGACCTTAATTCAGAAGCTTAAAAGAAAGTGAAGGAGTCATTTCCGACCCTAGAAATCATATATATTCTTGATCAGCATCTACAGGCGAATCTTTTAAGCCATATCCGGCCGAAAAAAATTTTTCTCCGAAATTTCCCATTTTTTAAAAAAAAGGAAAGGGGTTACATCATGAAAATTTGCGAAAATCGGCCAAAAATTCACATTTTAAATGGAGTATGCAGTTTTGTTAACCTGCTAAAAAATTGCATACGGCCGCTTTCCGAATTGAAATTAATGCATTTTTGGCCTAGTTATGAGATTTTTAAATTTTGATTTGTCGAAAATTTTCAAATAAAAATATTGTTAATATCGGTACAAAAATGGTAATGGACCTTTATTCAGAAGCTTAAAAGAAAGTGAAGGAGTCATTTCCGACCCTATAAATCATATATATTCTTGATCAGCATCTACAGGCGAATCTTTTAAGCCATCTCCGGCCGAAAAAAATTTTTCTCCGAAATTTCCCATTTAAAAAAAAAAAGGAAAGGGGTTACATCATGAAAATTTGCGAAAATCGGCCAAAAATTCACATTTTAAATGGAGTATGCAGTTTTGTTAACCTGCTAAAAAATTGCATACGGCCGCTTTCCGAATTGAAATTAATGCATTTTTGGCCTAGTTATGAGATTTTTAAATTTTGATTTGTCGAAAAATTTCAAATAAAAATATTGTTAATATCGGTACAAAAATGGTAATGGACCTTTATTCAGAAGCTTAAAAGAAAGTGAAGGAGTCATTTCCGACCCTATAAATCATATATATTCTTGATCAGCATCTACAGGCGAATCTTTTAAGCCATCTCCGGCCGAAAAAAATTTTTCTCCGAAATTTCCCATTTTTTTAAAAAAAGGAAAGGGGTACCATCATGAAAATTTGCGAAAATCGGCCAAAAATTCACATGTTAAATGAAGTATGCAGTTTTGTTAACCTGCTAAAAAATTGCATACGGCCGCTTTCCGAACTGAAATTAATGCATTTTTGGCCTAGTTATGAGATTTTTAAATTTTGATTTGTCGAAAAATTTCAAATAAAAATATTGTTAATATCGGTACAAAAATGGTAATGGACCTTTATTCAGAAGCTTAAAAGAAAGTGAAGGAGTCATTTCCGACCCTAGAAATCATATATATTCTTGATCAGCATCTACAGGCGAATCTTTTAAGCCATATCCGGCCGAAAAAAATTTTTCTCCGAAATTTCCCATTTTTTTAAAAAAAGGAAAGGGGTTACATCATGAAAATTTGCGAAAATCGGCCAAAAATTCACATTTTAAATGGAGTATGCAGTTTTGTTAACCTGCTAAAAAATTGCATACGGCCGCTTTCCGAATTGAAATTAATGCATTTTTGGCCTAGTTATGAGATTTTTAAATTTTGATTTGTCGAAAAATTTCAAATAAAAATATTGTTAATATCGGTACAAAAATGGTAATGGACCTTTATTCAGAAGCTTAAAAGAAAGTGAAGGAGTCATTTCCGACCCTATAAATCATATATATTCTTGATCAGCATCTACAGGCGAATCTTTTAAGCCATCTCCGGCCGAAAAAAATTTTTCTCCGAAATTTCCCATTTAAAAAAAAAAAGGAAAGGGGTTACATCATGAAAATTTGCGAAAATCGGCCAAAAATTCACATTTTAAATGGAGTATGCAGTTTTGTTAACCTGCTAAAAAATTGCATACGGCCGCTTTCCGAATTGAAATTAATGCATTTTTGGCCTAGTTATGAGATTTTTAAATTTTGATTTGTCGAAAAATTTCAAATAAAAATATTGTTAATATCGGTACAAAAATGGTAATGGGCCTTCAGTCAGAAGCTTAAAAGAAAGTGAAGGAGTCATTTCCGACCCTATAAATCATATATATTCTTTATCAGCATCTACAGGCGAATCTTTTAAGCCATCTCCGGCCGAAAAAAATTTTTCTAAGAAATTTCCCATTTTTTTAAAAAAAGGAAAGGGGTTACATCATAAAAATTTGCGAAAATCGGCCAAAAATTCACATTTTAAATGGAGTATGCAGTTTTGTTAACCTGCTAAAAAATTGAATACGGCCGCTTTCCGAATTGAAATTAATGCATTTTTGGCCTAGTTATGAGATTTTTAAATTTTGATTTGTCGAAAAATTTCAAATAAAAATATTGTTAATATCGGTACAAAAATGGTAATGGACCTTTACTCAGAAGCTTAAAAGAAAGTGAAGGAGTCATTTCCGACCCTATAAATCATATATATTCTTGATCAGCATCTACAGGCGAATCTTTTAAGCCATCTCCGGCCGAAAAAAATTTTTCTCCGAAATTTCCCATTTTTTAAAAAAAAGGAAAGGGGTACCATCATGAAAATTTGCGAGAATCGGCCAAAAATTCACATTTTAAATGGAGTAGGCAGTTTTGTTAACCTGCTAAAAAATTGCATACGGCCGCTTTCCGAATTGAAATTAATGCATTTTTGGCCTAGTTATGAGATTTTTAAATTTTGATTTGTCGAAAAATTTCAAATAAAAATATTGTTAATATCGGTACAAAAATGGTAATGGACCTTTATTCAGAAGCTTAAAAGAAAGTGAAGGAGTCATTTCCGACCCTATAAATCATATATATTCTTGATCAGCATCTACAGGCGAATCTTTTAAGCCATCTCCGGCCGAAAAAAATTCTTCTCCGAAATTTCCCATTTTTTAAAAAAAAGGAAAGGGGTACCATCATGAAAATTTGCGAGAATCGGCAAAAAATTCACATTTTAAATGGAGTATGCAGTTTTGTTAACCTGCTAAAAAATTGCATACGGCCGCTTTCCGAATTGAAATTAATGCATTTTTGGCCTAGTTATGAGATTTTTAAATTTTGATTTGTCGAAAAATTTCAAATAAAAATATTGTTAATATCGGTACAAAAATGGTAATGGACCTTAATTCAGAAGCTTAAAAGAAAGTGAAGGAGTCATTTCCGACCCTATAAATCATATATATTCTTGATCAGCATCTACAGGCGAATCTTTTAAGCCATCTCCGGCCGAAAAAAATTTTTCTCCGAAATTTCCCATTTTTTAAAAAAAAGGAAAGGGGTACCATCATGAAAATTTGCGAAAATCGGCCAAAAATTCACATTTTAAATGGAGTATGCAGTTTTGTTAACCTGCTAAAAAATTGCATACGGCTGCTTTCCGAATTGAAATTAATGCATTTTTGGCCTAGTTATGAGATTTTTAAATTTTGATTTGTCGAAAAATTTCAAATAAAAATATTGTTAATATCGGTACAAAAATGGTAATGGACCTTTATTCAGAAGCTTAAAAGAAAGTGAAGGAGTCATTTCCGACCCTATAAATCATATATATTCTTGATCAGCATCTACAGGCGAATCTTTTAAGCCATCTCCGGCCGAAAAAAATTCTTCTCCGAAATTTCCCATTTTTTAAAAAAAAGGAAAGGGGTACCATCATGAAAATTTACGAAAATCGGCCAAAAATTCACATTTTAAATGAAGTATGCAGTTTTGTTAACCTGCTAAAAAATTGCATACGGCCGCTTTCCGAATTGAAATTAATGCATTTTTGGCCTAGTTATGAGATTTTTAAATTTTGATTTGTCGAAAAATTTCAAATAAAAATATTGTTAATATCGGTACAAAAATGGTAATGGACCTTTATTCAGAAGCTTAAAAGAAAGTGAAGGAGTCATTTCCGACCCTATAAATCATATATATTCTTGATCAGCATCTACAGGCGAATCTTTTAAGCCATCTCCGGCCGAAAAAAATTTTTCTCCGAAATTTCCCATTTTTTAAAAAAAAGGAAAGGGGTACCATCATGAAAATTTGCGAAAATCGGCCAAAAATTCACATTTTAAATGAAGTATGCAGTTTTGTTAACCTGCTAAAAAATTGCATACGGCCGCTTTCCGAATTGAAATTAATGCGTTTTTGGCCTAGTTATGAGATTTTTAAATTTTGATTTGTCGAAAAATTTCAAATAAAAATATTGTTAATATCGGTACAAAAATGGTAATGGACCTTTATTCAGAAGCTTAAAAGAAAGTGAAAGAGTCATTTCCGACCCTATAAATCATATATATTCTTGATCAGCATCTACAGGCGAATCTTTTAAGCCATCTCCGGCCGAAAAAAATTTTTCTCCGAAATTTCCCATTTAAAAAAAAAAGGAAAGGGGTACCATCATGAAAATTTGCGAAAATCGGCCAAAAATTCACATTTTAAATGAAGTATGCAGTTTTGTTAACCTGCTAAAAAATTGCATACGGCCGCTTTCCGAATTGAAATTAATGCATTTTTGGCCTAGTTATGAGATTTTTAAATTTTGATTTGTCGAAAAATTTCAAATAAAAATATTGTTAATATCGGTACAAAAATGGTAATGGACCTTTATTCAGAAGCTTAAAAGAAAGTGAAGGAGTCATTTCCGACCCTATAAATCATATATATTCTTGATCAGCATCTACAGGCGAATCTTTTAAGCCATCTCCGGCCGAAAAAAATTTTTCTCCGAAATTTCCCATTTAAAAAAAAAAGGAAAGGGGTTACATCATGAAAATTTGCGAAAATCGGCCAAAAATTCACATTTTAAATGGAGTATGCAGTTTTGTTAACCTGCTAAAAAATTGCATACGGCCGCTTTCCGAATTGAAATTAATGCATTTTTGGCCTAGTTATGAGATTTTTAAATTTTGATTTGTCGAAAAATTTCAAATAAAAATATTGTTAATATCGGTACAAAAATGGTAATGGACCTTTATTCAGAAGCTTAAAAGAAAGTGAAGGAGTCATTTCCGACCCTATAAATCATATATATTCTTGATCAGCATCTACAGGCGAATCTTTTAAGCCATCTCCGGCCGAAAAAAATTTTTCTCCGAAATTTCCCATTTTTTAAAAAAAAGGAAAGGGGTACCATCATGAAAATTTGCGAAAATCGGCCAAAAATTCACATTTTAAATGGAGTATGCAGTTTTGTTAACCTGCTAAAAAATTGCATACGGCCGCTTTCCGAATTGAAATTAATGCATTTTTGGCCTAGTTATGAGATTTTTAAATTTTGATTTGTCGAAAAATTTCAAATCAAAATATTGTTAATATCGTACAAAAATGGTAATGGACCTTTATTCAGAAGCTTAAAAGAAAGTGAAGGAGTCATTTCCGACCCTATAAATCATATATATTCTTGATCAGCATCTACAGGCGAATCTTTTAAGCCATCTCCGGCCGAAAAAAATCTTTCTCCGAAATTTCCCATTTAAAAAAAAAAGGAAAGGGGTTGCATCATGAAAATTTGCGAAAATCGGCCAAAAATTCACATTTTAAATGGAGTATGCAGTTTTGTTAACCTGCTAAAAAATTGCATACGGCCGCTTTCCGAATTGAAATTAATGCATTTTTGGCCTAGTTATGAGATTTTTAAATTTTGATTTGTCGAAAAATTTCAAATAAAAATATTGTTAATATCGGTACAAAAATGGTAATGGACCTTAATTCAGAAGCTTAAAAGAAAGTGAAGGAGTCATTTCCGACCCTATAAATCATATATATTCTTGATCAGCATCTACAGGCGAATCTTTTAAGCCATCTCCGGCCGAAAAAAAATTTTCTCCGAAATTTCCCATTTTTTAAAAAAAAGGAAAGGGGTACCATCATGAAAATTTACGAAAATCGGCCAAAAATTCACATTTTAAATGGAGTATGCAGTTTTGTTAACCTGCTAAAAAATTGCATACGGCCGCTTTCCGAATTGAAATTAATGCATTTTTGGCCTAGTTATGAGATTTTTAAATTTTGATTTGTCGAAAAATTTCAAATAAAAATATTGTTAATATCGGTACAAAAATGGTAATGGACCTTTATTCAGAAGCTTAAAAGAAAGTGAAGGAGTCATTTCCGACCCTATAAATCATATATATTCTTGATCAGCATCTACAGGCGAATCTTTTAAGCCATCTCCGGCCGAAAAAAATTCTTCTCCGAAATTTCCCATTTTTTAAAAAAAAGGAAAGGGGTACCATCATGAAAATTTACGAAAATCGGCCAAAAATTCACATTTTAAATGAAGTATGCAGTTTTGTTAACCTGCTAAAAAATTGCATACGGCCGCTTTCCGAATTGAAATTAATGCATTTTTGGCCTAGTTATGAGATTTTTAAATTTTGATTTGTCGAAAAATTTCAAATAAAAATATTGTTAATATCGGTACAAAAATGGTAATGGACCTTTATTCAGAAGCTTAAAAGAAAGTGAAGGAGTCATTTCCGACCCTATAAATCATATATATTCTTGATCAGCATCTACAGGCGAATCTTTTAAGCCATCTCCGGCCGAAAAAAATTTTTCTCCGAAATTTCACATTTTTTAAAAAAAAGGAAAGGGGTACCATCATGAAAATTTGCGAAAATCGGCCAAAAATTCACATTTTAAATGGAGTATGCAGTTTTGTTAACCTGCTAAAAAATTGCATACGGCCGCTTTCCGAATTGAAATTAATGCATTTTTGGCCTAGTTATGAGATTTTTAAATTTTGATTTGTCGAAAAATTTCAAATAAAAATATTGTTAATATCGGTACAAAAATGGTAATGGACCTTTATTCAGAAGCTTAAAAGAAAGTGAAGGAGTCATTTCCGACCCTATAAATCATATATATTCTTGATCAGCATCTACAGGCGAATCTTTTAAGCCATCTCCGGCCGAAAAAAATTTTTCTCCGAAATTTCCCATTTTTTAAAAAAAAGGAAAGGGGTTACATCATGAAAATTTGCGAAAATCGGCCAAAAATTCACATTTTAAATGGAGTATGCAGTTTTGTTAACCTGCTAAAAAATTGCATACGGCCGCTTTCCGAATTGAAATTAATGCATTTTTGGCCTAGTTATGAGATTTTTAAATTTTGATTTGTCGAAAATTTTCAAATAAAAATATTGTTAATATCGGTACAAAAATGGTAATGGACCTTTATTCAGAAGCTTAAAAGAAAGTGAAGGAGTCATTTCCGACCCTATAAATCATATATATTCTTGATCAGCATCTACAGGCGAATCTTTTAAGCCATCTCCGGCCGAAAAAAATTTTTCTCCGAAATTTCACATTTTTTAAAAAAAAGGAAAGGGGTACCATCATGAAAATTTGCGAAAATCGGCCAAAAATTCACATTTTAAATGGAGTATGCAGTTTTGTTAACCTGCTAAAAAATTGCATACGGCCGCTTTCCGAATTGAAATTAATGCGTTTTTGGCCTAGTTATGAGATTTTTAAATTTTGATTTGTCGAAAAATTTCAAATAAAAATATTGTTAATATCGGTACAAAAATGGTAATGGACCTTTATTCAGAAGCTTAAAAGAAAGTGAAGGAGTCATTTCCGACCCTATAAATCATATATATTCTTGATCAGCATCTACAGGCGAATCTTTTAAGCCATCTCCGGCCGAAAAAAATTCTTCTCCGAAATTTCCCATTTTTTAAAAAAAAGGAAAGGGGTACCATCATGAAAATTTACGAAAATCGGCCAAAAATTCACATTTTAAATGAAGTATGCAGTTTTGTTAACCTGCTAAAAAATTGCATACGGCCGCTTTCCGAATTGAAATTAATGCATTTTTGGCCTAGTTATGAGATTTTTAAATTTTGATTTGTCGAAAAATTTCAAATAAAAATATTGTTAATATCGGTACAAAAATGGTAATGGACCTTTATTCAGAAGCTTAAAAGAAAGTGAAGGAGTCATTTCCGACCCTATAAATCATATATATTCTTGATCAGCATCTACAGGCGAATCTTTTAAGCCATCTCCGGCCGAAAAAAATTTTTCTCCGAAATTTCCCATTTTTTAAAAAAAAGGAAAGGGGTTACATCATGAAAATTTGCGAAAATCGGCCAAAAATTCACATTTTAAATGGAGTATGCAGTTTTGTTAACCTGCTAAAAAATTGCATACGGCCGCTTTCCGAATTGAAATTAATGCATTTTTGGCCTAGTTATGAGATTTTTAAATTTTGATTTGTCGAAAATTTTCAAATAAAAATATTGTTAATATCGGTACAAAAATGGTAATGGACCTTTATTCAGAAGCTTAAAAGAAAGTGAAGGAGTCATTTCCGACCCTATAAATCATATATATTCTTGATCAGCATCTACAGGCGAATCTTTTAAGCCATCTCCGGCCGAAAAAAATTTTTCTCCGAAATTTCCCATTTTTAAAAAAAAAGGAAAGGGGTACCATCATGAAAATTTACGAAAATCGGCCAAAAATTCACATTTTAAATGAAGTATGCAGTTTTGTTAACCTGCTAAAAAATTGCATACGGCCGCTTTCCGAATTGAAATTAATGCATTTTTGGCCTAGTTATGAGATTTTTAAATTTTGATTTGTCGAAAATTTTCAAATAAAAATATTGTTAATATCGGTACAAAAATGGTAATGGACCTTTATTCAGAAGCTTAAAAGAAAGTGAAGGAGTCATTTCCGACCCTATAAATCATATATATTCTTGATCAGCATCTACAGGCGAATCTTTTAAGCCATCTCCGGCCGAAAAAAATTTTTCTCCGAAATTTCCCATTTTTAAAAAAAAAGGAAAGGGGTTACATCATGAAAATTTGCGAAAATCGGCCAAAAATTCACATTTTAAATGGAGTATGCAGTTTTGTTAACCTGCTAAAAAATTGCATACGGCCGCTTTCCGAATTGAAATTAATGCATTTTTGGCCTAGTTATGAGATTTTTAAATTTTGATTTGTCGAAAAATTTCAAATAAAAATATTGTTAATATCGGTACAAAAATGGTAATGGACCTTTATTCAGAAGCTTAAAAGAAAGTGAAGGAGTCATTTCCGACCCTATAAATCATATATATTCTTGATCAGCATCTACAGGCGAATCTTTTAAGCCATCTCCGGCCGAAAAAAATTTTTCTCCGAAACTTCCCATTTTTTAAAAAAAAGGAAAGGGGTTACATCATGAAAATTTGCGAAAATCGGCCAAAAATTCACATTTTAAATGGAGTATGCAGTTTTGTTAACCTGCTAAAAAATTGCATACGGCCGCTTTCCGAATTGAAATTAATGCGTTTTTGGCCTAGTTATGAGATTTTTAAATTTTGATTTGTCGAAAAATTTCAAATAAAAATATTGTTAATATCGGTACAAAAATGGTAATGGACCTTTATTCAGAAGCTTAAAAGAAAGTGAAGGAGTCATTTCCGACCCTATAAATCATATATATTCTTGATCAGCATCTACAGGCAAATCTTTTAAGCCATCTCCGGCCGAAAAAAATTTTTGTCCGAAATTTCCCATTTTTTAAAAAAAAGGAAAGGGGTTACATCATGAAAATTTGCGAAAATCGGCCAAAAATTCACATTTTAAATGGAGTATGCAGTTTTGTTAACCTGCTAAAAAATTGCATACGGCCGCTTTCCGAATTGAAATTAATGCGTTTTTGGCCTAGTTATGAGATTTTTAAATTTTGATTTGTCGAAAAATTTCAAATAAAAATATTGTTAATATCGGTACAAAAATGGTAATGGACCTTTATTCAGAAGCTTAAAAGAAAGTGAAGGAGTCATTTCCGACCCTATAAATCATATATATTCTTGATCAGCATCTACAGGCGAATCTTTTAAGCCATCTCCGGCCGAAAAAAATTTTTCTCCGAAATTTCCCATTTTTAAAAAAAAAGGAAAGGGGTACCATCATGAAAATTTACGAAAATCGGCCAAAAATTCACATTTTAAATGAAGTATGCAGTTTTGTTAACCTGCTAAAAAATTGCATACGGCCGCTTTCCGAATTGAAATTAATGCATTTTTGGCCTAGTTATGAGATTTTTAAATTTTGATTTGTCGAAAATTTTCAAATAAAAATATTGTTAATATCGGTACAAAAATGGTAATGGACCTTTATTCAGAAGCTTAAAAGAAAGTGAAGGAGTCATTTCCGACCCTATAAATCATATATATTCTTGATCAGCATCTACAGGCGAATCTTTTAAGCCATCTCCGGCCGAAAAAAATTTTTCTCCGAAACTTCCCATTTTTTAAAAAAAAGGAAAGGGGTTACATCATGAAAATTTGCGAAAATCGGCCAAAAATTCACATTTTAAATGGAGTATGCAGTTTTGTTAACCTGCTAAAAAATTGCATACGGCCGCTTTCCGAATTGAAATTAATGCGTTTTTGGCCTAGTTATGAGATTTTTAAATTTTGATTTGTCGAAAAATTTCAAATAAAAATATTGTTAATATCGGTACAAAAATGGTAATGGACCTTTATTCAGAAGCTTAAAAGAAAGTGAAGGAGTCATTTCCGACCCTATAAATCATATATATTCTTGATCAGCATCTACAGGCAAATCTTTTAAGCCATCTCCGGCCGAAAAAAATTTTTGTCCGAAATTTCCCATTTTTTAAAAAAAAGGAAAGGGGTTACATCATGAAAATTTGCGAAAATCGGCCAAAAATTCACATTTTAAATGGAGTATGCAGTTTTGTTAACCTGCTAAAAAATTGCATACGGCCGCTTTCCGAATTGAAATTAATGCGTTTTTGGCCTAGTTATGAGATTTTTAAATTTTGATTTGTCGAAAAATTTCAAATAAAAATATTGTTAATATCGGTACAAAAATGGTAATGGACCTTTATTCAGAAGCTTAAAAGAAAGTGAAGGAGTCATTTCCGACCCTATAAATCATATATATTCTTGATCAGCATCTACAGGCGAATCTTTTAAGCCATCTCCGGCCGAAAAAAATTTTTCTCCGAAATTTCCCATTTTTTAAAAAAAAGGAAAGGGGTACCATCATGAAAATTTGCGAAAATCGGCCAAAAATTCACATTTTAAATGGAGTATGCAGTTTTGTTAACCTGCTAAAAAATTGCATACGGCCGCTTTCCGAATTGAAATTAATGCGTTTTTGGCCTAGTTATGAGATTTTTAAATTTTGATTTGTCGAAAAATTTCAAATAAAAATATTGTTAATATCGGTACAAAAATGGTAATGGACCTTTATTCAGAAGCTTAAAAGAAAGTGAAGGAGTCATTTCCGACCCTATAAATCATATATATTCTTGATCAGCATCTACAGGCGAATCTTTAAAGCCATCTCCGGCCGAAAAAAATTTTTCTCCGAAATTTCCCATTTTTTAAAAAAAAGGAAAGGGGTTACATCATGAAAATTTGCGAAAATCGGCCAAAAATTCACATTTTAAATGAAGTATGCAGTTTTGTTAACCTGCTAAAAAATTGCATACGGCCGCTTTCCGAATTGAAATTAATGCGTTTTTGGCTTAGTTATGAGATTTTTAAATTTTGATTTGTCGAAAAATTTCAAATAAAAATATTGTTAATATCGGTACAAAAATGGTAATGGACCTTTATTCAGAAGCTTAAAAGAAAGTGAAGGAGTCATTTCCGACCCTATAAATCATATATATTCTTGATCAGCATCTACAGGCGAATCTTTTAAGCCATCTCCGGCCGAAAAAAATTTTTCTCCGAAATTTCCCATTTTTTAAAAAAAAGAAAAGGGGTTACATCATGAAAATTTGCGAAAATCGGCCAAAAATTCACATTTTAAATGGAGTATGCAGTTTTGTTAACCTGCTAAAAAATTGCATACGGCCGCTTTCCGAATTGAAATTAATGCATTTTTGGCCTAGTTATGAGATTTTTAAATTTTGATTTGTCGAAAAATTTCAAATAAAAATATTGTTAATATCGGTACAAAAATGGTAATGGACCTTTATTCAGAAGCTTAAAAGAAAGTGAAGGAGTCATTTCCGACCCTATAAATCATATATATTCTTGATCAGCATCTACAGGCGAATCTTTTAAGCCATCTCCGGCCGAAAAAAATTTTTGTCCGAAATTTCCCATTTTTTAAAAAAAAGGAAAGGGGTTACATCATGAAAATTTGCGAAAATCGGCCAAAAATTCACATTTTAAATGGAGTATGCAGTTTTGTTAACCTGCTAAAAAATTGCATACGGCCGCTTTCCGAATTGAAATTAATGCATTTTTGGCCTAGTTATGAGATTTTTAAATTTTGATTTGTCGAAAAATTTCAAATAAAAATATTGTTAATATCGGTACAAAAATGGTAATGGACCTTCAGTCAGAAGCTTAAAAGAAAGTGAAGGAGTCATTTCCGACCCTATAAATCATATATATTCTTGATCAGCATCTACAGGCGAATCTTTTAAGCCATCTCCGGCCGAAAAAAATTTTTCTCCGAAATTTCCCATTTTTTTAAAAAAAGGAAAGGGAAAAAAATTTGCGAAAATCGGCCAAAAATTCACATTTTAAATGGAGTATGCAGTTTTGTTAACCTGCTAAAAAATTGCATACGGCCGCTTTCCGAATTGAAATTAATGCATTTTTGGCCTAGTTATGAGATTTTTAAATTTTGATTTGTCGAAAAATTTCAAATAAAAATATTGTTAATATCGGTACAAAAATGGTAATGGACCTTTATTCAGAAGCTTAAAAGAAAGTGAAGGAGTCATTTCCGACCCTATAAATCATATATATTCTTGATCAGCATCTACAGGCGAATCTTTTAAGCCATCTCCGGCCGAAAAAAATTTTTCTCCGAAATTTCCCATTTTTAAAAAAAAAGGAAAGGGGTTACATCATGAAAATTTGCGAAAATCGGCCAAAAATTCACATTTTAAATGGAGTATGCAGTTTTGTTAACCTGCTAAAAAATTGCATACGGCCGCTTTCCGAATTGAAATTAATGCATTTTTGGCCTAGTTATGAGATTTTTAAATTTTGATTTGTCGAAAAATTTCAAATAAAAATATTGTTAATATCGGTACAAAAATGGTAATGGACCTTAATTCAGAAGCTTAAAAGAAAGTGAAGGAGTCATTTCCGACCCTATAAATCATATATATTCTTGATCAGCATCTACAGGCGAATCTTTTAAGCCATCTCCGGCCGAAAAAAATTTTTCCCCGAAATTTCCCATTTTTTAAAAAAAAGGAAAGGGGTTACATCATGAAAATTTGCGAAAATCGGCCAAAAATTCACATTTTAAATGGAGTATGCAGTTTTGTTAACCTGCTAAAAAATTGCATACGGCCGCTTTCCGAATTGAAATTAATGCATTTTTGGCCTAGTTATGAGATTTTTAAATTTTGATTTGTCGAAAAATTTCAAATAAAAATATTGTTAATATCGGTACAAAAATGGTAATGGACCTTTATTCAGAAGCTTAAAAGAAAGTGAAGGAGTCATTTCCGACCCTATAAATCATATATATTCTTGATCAGCATCTACAGGCGAATCTTTTAAGCCATCTCCGGCCGAAAAAAATTTTTCTCCGAAATTTCCCATTTTTTAAAAAAAAGGAAAGGGGTACCATCATGAAAATTTACGAAAATCGGCCAAAAATTCACATTTTAAATGAAGTATGCAGTTTTGTTAACCTGCTAAAAAATTGCATACGGCCGCTTTCCGAATTGAAATTAATGCATTTTTGGCCTAGTTATGAGATTTTTAAATTTTGATTTGTCGAAAAATTTCAAATAAAAATATTGTTAATATCGGTACAAAAATGGTAATGGACCTTTATTCAGAAGCTTAAAAGAAAGTGAAGGAGTCATTTCCGACCCTATAAATCATATATATTCTTGATCAGCATCTACAGGCGAATCTTTTAAGCCATCTCCGGCCGAAAAAAATTTTTCTCCGAAATTTCCCATTTTTTAAAAAAAAGGAAAGGGGTTACATCATGAAAATTTGCGAAAATCGGCCAAAAATTCACATTTTAAATGGAGTATGCAGTTTTGTTAACCTGCTAAAAAATTGCATACGGCCGCTTTCCGAATTGAAATTAATGCATTTTTGGCCTAGTTATGAGATTTTTAAATTTTGATTTGTCGAAAAATTTCAAATAAAAATATTGTTAATATCGGTACAAAAATGGTAATGGACCTTTATTCAGAAGCTTAAAAGAAAGTGAAGGAGTCATTTCCGACCCTATAAATCATATATATTCTTGATCAGCATCTACAGGCGAATCTTTTAAGCCATCTCCGGCCGAAAAAAATTTTTCTCCGAAATTTCCCATTTTTTAAAAAAAAGGAAAGGGGTTACATCATGAAAATTTGCGAAAATCGGCCAAAAATTCACATTTTAAATGGAGTATGCAGTTTTGTTAACCTGCTAAAAAATTGCATACGGCCGCTTTCCGAATTGAAATTAATGCATTTTTGGCCTAGTTATGAGATTTTTAAATTTTGATTTGTCGAAAAATTTCAAATAAAAATATTGTTAATATCGGTACAAAAATGGTAATGGACCTTTATTCAGAAGCTTAAAAGAAAGTGAAGGAGTCATTTCCGACCCTATAAATCATATATATTCTTGATCAGCATCTACAGGCGAATCTTTTAAGCCATCTCCGGCCGAAAAAAAATTTTCTCCGAAATTTCCCATTTTTAAAAAAAAAGGAAAGGGGTACCATCATGAAAATTTACGAAAATCGGCCAAAAATTCACATTTTAAATGAAGTATGCAGTTTTGTTAACCTGCTAAAAAATTGCATACGGCCGCTTTCCGAATTGAAATTAATGCATTTTTGGCCTAGTTATGAGATTTTTAAATTTTGATTTGTCGAAAAATTTCAAATAAAAATATTGTTAATATCGGTACAAAAATGGTAATGGACCTTTATTCAGAAGCTTAAAAGAAAGTGAAGGAGTCATTTCCGACCCTATAAATCATATATATTCTTGATCAGCATCTACAGGCGAATCTTTTAAGCCATCTCCGGCCGAAAAAAATTTTTCTCCGAAATTTCCCATTTTTTAAAAAAAAGGAAAGGGGATACATCATGAAAATTTGCGAAAATCGGCCAAAAATTCACATTTTAAATGGAGTATGCAGTTTTGTTAACCTGCTAAAAAATTGCATACGGCCGCTTTCCGAATTGAAATTAATGCGTTTTTGGCCTAGTTATGAGATTTTTAAATTTTGATTTGTCGAAAAATTTCAAATAAAAATATTGTTAATATCGGTACAAAAATGGTAATGGACCTTTATTCAGAAGCTTAAAAGAAAGTGAAGGAGTCATTTCCGACCCTATAAATCATATATATTCTTGATCAGCATCTACAGGCGAATCTTTTAAGCCATCTCCGGCCGAAAAAAATTTTTCTCCGAAATTTCCCATTTTTTAAAAAAAAGGAAAGGGGTTACATCATGAAAATTTGCGAAAATCGGCCAAAAATTCACATTTTAAATGAAGTATGCAGTTTTGTTAACCTGCTAAAAAATTGCATACGGCCGCTTTCCGAATTGAAATTAATGCGTTTTTGGCCTAGTTATGAGATTTTTAAATTTTGATTTGTCGAAAAATTTCAAATAAAAATATTGTTAATATCGGTACAAAAATGGTAATGGACCTTTATTCAGAAGCTTAAAAGAAAGTGAAGGAGTCATTTCCGACCCTATAAATCATATATATTCTTGATCAGCATCTACAGGCGAATCTTTTAAGCCATCTCCGGCCGAAAAAAATTTTTGTCCGAAATTTCCCATTTTTTAAAAAAAAGGAAAGGGGTACCATCATGAAAATTTGCGAAAATCGGCCAAAAATTCACATTTTAAATGGAGTATGCAGTTTTGTTAACCTGCTAAAAAATTGCATACGGCCGCTTTCCGAATTGAAATTAATGCGTTTTTGGCCTAGTTATGAGATTTTTAAATTTTGATTTGTCGAAAAATTTCAAATAAAAATATTGTTAATATCGGTACAAAAATGGTAATGGACCTTTATTCAGAAGCTTAAAAGAAAGTGAAGGAGTCATTTCCGACCCTATAAATCATATATATTCTTGATCAGCATCTACAGGCGAATCTTTTAAGCCATCTCCGGCCGAAAAAAATTTTTCTCCGAAATTTCCCATTTTTTAAAAAAAAGGAAAGGGGTTACATCATGAAAATTTGCGAAAATCGGCCAAAAATTCACATTTTAAATGGAGTATGCAGTTTTGTTAACCTGCTAAAAAATTGCATACGGCCGCTTTCCGAATTGAAATTAATGCGTTTTTGGCCTAGTTATGAAATTTTTAAATTTTGATTTGTCGAAAAATTTCAAATAAAAATATTGTTAATATCGGTACAAAAATGGTAATGGACCTTTATTCAGAAGCTTAAAAGAAAGTGAAGGAGTCATTTCCGACCCTATAAATCATATATATTCTTGATCAGCATCTACAGGCGAATCTTTTAAGCCATCTCCGGCCGAAAAAAATTTTTCTCCGAAATTTCCCATTTTTTAAAAAAAAGGAAAGGGGTTACATCATGAAAATTTGCGAAAATCGGCCAAAAATTCACATTTTAAATGGAGTATGCAGTTTTGTTAACCTGCTAAAAAATTGCATACGGCCGCTTTCCGAATTGAAATTAATGCATTTTTGGCCTAGTTATGAGATTTTTAAATTTTGATTTGTCGAAAAATTTCAAATAAAAATATTGTTAATATCGGTACAAAAATGGTAATGGACCTTTATTCAGAAGCTTAAAAGAAAGTGAAGGAGTCATTTCCGACCCTATAAATCATATATATTCTTGATCAGCATCTACAGGCGAATCTTTTAAGCCATCTCCGGCCGAAAAAAATTTTTGTCCGAAATTTCCCATTTTTTAAAAAAAAGGAAAGGGGTACCATCATGAAAATTTGCGAAAATCGGCCAAAAATTCACATTTTAAATGAAGTATGCAGTTTTGTTAACCTGCTAAAAAATTGCATACGGCCGCTTTCCGAATTGAAATTAATGCGTTTTTGGCCTAGTTATGAGATTTTTAAATTTTGATTTGTCGAAAAATTTCAAATAAAAATATTGTTAATATCGGTACAAAAATGGTAATGGACCTTTATTCAGAAGCTTAAAAGAAATTGAAGGAGTCATTTCCGACCCTATAAATCATATATATTCTTGATCAGCATCTACAGGCGAATCTTTTAAGCCATCTCCGGCCGAAAAAAATTTTTCTCCGAAATTTCCCATTTTTTAAAAAAAAGGAAAGGGGTACCATCATGAAAATTTGCGAAAATCGGCCAAAAATTCACATTTTAAATGAAGTATGCAGTTTTGTTAACCTGCTAAAAAATTGCATACGGCCGCTTTCCGAATTGAAATTAATGCGTTTTTGGCCTAGTTATGAGATTTTTAAATTTTGATTTGTCGAAAAATTTCAAATAAAAATATTGTTAATATCGGTACAAAAATGGTAATGGACCTTTATTCAGAAGCTTAAAAGAAAGTGAAGGAGTCATTTCCGACCCTATAAATCATATATATTCTTGATCAGCATCTACAGGCGAATCTTTTAAGCCATCTCCGGCCGAAAAAAATTTTTGTCCGAAATTTCCCATTTTTTAAAAAAAAGGAAAGGGGTTACATCATGAAAATTTGCGAAAATCGGCCAAAAATTCACATTTTAAATGAAGTATGCAGTTTTGTTAACCTGCTAAAAAATTGCATACGGCCGCTTTCCGAATTGAAATTAATGCGTTTTTGGCCTAGTTATGAGATTTTTAAATTTTGATTTGTCGAAAAATTTCAAATAAAAATATTGTTAATATCGGTACAAAAATGGTAATGGACCTTTATTCAGAAGCTTAAAAGAAAGTGAAGGAGTCATTTCCGACCCTATAAATCATATATATTCTTGATCAGCATCTACAGGCGAATCTTTTAAGCCATCTCCGGCCGAAAAAAATTTTTGTCCGAAATTTCCCATTTTTTAAAAAAAAGGAAAGGGGTTACATCATGAAAATTTGCGAAAATCGGCCAAAAATTCACATTTTAAATGAAGTATGCAGTTTTGTTAACCTGCTAAAAAATTGCATACGGCCGCTTTCCGAATTGAAATTAATGCGTTTTTGGCCTAGTTATGAGATTTTTAAATTTTGATTTGTCGAAAAATTTCAAATAAAAATATTGTTAATATCGGTACAAAAATGGTAATGGACCTTTATTCAGAAGCTTAAAAGAAAGTGAAGGAGTCATTTCCGACCCTATAAATCATATATATTCTTGATCAGCATCTACAGGCGAATCTTTTAAGCCATCTCCGGCCGAAAAAAATTTTTCTCCGAAATTTCCCATTTTTTAAAAAAAAGGAAAGGGGTACCATCATGAAAATTTGCGAAAATCGGCCAAAAATTCACATTTTAAATGGAGTATGCAGTTTTGTTAACCTGCTAAAAAATTGCATACGGCCGCTTTCCGAATTGAAATTAATGCGTTTTTGGCCTAGTTATGAGATTTTTAAATTTTGATTTGTCGAAAAATTTCAAATAAAAATATTGTTAATATCGGTACAAAAATGGTAATGGACCTTTATTCAGAAGCTTAAAAGAAAGTGAAGGAGTCATTTCCGACCCTATAAATCATATATATTCTTGATCAGCATCTACAGGCGAATCTTTTAAGCCATCTCCGGCCGAAAAAAATTTTTGTCCGAAATTTCCCATTTTTTAAAAAAAAGGAAAGGGGTTACATCATGAAAATTTGCGAAAATCGGCCAAAAATTCACATTTTAAATGAAGTATGCAGTTTTGTTAACCTGCTAAAAAATTGCATACGGCCGCTTTCCGAATTGAAATTAATGCGTTTTTGGCCTAGTTATGAGATTTTTAAATTTTGATTTGTCGAAAAATTTCAAATAAAAATATTGTTAATATCGGTACAAAAATGGTAATGGACCTTTATTCAGAAGCTTAAAAGAAAGTGAAGGAGTCATTTCCGACCCTATAAATCATATATATTCTTGATCAGCATCTACAGGCGAATCTTTTAAGCCATCTCCGGCCGAAAAAAATTTTTCTCCGAAATTTCCCATTTTTTAAAAAAAAGGAAAGGGGTACCATCATGAAAATTTGCGAAAATCGGCCAAAAATTCACATTTTAAATGGAGTATGCAGTTTTGTTAACCTGCTAAAAAATTGCATACGGCCGCTTTCCGAATTGAAATTAATGCGTTTTTGGCCTAGTTATGAGATTTTTAAATTTTGATTTGTCGAAAAATTTCAAATAAAAATATTGTTAATATCGGTACAAAAATGGTAATGGACCTTTATTCAGAAGCTTAAAAGAAAGTGAAGGAGTCATTTCCGACCCTATAAATCATATATATTCTTGATCAGCATCTACAGGCGAATCTTTTAAGCCATCTCCGGCCGAAAAAAATTTTTCTCCGAAATTTCCCATTTTTTAAAAAAAAGGAAAGGGGTTACATCATGAAAATTTGCGAAAATCGGCCAAAAATTCACATTTTAAATGGAGTATGCAGTTTTGTTAACCTGCTAAAAAATTGCATACGGCCGCTTTCCGAATTGAAATTAATGCGTTTTTGGCCTAGTTATGAAATTTTTAAATTTTGATTTGTCGAAAAATTTCAAATAAAAATATTGTTAATATCGGTACAAAAATGGTAATGGACCTTTATTCAGAAGCTTAAAAGAAAGTGAAGGAGTCATTTCCGACCCTATAAATCATATATATTCTTGATCAGCATCTACAGGCGAATCTTTTAAGCCATCTCCGGCCGAAAAAAATTTTTCTCCGAAATTTCCCATTTTTTAAAAAAAAGGAAAGGGGTTACATCATGAAAATTTGCGAAAATCGGCCAAAAATTCACATTTTAAATGGAGTATGCAGTTTTGTTAACCTGCTAAAAAATTGCATACGGCCGCTTTCCGAATTGAAATTAATGCGTTTTTGGCCTAGTTATGAGATTTTTAAATTTTGATTTGTCGAAAAATTTCAAATAAAAATATTGTTAATATCGGTACAAAAATGGTAATGGACCTTTATTCAGAAGCTTAAAAGAAAGTGAAGGAGTCATTTCCGACCCTATAAATCATATATATTCTTGATCAGCATCTACAGGCGAATCTTTTAAGCCATCTCCGGCCGAAAAAAATTTTTCTCCGAAATTTCCCATTTTTTAAAAAAAAGGAAAGGGGTTACATCATGAAAATTTGCGAAAATCGGCCAAAAATTCACATTTTAAATGGAGTATGCAGTTTTGTTAACCTGCTAAAAAATTGCATACGGCCGCTTTCCGAATTGAAATTAATGCGTTTTTGGCCTAGTTATGAGATTTTTAAATTTTGATTTGTCGAAAAATTTCAAATAAAAATATTGTTAATATCGGTACAAAAATGGTAATGGACCTTTATTCAGAAGCTTAAAAGAAAGTGAAGGAGTCATTTCCGACCCTATAAATCATATATATTCTTGATAAGCATCTACAGGCGAATCTTTTAAGCCATCTCCGGCCGAAAAAAATTTTTGTCCGAAATTTCCCATTTTTTAAAAAAAAGGAAAGGGGTACCATCATGAAAATTTGCGAAAATCGGCCAAAAATTCACATTTTAAATGAAGTATGCAGTTTTGTTAACCTGCTAAAAAATTGCATACGGCCGCTTTCCGAATTGAAATTAATGCGTTTTTGGCCTAGTTATGAGATTTTTAAATTTTGATTTGTCGAAAAATTTCAAATAAAAATATTGTTAATATCGGTACAAAAATGGTAATGGACCTTTATTCAGAAGCTTAAAAGAAAGTGAAGGAGTCATTTCCGACCCTATAAATCATATATATTCTTGATCAGCATCTACAGGCGAATCTTTTAAGCCATCTCCGGCCGAAAAAAATTTTTCTCCGAAACTTCCCATTTTTTAAAAAAAAGGAAAGGGGTTACATCATGAAAATTTGCGAAAATCGGCCAAAAATTCACATTTTAAATGGAGTATGCAGTTTTGTTAACCTGCTAAAAAATTGCATACGGCCGCTTTCCGAATTGAAATTAATGCGTTTTTGGCCTAGTTATGAGATTTTTAAATTTTGATTTGTCGAAAAATTTCAAATAAAAATATTGTTAATATCGGTACAAAAATGGTAATGGACCTTTATTCAGAAGCTTAAAAGAAAGTGAAGGAGTCATTTCCGACCCTATAAATCATATATATTCTTGACCAGCATCTACAGGCAAATCTTTTAAGCCATCTCCGGCCGAAAAAAATTTTTGTCCGAAATTTCCCATTTTTTAAAAAAAAGGAAAGGGTATACATCATGAAAATTTGCGAAAATCGGCCAAAAATTCACATTTTAAATGGAGTATGCAGTTTTGTTAACCTGCTAAAAAATTGCATACGGCCGCTTTCCGAATTGAAATTAATGCGTTTTTGGCCTAGTTATGAGATTTTTAAATTTTGATTTGTCGAAAAATTTCAAATAAAAATATTGTTAATATCGGTACAAAAATGGTAATGGACCTTTATTCAGAAGCTTAAAAGAAAGTGAAGGAGTCATTTCCGACCCTATAAATCATATATATTCTTGATCAGTATCTACAGGCGAATCTTTTAAGCCATCTCCGGCCGAAAAAAATTTTTCTCCGAAATTTCCCATTTTTTAAAAAAAAGGAAAGGGGTTACATCATGAAAATTTGCGAAAATCGGCCAAAAATTCACATTTTAAATGGAGTATGCAGTTTTGTTAACCTGCTAAAAAATTGCATACGGCCGCTTTCCGAATTGAAATTAATGCATTTTTGGCCTAGTTATGAGATTTTTAAATTTTGATTTGTCGAAAAATTTCAAATAAAAATATTGTTAATATCGGTACAAAAATGGTAATGGACCTTTATTCAGAAGCTTAAAAGAAAGTGAAGGAGTCATTTCCGACCCTATAAATCATATATATTCTTGATCAGCATCTACAGGCGAATCTTTTAAGCCATCTCCGGCCGAAAAAAATTTTTGTCCGAAATTTCCCATTTTTTAAAAAAAAGGAAAGGGGTACCATCATGAAAATTTGCGAAAATCGGCCAAAAATTCACATTTTAAATGAAGTATGCAGTTTTGTTAACCTGCTAAAAAATTGCATACGGCCGCTTTCCGAATTGAAATTAATGCGTTTTTGGCCTAGTTATGAGATTTTTAAATTTTGATTTGTCGAAAAATTTCAAATAAAAATATTGTTAATATCGGTACAAAAATGGTAATGGACCTTTATTCAGAAGCTTAAAAGAAAGTGAAGGAGTCATTTCCGACCCTATAAATCATATATATTCTTGATCAGCATCTACAGGCGAATCTTTTAAGCCATCTCCGGCCGAAAAAAATTTTTCTCCGAAATTTCCCATTTTTTAAAAAAAAGGAAAGGGGTACCATCATGAAAATTTGCGAAAATCGGCCAAAAATTCACATTTTAAATGGAGTATGCAGTTTTGTTAACCTGCTAAAAAATTGCATACGGCCGCTTTCCGAATTGAAATTAATGCGTTTTTGGCCTAGTTATGAGATTTTTAAATTTTGATTTGTCGAAAAATTTCAAATAAAAATATTGTTAATATCGGTACAAAAATGGTAATGGACCTTTATTCAGAAGCTTAAAAGAAAGTGAAGGAGTCATTTCCGACCCTATAAATCATATA
The DNA here is from genome assembly GCF_035046125.1 of Drosophila serrata. Lineage (NCBI taxonomy): Eukaryota > Metazoa > Arthropoda > Insecta > Diptera > Drosophilidae > Drosophila > Drosophila serrata. The sequence continues at coordinate 285,538 of NW_028257149.1, forward strand.
TATTCTTGATCAGCATCTACAGGCGAATCTTTTAAGCCATCTCCGGCCGAAAAAAATTTTTCTCCGAAATTTCCCATTTTTTAAAAAAAAGGAAAGGGGTTACATCATGAAAATTTGCGAAAATCGGCCAAAAATTCACATTTTAAATGGAGTATGCAGTTTTGTTAACCTGCTAAAAAATTGCATACGGCCGCTTTCCGAATTGAAATTAATGCGTTTTTGGCCTAGTTATGAAATTTTTAAATTTTGATTTGTCGAAAAATTTCAAATAAAAATATTGTTAATATCGGTACAAAAATGGTAATGGACCTTTATTCAGAAGCTTAAAAGAAAGTGAAGGAGTCATTTCCGACCCTATAAATCATATATATTCTTGATCAGCATCTACAGGCGAATCTTTTAAGCCATCTCCGGCCGAAAAAAATTTTTGTCCGAAATTTCCCATTTTTTAAAAAAAAGGAAAGGGGTACCATCATGAAAATTTGCGAAAATCGGCCAAAAATTCACATTTTAAATGAAGTATGCAGTTTTGTTAACCTGCTAAAAAATTGCATACGGCCGCTTTCCGAATTGAAATTAATGCGTTTTTGGCCTAGTTATGAGATTTTTAAATTTTGATTTGTCGAAAAATTTCAAATAAAAATATTGTTAATATCGGTACAAAAATGGTAATGGACCTTTATTCAGAAGCTTAAAAGAAAGTGAAGGAGTCATTTCCGACCCTATAAATCATATATATTCTTGATCAGCATCTACAGGCGAATCTTTTAAGCCATCTCCGGCCGAAAAAAATTTTTCTCCGAAATTTCCCATTTTTTAAAAAAAAGGAAAGGGGTACCATCATGAAAATTTGCGAAAATCGGCCAAAAATTCACATTTTAAATGAAGTATGCAGTTTTGTTAACCTGCTAAAAAATTGCATACGGCCGCTTTCCGAATTGAAATTAATGCGTTTTTGGCCTAGTTATGAGATTTTTAAATTTTGATTTGTCGAAAAATTTCAAATAAAAATATTGTTAATATCGGTACAAAAATGGTAATGGACCTTTATTCAGAAGCTTAAAAGAAAGTGAAGGAGTCATTTCCGACCCTATAAATCATATATATTCTTGATCAGCATCTACAGGCGAATCTTTTAAGCCATCTCCGGCCGAAAAAAATTTTTCTCCGAAACTTCCCATTTTTTAAAAAAAAGGAAAGGGGTTACATCATGAAAATTTGCGAAAATCGGCCAAAAATTCACATTTTAAATGGAGTATGCAGTTTTGTTAACCTGCTAAAAAATTGCATACGGCCGCTTTCCGAATTGAAATTAATGCGTTTTTGGCCTAGTTATGAGATTTTTAAATTTTGATTTGTCGAAAAATTTCAAATAAAAATATTGTTAATATCGGTACAAAAATGGTAATGGACCTTTATTCAGAAGCTTAAAAGAAAGTGAAGGAGTCATTTCCGACCCTATAAATCATATATATTCTTGATCAGCATCTACAGGCGAATCTTTTAAGCCATCTCCGGCCGAAAAAAATTTTTCTCCGAAATTTCCCATTTTTTAAAAAAAAGGAAAGGGGTTACATCATGAAAATTTGCGAAAATCGGCCAAAAATTCACATTTTAAATGGAGTATGCAGTTTTGTTAACCTGCTAAAAAATTGCATACGGCCGCTTTCCGAATTGAAATTAATGCGTTTTTGGCCTAGTTATGAGATTTTTAAATTTTGATTTGTCGAAAAATTTCAAATAAAAATATTGTTAATATCGGTACAAAAATGGTAATGGACCTTTATTCAGAAGCTTAAAAGAAAGTGAAGGAGTCATTTCCGACCCTATAAATCATATATATTCTTGATCAGCATCTACAGGCGAATCTTTTAAGCCATCTCCGGCCGAAAAAAATTTTTGTCCGAAATTTCCCATTTTTTAAAAAAAAGGAAAGGGGTTACATCATGAAAATTTGCGAAAATCGGCCAAAAATTCACATTTTAAATGGAGTATGCAGTTTTGTTAACCTGCTAAAAAATTGCATACGGCCGCTTTCCGAATTGAAATTAATGCGTTTTTGGCCTAGTTATGAGATTTTTAAATTTTGATTTGTCGAAAAATTTCAAATAAAAATATTGTTAATATCGGTACAAAAATGGTAATGGACCTTTATTCAGAAGCTTAAAAGAAAGTGAAGGAGTCATTTCCGACCCTATAAATCATATATATTCTTGATCAGCATCTACAGGCGAATCTTTTAAGCCATCTCCGGCCGAAAAAAATTTTTCTCCGAAATTTCCCATTTTTTAAAAAAAAGGAAAGGGGTACCATCATGAAAATTTGCGAAAATCGGCCAAAAATTCACATTTTAAATGAAGTATGCAGTTTTGTTAACCTGCTAAAAAATTGCATACGGCCGCTTTCCGAATTGAAATTAATGCATTTTTGGCCTAGTTATGAGATTTTTAAATTTTGATTTGTCGAAAAATTTCAAATAAAAATATTGTTAATATCGGTACAAAAATGGTAATGGACCTTTATTCAGAAGCTTAAAAGAAAGTGAAGGAGTCATTTCCGACCCTATAAATCATATATATTCTTGATCAGCATCTACAGGCGAATCTTTTAAGCCATCTCCGGCCGAAAAAAATTTTTCTCCGAAATTTCCCATTTTTAAAAAAAAAGGAAAGGGGTACCATCATGAAAATTTGCGAAAATCGGCCAAAAATTCACATTTTAAATGAAGTATGCAGTTTTGTTAACCTGCTAAAAATTGCATACGGCCGCTTTCCGAATTGAAATTAATGCGTTTTTGGCCTAGTTATGAGATTTTTAAATTTTGATTTGTCGAAAAATTTCAAATAAAAATATTGTTAATATCGGTACAAAAATGGTAATGGACCTTTATTCAGAAGCTTAAAAGAAAGTGAAGGAGTCATTTCCGACCCTATAAATCATATATATTCTTGATCAGCATCTACAGGCGAATCTTTTAAGCCATCTCCGGCCGAAAAAAATTTTTCTCCGAAATTTCCCATTTTTTAAAAAAAAGGAAAGGGGTTACATCATGAAAATTTGCGAAAATCGGCCAAAAATTCACATTTTAAATGGAGTATGCAGTTTTGTTAACCTGCTAAAAAATTGCATACGGCCGCTTTCCGAATTGAAATTAATGCATTTTTGGCCTAGTTATGAGATTTTTAAATTTTGATTTGTCGAAAAATTTTAAATAAAAATATTGTTAATATCGGTACAAAAATGGTAATGGACCTTAATTCAGAAGCTTAAAAGAAAGTGAAGGAGTCATTTCCGACCCTATAAATCATATATATTCTTGATCAGCATCTACAGGCGAATCTTTTAAGCCATCTCCGGCCGAAAAAAATTTTTCTCCGAAATTTCCCATTTTTTAAAAAAAAGGAAAGGGGTTACATCATGAAAATTTGCGAAAATCGGCCAAAAATTCACATTTTAAATGGAGTATGCAGTTTTGTTAACCTGCTAAAAAATTGCATACGGCCGCTTTCCGAATTGAAATTAATGCATTTTTGGCCTAGTTATGAGATTTTTAAATTTTGATTTGTCGAAAAATTTTAAATAAAAATATTGTTAATATCGGTACAAAAATGGTAATGGACCTTAATTCAGAAGCTTAAAAGAAAGTGAAGGAGTCATTTCCGACCCTATAAATCATATATATTCTTGATCAGCATCTACAGGCGAATCTTTTAAGCCATCTCCGGCCGAAAAAAATTTTTCTCCGAAATTTCCCATTTTTTAAAAAAAAGGAAAGGGGTACCATCATGAAAATTTGCGAAAATCGGCCAAAAATTCACATTTTAAATGGAGTATGCAGTTTTGTTAACCTGCTAAAAAATTGCATACGGCCGCTTTCCGAATTGAAATTAATGCGTTTTTGGCCTAGTTATGAGATTTTTAAATTTTGATTTGTCGAAAAATTTCAAATAAAAATATTGTTAATATCGGTACAAAAATGGTAATGGACCTTTATTCAGAAGCTTAAAAGAAAGTGAAGAAGTCATTTCCGACCCTATAAATCATATATATTCTTGATCAGCATCTACAGGCGAATCTTTTAAGCCATCTCCGGCCGAAAAAAATTTTTCTCCGAAATTTCCCATTTTTTAAAAAAAAGGAAAGGGGTACCATCATGAAAATTTGCGAAAATCGGCCAAAAATTCACATTTTAAATGAAGTATGCAGTTTTGTTAACCTGCTAAAAAATTGCATACGGCCGCTTTCCGAATTGAAATTAATGCGTTTTTGGCCTAGTTATGAGATTTTTAAATTTTGATTTGTCGAAAAATTTCAAATAAAAATATTGTTAATATCGGTACAAAAATGGTAATGGACCTTTATTCAGAAGCTTAAAAGAAAGTGAAGGAGTCATTTCCGACCCTATAAATCATATATATTCTTGATCAGCATCTACAGGCGAATCTTTTAAGCCATCTCCGGCCGAAAAAAATTTTTCTCCGAAATTTCCCATTTTTTAAAAAAAAGGAAAGGGGTACCATCATGAAAATTTGCGAAAATCGGCCAAAAATTCACATTTTAAATGGAGTATGCAGTTTTGTTAACCTGCTAAAAAATTGCATACGGCCGCTTTCCGAATTGAAATTAATGCGTTTTTGGCCTAGTTATGAGATTTTTAAATTTTGATTTGTCGAAAATTTTCAAATAAAAATATTGTTAATATCGGTACAAAAATGGTAATGGACCTTTATTCAGAAGCTTAAAAGAAAGTGAAGGAGTCATTTCCGACCCTATAAATCATATATATTCTTGATCAGCATCTACAGGCGAATCTTTTAAGCCATCTCCGGCCGAAAAAAATTTTTCTCCGAAATTTCCCATTTTTTAAAAAAAAGGAAAGGGGTACCATCATGAAAATTTGCGAAAATCGGCCAAAAATTCACATTTTAAATGAAGTATGCAGTTTTGTTAACCTGCTAAAAAATTGCATACGGCCGCTTTCCGAATTGAAATTAATGCATTTTTGGCCTAGTTATGAGATTTTTAAATTTTGATTTGTCGAAAAATTTCAAATAAAAATATTGTTAATATCGGTACAAAAATGGTAATGGACCTTTATTCAGAAGCTTAAAAGAAAGTGAAGGAGTCATTTCCGACCCTATAAATCATATATATTCTTGATCAGCATCTACAGGCGAATCTTTTAAGCCATCTCCGGCCGAAAAAAATTTTTCTCCGAAATTTCCCATTTTTTTAAAAAAAGGAAAGGGGTTACATCATGAAAATTTGCGAAAATCGGCCAAAAATTCACATTTTAAATGGAGTATGCAGTTTTGTTAACCTGCTAAAAAATTGCATACGGCCGCTTTCCGAATTGAAATTAATGCGTTTTTGGCCTAGTTATGAGATTTTTAAATTTTGATTTGTCGAAAAATTTCAAATAAAAATATTGTTAATATCGGTACAAAAATGGTAATGGACCTTTATTCAGAAGCTTAAAAGAAAGTGAAGGAGTCATTTCCGACCCTATAAATCATATATATTCTTGATCAGCATCTACAGGCGAATCTTTTAAGCCATCTCCGGCCGAAAAAAATTTTTCTCCGAAATTTCCCATTTTTTAAAAAAAAGGAAAGGGGTTACATCATGAAAATTTGCGAAAATCGGCCAAAAATTCACATTTTAAATGGAGTATGCAGTTTTGTTAACCTGCTAAAAAATTGCATACGGCCGCTTTCCGAATTGAAATTAATGCATTTTTGGCCTAGTTATGAGATTTTTAAATTTTGATTTGTCGAAAAATTTCAAATAAAAATATTGTTAATATCGGTACAAAAATGGTAATGGACCTTAATTCAGAAGCTTAAAAGAAAGTGAAGGAGTCATTTCCGACCCTATAAATCATATATATTCTTGATCAGCATCTACAGGCGAATCTTTTAAGCCATCTCCGGCCGAAAAAAATTTTTCTCCGAAATTTCCCATTTTTTAAAAAAAAGGAAAGGGGTACCATCATGAAAATTTGCGAAAATCGGCCAAAAATTCACATTTTAAATGAAGTATGCAGTTTTGTTAACCTGCTAAAAAATTGCATACGGCCGCTTTCCGAATTGAAATTAATGCGTTTTTGGCCTAGTTATGAGATTTTTAAATTTTGATTTGTCGAAAAATTTCAAATAAAAATATTGTTAATATCGGTACAAAAATGGTAATGGACCTTTATTCAGAAGCTTAAAAGAAAGTGAAGGAGTCATTTCCGACCCTATAAATCATATATATTCTTGATCAGCATCTACAGGCGAATCTTTTAAGCCATCTCCGGCCGAAAAAAATTTTTCTCCGAAATTTCCCATTTTTTAAAAAAAAGGAAAGGGGTACCATCATGAAAATTTGCGAAAATCGGCCAAAAATTCACATTTTAAATGGAGTATGCAGTTTTGTTAACCTGCTAAAAAATTGCATACGGCCGCTTTCCGAATTGAAATTAATGCGTTTTTGGCCTAGTTATGAGATTTTTAAATTTTGATTTGTCGAAAAATTTCAAATAAAAATATTGTTAATATCGGTACAAAAATGGTAATGGACCTTTATTCAGAAGCTTAAAAGAAAGTGAAGGAGTCATTTCCGACCCTATAAATCATATATATTCTTGATCAGCATCTACAGGCGAATCTTTTAAGCCATCTCCGGCCGAAAAAAATTTTTCTCCGAAATTTCCCATTTTTTAAAAAAAAGGAAAGGGGTTACATCATGAAAATTTGCGAAAATCGGCCAAAAATTCACATTTTAAATGGAGTATGCAGTTTTGTTAACCTGCTAAAAAATTGCATACGGCCGCTTTCCGAATTGAAATTAATGCGTTTTTGGCCTAGTTATGAGATTTTTAAATTTTGATTTGTCGAAAAATTTCAAATAAAAATATTGTTAATATCGGTACAAAAATGGTAATGGACCTTTATTCAGAAGCTTAAAAGAAAGTGAAGGAGTCATTTCCGACCCTATAAATCATATATATTCTTGATCAGCATCTACAGGCGAATCTTTTAAGCCATCTCCGGCCGAAAAAAATTTTTCTCCGAAATTTCCCATTTTTTAAAAAAAAGGAAAGGGGTACCATCATGAAAATTTGCGAAAATCGGCCAAAAATTCACATTTTAAATGAAGTATGCAGTTTTGTTAACCTGCTAAAAAATTGCATACGGCCGCTTTCCGAATTGAAATTAATGCGTTTTTGGCCTAGTTATGAGATTTTTAAATTTTGATTTGTCGAAAAATTTCAAATAAAAATATTGTTAATATCGGTACAAAAATGGTAATGGACCTTTATTCAGAAGCTTAAAAGAAAGTGAAGGAGTCATTTCCGACCCTATAAATCATATATATTCTTGATCAGCATCTACAGGCGAATCTTTTAAGCCATCTCCGGCCGAAAAAAATTTTTGTCCGAAATTTCCCATTTTTTAAAAAAAAGGAAAGGGGTTACATCATGAAAATTTGCGAAAATCGGCCAAAAATTCACATTTTAAATGGAGTATGCAGTTTTGTTAACCTGCTAAAAAATTGCATACGGCCGCTTTCCGAATTGAAATTAATGCGTTTTTGGCCTAGTTATGAGATTTTTAAATTTTGATTTGTCGAAAAATTTCAAATAAAAATATTGTTAATATCGGTACAAAAATGGTAATGGACCTTTATTCAGAAGCTTAAAAGAAAGTGAAGGAGTCATTTCCGACCCTATAAATCATATATATTCTTGATCAGCATCTACAGGCGAATCTTTTAAGCCATCTCCGGCCGAAAAAAATTTTTGTCCGAAATTTCCCATTTTTTAAAAAAAAGGAAAGGGGTTACATCATGAAAATTTGCGAAAATCGGCCAAAAATTCACATTTTAAATGAAGTATGCAGTTTTGTTAACCTGCTAAAAAATTGCATACGGCCGCTTTCCGAATTGAAATTAATGCGTTTTTGGCCTAGTTATGAGATTTTTAAATTTTGATTTGTCGAAAAATTTCAAATAAAAATATTGTTAATATCGGTACAAAAATGGTAATGGACCTTTATTCAGAAGCTTAAAAGAAAGTGAAGGAGTCATTTCCGACCCTATAAATCATATATATTCTTGATCAGCATCTACAGGCGAATCTTTTAAGCCATCTCCGGCCGAAAAAAATTTTTGTCCGAAATTTCCCATTTTTTAAAAAAAAGGAAAGGGGTTACATCATGAAAATTTGCGAAAATCGGCCAAAAATTCACATTTTAAATGGAGTATGCAGTTTTGTTAACCTGCTAAAAAATTGCATACGGCCGCTTTCCGAATTGAAATTAATGCGTTTTTGGCCTAGTTATGAGATTTTTAAATTTTGATTTGTCGAAAAATTTCAAATAAAAATATTGTTAATATCGGTACAAAAATGGTAATGGACCTTTATTCAGAAGCTTAAAAGAAAGTGAAGGAGTCATTTCCGACCCTATAAATCATATATATTCTTGATCAGCATCTACAGGCGAATCTTTTAAGCCATCTCCGGCCGAAAAAAATTTTTCTCCGAAATTTCCCATTTTTTAAAAAAAAGGAAAGGGGTACCATCATGAAAATTTGCGAAAATCGGCCAAAAATTCACATTTTAAATGAAGTATGCAGTTTTGTTAACCTGCTAAAAAATTGCATACGGCCGCTTTCCGAATTGAAATTAATGCGTTTTTGGCCTAGTTATGAGATTTTTAAATTTTGATTTGTCGAAAAATTTCAAATAAAAATATTGTTAATATCGGTACAAAAATGGTAATGGACCTTTATTCAGAAGCTTAAAAGAAAGTGAAGGAGTCATTTCCGACCCTATAAATCATATATATTCTTGATCAGCATCTACAGGCGAATCTTTTAAGCCATCTCCGGCCGAAAAAAATTTTTGTCCGAAATTTCCCATTTTTTAAAAAAAAGGAAAGGGGTACCATCATGAAAATTTGCGAAAATCGGCCAAAAATTCACATTTTAAATGGAGTATGCAGTTTTGTTAACCTGCTAAAAAATTGCATACGGCCGCTTTCCGAATTGAAATTAATGCGTTTTTGGCCTAGTTATGAGATTTTTAAATTTTGATTTGTCGAAAAATTTCAAATAAAAATATTGTTAATATCGGTACAAAAATGGTAATGGACCTTTATTCAGAAGCTTAAAAGAAAGTGAAGGAGTCATTTCCGACCCTATAAATCATATATATTCTTGATCAGCATCTACAGGCGAATCTTTTAAGCCATCTCCGGCCGAAAAAAATTTTTGTCCGAAATTTCCCATTTTTTAAAAAAAAGGAAAGGGGTTACATCATGAAAATTTGCGAAAATCGGCCAAAAATTCACATTTTAAATGGAGTATGCAGTTTTGTTAACCTGCTAAAAAATTGCATACGGCCGCTTTCCGAATTGAAATTAATGCGTTTTTGGCCTAGTTATGAGATTTTTAAATTTTGATTTGTCGAAAAATTTCAAATAAAAATATTGTTAATATCGGTACAAAAATGGTAATGGACCTTTATTCAGAAGCTTAAAAGAAAGTGAAGGAGTCATTTCCGACCCTATAAATCATATATATTCTTGATCAGCATCTACAGGCGAATCTTTTAAGCCATCTCCGGCCGAAAAAAATTTTTGTCCGAAATTTCCCATTTTTTAAAAAAAAGGAAAGGGGTACCATCATGAAAATTTGCGAAAATCGGCCAAAAATTCACATTTTAAATGGAGTATGCAGTTTTGTTAACCTGCTAAAAAATTGCATACGGCCGCTTTCCGAATTGAAATTAATGCGTTTTTGGCCTAGTTATGAGATTTTTAAATTTTGATTTGTCGAAAAATTTCAAATAAAAATATTGTTAATATCGGTACAAAAATGGTAATGGACCTTTATTCAGAAGCTTAAAAGAAAGTGAAGGAGTCATTTCCGACCCTATAAATCATATATATTCTTGATCAGCATCTACAGGCGAATCTTTTAAGCCATCTCCGGCCGAAAAAAATTTTTGTCCGAAATTTCCCATTTTTTAAAAAAAAGGAAAGGGGTACCATCATGAAAATTTGCGAAAATCGGCCAAAAATTCACATTTTAAATGAAGTATGCAGTTTTGTTAACCTGCTAAAAAATTGCATACGGCCGCTTTCCGAATTGAAATTAATGCGTTTTTGGCCTAGTTATGAGATTTTTAAATTTTGATTTGTCGAAAAATTTCAAATAAAAATATTGTTAATATCGGTACAAAAATGGTAATGGACCTTTATTCAGAAGCTTAAAAGAAAGTGAAGGAGTCATTTCCGACCCTATAAATCATATATATTCTTGATCAGCATCTACAGGCGAATCTTTTAAGCCATCTCCGGCCGAAAAAAATTTTTGTCCGAAATTTCCCATTTTTTAAAAAAAAGGAAAGGGGTTACATCATGAAAATTTGCGAAAATCGGCCAAAAATTCACATTTTAAATGAAGTATGCAGTTTTGTTAACCTGCTAAAAAATTGCATACGGCCGCTTTCCGAATTGAAATTAATGCGTTTTTGGCCTAGTTATGAGATTTTTAAATTTTGATTTGTCGAAAAATTTCAAATAAAAATATTGTTAATATCGGTACAAAAATGGTAATGGACCTTTATTCAGAAGCTTAAAAGAAAGTGAAGGAGTCATTTCCGACCCTATAAATCATATATATTCTTAATCAGCATCTACAGGCGAATCTTTTAAGCCATCTCCGGCCGAAAAAAATTTTTGTCCGAAATTTTCCATTTTTTAAAAAAAAGGAAAGGGGTTACATCATGAAAATTTGCGAAAATCGGCCAAAAATTCACATTTTAAATGGAGTATGCAGTTTTGTTAACCTGCTAAAAAATTGCATACGGCCGCTTTCCGAATTGAAATTAATGCGTTTTTGGCCTAGTTATGAGATTTTTAAATTTTGATTTGTCGAAAAATTTCAAATAAAAATATTGTTAATATCGGTACAAAAATGGTAATGGACCTTTATTCAGAAGCTTAAAAGAAAGTGAAGGAGTCATTTCCGACCCTATAAATCATATATATTCTTGATCAGCATCTACAGGCGAATCTTTTAAGCCATCTCCGGCCGAAAAAAATTTTTCTCCGAAATTTCCCATTTTTTAAAAAAAAGGAAAGGGGTACCATCATGAAAATTTGCGAAAATCGGCCAAAAATTCACATTTTAAATGGAGTATGCAGTTTTGTTAACCTGCTAAAAAATTGCATACGGCCGCTTTCCGAATTGAAATTAATGCGTTTTTGGCCTAGTTATGAGATTTTTAAATTTTGATTTGTCGAAAAATTTCAAATAAAAATATTGTTAATATCGGTACAAAAATGGTAATGGACCTTTATTCAGAAGCTTAAAAGAAAGTGAAGGAGTCATTTCCGACCCTATAAATCATATATATTCTTGATCAGCATCTACAGGCGAATCTTTTAAGCCATCTCCGGCCGAAAAAAATTTTTCTCCGAAATTTCCCATTTTTTAAAAAAAAGGAAAGGGGTACCATCATGAAAATTTGCGAAAATCGGCCAAAAATTCACATTTTAAATAAAGTATGCAGTTTTGTTAACCTGCTAAAAAATTGCATACGGCCGCTTTCCGAATTGAAATTAATGCGTTTTTGGCCTAGTTATGAGATTTTTAAATTTTGATTTGTCGAAAAATTTCAAATAAAAATATTGTTAATATCGGTACAAAAATGGTAATGGACCTTTATTCAGAAGCTTAAAAGAAAGTGAAGGAGTCATTTCCGACCCTATAAATCATATATATTCTTGATCAGCATCTACAGGCGAATCTTTTAAGCCATCTCCGGCCGAAAAAAATTTTTCTCTGAAACTTCCCATTTTTTAAAAAAAAGGAAAGGGGTTACATCATGAAAATTTGCGAAAATCGGCCAAAAATTCACATTTTAAATGGAGTATGCAGTTTTGTTAACCTGCTAAAAAATTGCATACGGCCGCTTTCCGAATTGAAATTAATGCGTTTTTGGCCTAGTTATGAGATTTTTAAATTTTGATTTGTCGAAAAATTTCAAATAAAAATATTGTTAATATCGGTACAAAAATGGTAATGGACCTTTATTCAGAAGCTTAAAAGAAAGTGAAGGAGTCATTTCCGACCCTATAAATCATATATATTCTTGACCAGCATCTACAGGCAAATCTTTTAAGCCATCTCCGGCCGAAAAAAATTTTTGTCCGAAATTTCCCATTTTTTAAAAAAAAGGAAAGGGGTTACATCATGAAAATTTGCGAAAGTCGGCCAAAAATTCACATTTTAAATGGAGTATGCAGTTTTGTTAACCTGCTAAAAAATTGCATACGGCCGCTTTCCGAATTGAAATTAATGCGTTTTTGGCCTAGTTATGAGATTTTTAAATTTTGATTTGTCGAAAAATTTCAAATAAAAATATTGTTAATATCGGTACAAAAATGGTAATGGACCTTTATTCAGAAGCTTAAAAGAAAGTGAAGGAGTCATTTCCGACCCTATAAATCATATATATTCTTGATCAGCATCTACAGGCGAATCTTTTAAGCCATCTCCGGCCGAAAAAAATTTTTCTCCGAAATTTCCCATTTTTTAAAAAAAAGGAAAGGGGTACCATCATGAAAATTTGCGAAAATCGGCCAAAAATTCACATTTTAAATGAAGTATGCAGTTTTGTTAACCTGCTAAAAAATTGCATACGGCCGCTTTCCGAATTGAAATTAATGCGTTTTTGGCCTAGTTATGAGATTTTTAAATTTTGATTTGTCGAAAAATTTCAAATAAAAATATTGTTAATATCGGTACAAAAATGGTAATGGACCTTTATTCAGAAGCTTAAAAGAAAGTGAAGGAGTCATTTCCGACCCTATAAATCATATATATTCTTGATCAGCATCTACAGGCGAATCTTTTAAGCCATCTCCGGCCGAAAAAAATTTTTCTCCGAAATTTCCCATTTTTTAAAAAAAAGGAAAGGGGTTACATCATGAAAATTTGCGAAAATCGGCCAAAAATTCACATTTTAAATGGAGTATGCAGTTTTGTTAACCTGCTAAAAAATTGCATACGGCCGCTTTCCGAATTGAAATTAATGCATTTTTGGCCTAGTTATGAGATTTTTAAATTTTGATTTGTCGAAAAATTTCAAATAAAAATATTGTTAATATCGGTACAAAAATGGTAATGGACCTTAATTCAGAAGCTTAAAAGAAAGTGAAGGAGTCATTTCCGACCCTATAAATCATATATATTCTTGATCAGCATCTACAGGCGAATCTTTTAAGCCATCTCCGGCCGAAAAAAATTTTTCTCCGAAATTTCCCATTTTTTAAAAAAAAGGAAAGGGGTTACATCATGAAAATTTGCGAAAATCGGCCAAAAATTCACATTTTAAATGGAGTATGCAGTTTTGTTAACCTGCTAAAAAATTGCATACGGCCGCTTTCCGAATTGAAATTAATGCGTTTTTGGCCTAGTTATGAGATTTTTAAATTTTGATTTGTCGAAAAATTTCAAATAAAAATATTGTTAATATCGGTACAAAAATGGTAATGGACCTTTATTCAGAAGCTTAAAAGAAAGTGAAGGAGTCATTTCCGACCCTATAAATCATATATATTCTTGATCAGCATCTACAGGCGAATCTTTTAAGCCATCTCCGGCCGAAAAAAATTTTTCTCCGAAATTTCCCATTTTGAAAAAAAAAGGAAAGGGGTACCATCATGAAAATTTGCGAAAATCGGCCAAAAATTCACATTTTAAATGGAGTATGCAGTTTTGTTAACCTGCTAAAAAATTGCATACGGCCGCTTTCCGAATTGAAATTAATGCGTTTTTGGCTTAGTTATGAGATTTTTAAATTTTGATTTGTCGAAAATTTTCAAATAAAAATATTGTTAATATCGGTACAAAAATGGTAATGGACCTTTATTCAGAAGCTTAAAAGAAAGTGAAGGAGTCATTTCCGACCCTATAAATCATATATATTCTTGATCAGCATCTACAGGCGAATCTTTTAAGCCATCTCCGGCCGAAAAAAATTTTTCTCCGAAATTTCCCATTTTTTAAAAAAAAGGAAAGGGGTTACATCATGAAAATTTGCGAAAATCGGCCAAAAATTCACATTTTAAATGGAGTATGCAGTTTTGTTAACCTGCTAAAAAATTGCATACGGCCGCTTTCCGAATTGAAATTAATGCATTTTTGGCCTAGTTATGAGATTTTTAAATTTTGATTTGTCGAAAATTTTCAAATAAAAATATTGTTAATATCGGTACAAAAATGGTAATGGACCTTTATTCAGAAGCTTAAAAGAAAGTGAAGGAGTCATTTCCGACCCTATAAATCATATATATTCTTGATCAGCATCTACAGGCGAATCTTTTAAGCCATCTCCGGCCGAAAAAAAATTTTCTCCGAAATTTCCCATTTTTTAAAAAAAAGGAAAGGGGTTACATCATGAAAATTTGCGAAAATCGGCCAAAAATTCACATTTTAAATGGAGTATGCAGTTTTGTTAACCTGCTAAAAAATTGCATACGACCGCTTTCCGAATTGAAATTAATGCGTTTTTGGCCTAGTTATGAGATTTTTAAATTTTGATTTGTCGAAAAATTTCAAATAAAAATATTGTTAATATCGGTACAAAAATGGTAATGGACCTTTATTCAGAAGCTTAAAAGAAAGTGAAGGAGTCATTTCCGACCCTATAAATCATATATATTCTTGATCAGCATCTACAGGCGAATCTTTTAAGCCATCTCCGGCCGAAAAAAATTTTTCTCCGAAATTTCCCATTTTTTAAAAAAAAGGAAAGGGGTACCATCATGAAAATTTGCGAAAATCGGCCAAAAATTCACATTTTAAATGGAGTATGCAGTTTTGTTAACCTGCTAAAAAATTGCATACGGCCGCTTTCCGAATTGAAATTAATGCGTTTTTGGCCTAGTTATGAGATTTTTAAATTTTGATTTGTCGAAAAATTTCAAATAAAAATATTGTTAATATCGGTACAAAAATGGTAATGGACCTTTATTCAGAAGCTTAAAAGAAAGTGAAGGAGTCATTTCCGACCCTATAAATCATATATATTCTTGATCAGCATCTACAGGCGAATCTTTTAAGCCATCTCCGGCCGAAAAAAATTTTTCTCCGAAATTTCCCATTTTGAAAAAAAAAGGAAAGGGGTACCATCATGAAAATTTGCGAAAATCGGCCAAAAATTCACATTTTAAATGGAGTATGCAGTTTTGTTAACCTGCTAAAAAATTGCATACGGCCGCTTTCCGAATTGAAATTAATGCATTTTTGGCCTAGTTATGAGATTTTTAAATTTTGATTTGTCGAAAAATTTCAAATAAAAATATTGTTAATATCGGTACAAAAATGGTAATGGACCTTTATTCAGAAGCTTAAAAGAAAGTGAAGGAGTCATTTCCGACCCTATAAATCATATATATTCTTGATCAGCATCTACAGGCGAATCTTTTAAGCCATCTCCGGCCGAAAAAAATTTTTCTCCGAAATTTCCCATTTAAAAAAAAAAGGAAAGGGGTTACATCATGAAAATTTGCGAAAATCGGAAAAATTAACATTTTAAATGGAGTATGCAGTTTTGTTAACCTGCTAAAAAATTGCATACGGCCGCTTTCCGAATTGAAATTAATGCGTTTTTGGCCTAGTTATGAGATTTTTAAATTTTGATTTGTCGAAAAATTTCAAATAAAAATATTGTTAATATCGGTACAAAAATGGTAATGGACCTTTATTCAGAAGCTTAAAAGAAAGTGAAGGAGTCATTTCCGACCCTATAAATCATATATATTCTTGATCAGCATCTACAGGCGAATCTTTTAAGCCATCTCCGGCCGAAAAAAATTTTTCTCCGAAATTTCACATTTTTAAAAAAAAAGGAAAGGGGTACCATCATGAAAATTTGCGAAAATCGGCCAAAAATTCACATTTTAAATGGAGTATGCAGTTTTGTTAACCTGCTAAAAAATTGCATACGGCCGCTTTCCGAATTGAAATTAATGCATTTTTGGCCTAGTTATGAGATTTTTAAATTTTGATTTGTCGAAAATTTTCAAATAAAAATATTGTTAATATCGGTACAAAAATGGTAATGGACCTTTATTCAGAAGCTTAAAAGAAAGTGAAGGAGTCATTTCCGACCCTATAAATCATATATATTCTTGATCAGCATCTACAGGCGAATCTTTTAAGCCATCTCCGGCCGAAAAAAAATTTTCTCCGAAATTTCCCATTTTTTAAAAAAAAGGAAAGGGGTTACATCATGAAAATTTGCGAAAATCGGCCAAAAATTCACATTTTAAATGGAGTATGCAGTTTTGTTAACCTGCTAAAAAATTGCATACGACCGCTTTCCGAATTGAAATTAATGCGTTTTTGGCCTAGTTATGAGATTTTTAAATTTTGATTTGTCGAAAAATTTCAAATAAAAATATTGTTAATATCGGTACAAAAATGGTAATGGACCTTAATTCAGAAGCTTAAAAGAAAGTGAAGGAGTCATTTCCGACCCTATAAATCATATATATTCTTGATCAGCATCTACAGGCGAATCTTTTAAGCCATCTCCGGCCGAAAAAAATTTTTCTCCGAAATTTCCCATTTTTTAAAAAAAAGGAAAGGGGTACCATCATGAAAATTTGCGAAAATCGGCCAAAAATTCACATTTTAAATGAAGTATGCAGTTTTGTTAACCTGCTAAAAAATTGCATACGGCCGCTTTCCGAATTGAAGTTAATGCGTTTTTGGCCTAGTTATGAGATTTTTAAATTTTGATTTGTCGAAAAATTTCAAATAAAAATATTGTTAATATCGGTACAAAAATGGTAATGGACCTTTATTCAGAAGCTTAAAAGAAAGTGAAGGAGTCATTTCCGACCCTATAAATCATATATATTCTTGATCAGCATCTACAGGCGAATCTTTTAAGCCATCTCCGGCCGAAAAAAATTTTTCTCCGAAATTTCCCATTTTGAAAAAAAAAGGAAAGGGGTACCATCATGAAAATTTGCGAAAATCGGCCAAAAATTCACATTTTAAATGGAGTATGCAGTTTTGTTAACCTGCTAAAAAATTGCATACGGCCGCTTTCCGAATTGAAATTAATGCATTTTTGGCCTAGTTATGAGATTTTTAAATTTTGATTTGTCGAAAAATTTCAAATAAAAATATTGTTAATATCGGTACAAAAATGGTAATGGACCTTTATTCAGAAGCTTAAAAGAAAGTGAAGGAGTCATTTCCGACCCTATAAATCATATATATTCTTGATCAGCATCTACAGGCGAATCTTTTAAGCCATCTCCGGCCGAAAAAAATTTTTCTCCGAAATTTCCCATTTAAAAAAAAAAGGAAAGGGGTTACATCATGAAAATTTGCGAAAATCGGAAAAATTAACATTTTAAATGGAGTATGCAGTTTTGTTAACCTGCTAAAAAATTGCATACGGCCGCTTTCCGAATTGAAATTAATGCGTTTTTGGCCTAGTTATGAGATTTTTAAATTTTGATTTGTCGAAAAATTTCAAATAAAAATATTGTTAATATCGGTACAAAAATGGTAATGGACCTTTATTCAGAAGCTTAAAAGAAAGTGAAGGAGTCATTTCCGACCCTATAAATCATATATATTCTTGATCAGCATCTACAGGCGAATCTTTTAAGCCATCTCCGGCCGAAAAAAATTTTTCTCCGAAATTTCACATTTTTAAAAAAAAAGGAAAGGGGTACCATCATGAAAATTTGCGAAAATCGGCCAAAAATTCACATTTTAAATGGAGTATGCAGTTTTGTTAACCTGCTAAAAAATTGCATACGGCCGCTTTCCGAATTGAAATTAATGCATTTTTGGCCTAGTTATGAGATTTTTAAATTTTGATTTGTCGAAAATTTTCAAATAAAAATATTGTTAATATCGGTACAAAAATGGTAATGGACCTTTATTCAGAAGCTTAAAAGAAAGTGAAGGAGTCATTTCCGACCCTATAAATCATATATATTCTTGATCAGCATCTACAGGCGAATCTTTTAAGCCATCTCCGGCCGAAAAAAAATTTTCTCCGAAATTTCCCATTTTTTAAAAAAAAGGAAAGGGGTTACATCATGAAAATTTGCGAAAATCGGCCAAAAATTCACATTTTAAATGGAGTATGCAGTTTTGTTAACCTGCTAAAAAATTGCATACGACCGCTTTCCGAATTGAAATTAATGCGTTTTTGGCCTAGTTATGAGATTTTTAAATTTTGATTTGTCGAAAAATTTCAAATAAAAATATTGTTAATATCGGTACAAAAATGGTAATGGACCTTAATTCAGAAGCTTAAAAGAAAGTGAAGGAGTCATTTCCGACCCTATAAATCATATATATTCTTGATCAGCATCTACAGGCGAATCTTTTAAGCCATCTCCGGCCGAAAAAAATTTTTCTCCGAAATTTCCCATTTTTTAAAAAAAAGGAAAGGGGTACCATCATGAAAATTTGCGAAAATCGGCCAAAAATTCACATTTTAAATGAAGTATGCAGTTTTGTTAACCTGCTAAAAAATTGCATACGGCCGCTTTCCGAATTGAAGTTAATGCGTTTTTGGCCTAGTTATGAGATTTTTAAATTTTGATTTGTCGAAAAATTTCAAATAAAAATATTGTTAATATCGGTACAAAAATGGTAATGGACCTTTATTCAGAAGCTTAAAAGAAAGTGAAGGAGTCATTTCCGACCCTATAAATCATATATATTCTTGATCAGCATCTACAGGCGAATCTTTTAAGCCATCTCCGGCCGAAAAAAATTTTTCTCCGAAATTTCCCATTTTTTAAAAAAAAGGAAAGGGGTACCATCATGAAAATTTGCGAAAATCGGCCAAAAATTCACATTTTAAATGAAGTATGCAGTTTTGTTAACCTGCTAAAAAATTGCATACGGCCGCTTTCCGAATTGAAATTAATGCGTTTTTGGCCTAGTTATGAGATTTTTAAATTTTGATTTGTCGAAAAATTTCAAATAAAAATATTGTTAATATCGGTACAAAAATGGTAATGGACCTTTATTCAGAAGCTTAAAAGAAAGTGAAGGAGTCATTTCCGACCCTATAAATCATATATATTCTTGATCAGCATCTACAGGCGAATCTTTTAAGCCATCTCCGGCCGAAAAAAATTTTTCTCCGAAATTTCCCATTTTTTAAAAAAAAGGAAAGGGGTACCATCATGAAAATTTGCGAAAATCGGCCAAAAATTCACATTTTAAATGAAGTATGCAGTTTTGTTAACCTGCTAAAAAATTGCATACGGCCGCTTTCCGAATTGAAATTAATGCGTTTTTGGCCTAGTTATGAGATTTTTAAATTTTGATTTGTCGAAAAATTTCAAATAAAAATATTGTTAATATCGGTACAAAAATGGTAATGGACCTTTATTCAGAAGCTTAAAAGAAAGTGAAGGAGTCATTTCCGACCCTATAAATCATATATATTCTTGATCAGCATCTACAGGCGAATCTTTTAAGCCATCTCCGGCCGAAAAAAATTTTTCTCCGAAATTTCCCATTTTTTAAAAAAAAGGAAAGGGGTTACATCATGAAAATTTGCGAAAATCGGCCAAAAATTCACATTTTAAATGGAGTATGCAGTTTTGTTAACCTGCTAAAAAATTGCATACGGCCGCTTTCCGAATTGAAATTAATGCGTTTTTGGCCTAGTTATGAGATTTTTAAATTTTGATTTGTCGAAAAATTTCAAATAAAAATATTGTTAATATCGGTACAAAAATGGTAATGGACCTTTATTCAGAAGCTTAAAAGAAAGTGAAGGAGTCATTTCCGACCCTATAAATCATATATATTCTTGATCAGCATCTACAGGCGAATCTTTTAAGCCATCTCCGGCCGAAAAAAATTTTTCTCCGAAATTTCCCATTTTTTAAAAAAAAGGAAAGGGGTACCATCATGAAAATTTGCGAAAATCGGCCAAAAATTCACATTTTAAATGGAGTATGCAGTTTTGTTAACCTGCTAAAAAATTGCATACGGCCGCTTTCCGAATTGAAATTAATGCGTTTTTGGCCTAGTTATGAGATTTTTAAATTTTGATTTGTCGAAAAATTTCAAATAAAAATATTGTTAATATCGGTACAAAAATGGTAATGGACCTTTATTCAGAAGCTTAAAAGAAAGTGATGGAGTCATTTCCGACCCTATAAATCATATATATTCTTGATCAGCATCTACAGGCAAATCTTTTAAGCCATCTCCGGCCGAAAAAAATTTTTGTCCGAAATTTCCCATTTTTTAAAAAAAAGGAAAGGGGTTACATCATGAAAATTTGCGAAAATCGGCCAAAAATTCACATTTTAAATGGAGTATGCAGTTTTGTTAACCTGCTAAAAAATTGCATACGGCCGCTTTCCGAATTGAAATTAATGCGTTTTTGGCCTAGTTATGAGATTTTTAAATTTTGATTTGTCGAAAAATTTCAAATAAAAATATTGTTAATATCGGTACAAAAATGGTAATGGACCTTTATTCAGAAGCTTAAAAGAAAGTGATGGAGTCATTTCCGACCCTATAAATCATATATATTCTTGATCAGCATCTACAGGCGAATCTTTTAAGCCATCTCCGGCCGAAAAAAATTTTTCTCCGAAATTTCCCATTTTTTAAAAAAAAGGAAAGGGGTACCATCATGAAAATTTGCGAAAATCGGCCAAAAATTCACATTTTAAATGAAGTATGCAGTTTTGTTAACCTGCTAAAAAATTGCATACGGCCGCTTTCCGAATTGAAATTAATGCGTTTTTGGCCTAGTTATGAGATTTTTAAATTTTGATTTGTCGAAAAATTTCAAATAAAAATATTGTTAATATCGGTACAAAAATGGTAATGGACCTTTATTCAGAAGCTTAAAAGAAAGTGAAGGAGTCATTTCCGACCCTATAAATCATATATATTCTTGATCAGCATCTACAGGCAAATCTTTTAAGCCATCTCCGGCCGAAAAAAATTTTTCTCCGAAATTTCCCATTTTTTAAAAAAAAGGAAAGGGGTACCATCATGAAAATTTGCGAAAATCGGCCAAAAATTCACATTTTAAATGAAGTATGCAGTTTTGTTAACCTGCTAAAAAATTGCATACGGCCGCTTTCCGAATTGAAATTAATGCGTTTTTGGCCTAGTTATGAGATTTTTAAATTTTGATTTGTCGAAAAATTTCAAATAAAAATATTGTTAATATCGGTACAAAAATGGTAATGGACCTTTATTCAGAAGCTTAAAAGAAAGTGAAGGAGTCATTTCCGACCCTATAAATCATATATATTCTTGATCAGCATCTACAGGCGAATCTTTTAAGCCATCTCCGGCCGAAAAAAATTTTTCTCCGAAATTTCCCATTTTTTAAAAAAAAGGAAAGGGGTACCATCATGAAAATTTGCGAAAATCGGCCAAAAATTCACATTTTAAATGAAGTATGCAGTTTTGTTAACCTGCTAAAAAATTGCATACGGCCGCTTTCCGAATTGAAATTAATGCGTTTTTGGCCTAGTTATGAGATTTTTAAATTTTGATTTGTCGAAAAATTTCAAATAAAAATATTGTTAATATCGGTACAAAAATGATAATGGACCTTTATTCAGAAGCTTAAAAGAAAGTGAAGGAGTCATTTCCGACCCTATAAATCATATATATTCTTGATCAGCATCTACAGGCGAATCTTTTAAGCCATCTCCGGCCGAAAAAAATTTTTCTCCGAAATTTCCCATTTTTTAAAAAAAAGGAAAGGGGTTACATCATGAAAATTTGCGAAAATCGGCCAAAAATTCACATTTTAAATGGAGTATGCAGTTTTGTTAACCTGCTAAAAAATTGCATACG